>NC_137674.1:81708832-82293500 GCF_963989245.1 Nansenia antarctica
ATGCTTCTACACATGTGATTTAAGAAGTAGATACAGTGTTCACCACATGTGACCGATGTGACATCCTGAACTTGTTTGTCTGATAAATGTATCTCGTCACATGACATGTTTAAAAAGTCATAAATCGATTTAGGAAATATTGAATGATTTGGAGCATTTCCAAAACTGTCAAAAAAACACCCAACTCTCTCCAATATATAAACTGCCAGCCAATGCTCTCCAGGCTGGTCAGAGGGGTGTGTGTTAATTATCATAGCACTAGGTCTTATTTGTAGAGGTTGCTGGGGCAGTTTATCACAAGCCAAAACACCTGGCTGTCAGTTCCACAGTATTCATGATGCTTAATAGTAATCAACTAAAACCTGTCTGCGATGGGACACTTCAATCATACTATCATATACCGCATAAATTATTAGATTGATGGTATTAGGCAGCGGGTTCCTGAAACGTGTCTCCAGGCGTATGTTACCACTCTTGATCAATGATAGATGCTGACTATTATCCTCGTCAGGTGTCAGATTAAATGCATAAAGAGTGTACCGTCTCAGGAAATCGTTTCGATCAATGGCCATAGCACTGTTCTTTAAATGTCTCCCTGTTGATAACACCAGTTGATAGAATTCACGAGTCACGCAACCATTAGGGAAGTCCGGTTGTAATGGTTTGGTGGGGAACTGGACACCGTCAACATATATTGCCAGATATTCTAGATTATAATTCTTAAAATTGAATGGGTTCTTGCCATAGTCGCCCGTAAAAGTGTCATTATCAACCATCGCTACCACCACAGACTATGTTATTGTTTGACTAAAACCCCTTGCTTGACTAAATAAAAATGATTGTAATGATACATGAACTCTGATAATTTATTTGACCAACATTTTATTGACTTGCACAATCTTACACAATTGTCTGAACATGTTGAACACAACTAAACACATTATGAACACACACACGGTTGCAACTTTTTCACAAAACGTGTTACCATTGTGTCATTTTTAAACAGATTAGAAGAATATTTAGATATCAACATATCATAGGTGATGCTTCTACACATGTGATTTAAGAAGTAGATACAGTGTTCACCACATGTGACCGATGTGACATCCTGAACTTGTTTGTCTGATAAATGTATCTCGTCACATGACATGTTTAAAAAGTCATAAATCGATTTAGGAAATATTGAATGATTTGGAGCATTTCCAAAACTGTCAAAAAAACACCCAACTCTCTCCAATATATAAACTGCCAGCCAATGCTCTCCAGGCTGGTCAGAGGGGTGTGTGTTAATTATCATAGCACTAGGTCTTATTTGTAGAGGTTGCTGGGGCAGTTTATCACAAGCCAAAACACCTGGCTGTCAGTTCCACAGTATTCATGATGCTTAATAGTAATCAACTAAAACCTGTCTGCGATGGGACACTTCAATCATACTATCATATACCGCATAAATTATTAGATTGATGGTATTAGGCAGCGGGTTCCTGAAACGTGTCTCCAGGCGTATGTTACCACTCTTGATCAATGATAGATGCTGACTATTATCCTCGTCAGGTGTCAGATTAAATGCATAAAGAGTGTACCGTCTCAGGAAATCGTTTCGATCAATGGCCATAGCACTGTTCTTTAAATGTCTCCCTGTTGATAACACCAGTTGATAGAATTCACGAGTCACGCAACCATTAGGGAAGTCCGGTTGTAATGGTTTGGTGGGGAACTGGACACCGTCAACATATATTGCCAGATATTCTAGATTATAATTCTTAAAATTGAATGGGTTCTTGCCATAGTCGCCCGTAAAAGTGTCATTATCAACCATCGCTACCACCACAGACTATGTTATTGTTTGACTAAAACCCCTTGCTTGACTAAATAAAAATGATTGTAATGATACATGAACTCTGATAATTTATTTGACCAACATTTTATTGACTTGCACAATCTTACACAATTGTCTGAACATGTTGAACACAACTAAACACATTATGAACACACACACGGTTGCAACTTTTTCACAAAACGTGTTACCATTGTGTCATTTTTAAACAGATTAGAAGAATATTTAGATATCAACATATCATAGGTGATGCTTCTACACATGTGATTTAAGAAGTAGATACAGTGTTCACCACATGTGACCGATGTGACATCCTGAACTTGTTTGTCTGATAAATGTATCTCGTCACATGACATGTTTAAAAAGTCATAAATCGATTTAGGAAATATTGAATGATTTGGAGCATTTCCAAAACTGTCAAAAAAACACCCAACTCTCTCCAATATATAAACTGCCAGCCAATGCTCTCCAGGCTGGTCAGAGGGGTGTGTGTTAATTATCATAGCACTAGGTCTTATTTGTAGAGGTTGCTGGGGCAGTTTATCACAAGCCAAAACACCTGGCTGTCAGTTCCACAGTATTCATGATGCTTAATAGTAATCAACTAAAACCTGTCTGCGATGGGACACTTCAATCATACTATCATATACCGCATAAATTATTAGATTGATGGTATTAGGCAGCGGGTTCCTGAAACGTGTCTCCAGGCGTATGTTACCACTCTTGATCAATGATAGATGCTGACTATTATCCTCGTCAGGTGTCAGATTAAATGCATAAAGAGTGTACCGTCTCAGGAAATCGTTTCGATCAATGGCCATAGCACTGTTCTTTAAATGTCTCCCTGTTGATAACACCAGTTGATAGAATTCACGAGTCACGCAACCATTAGGGAAGTCCGGTTGTAATGGTTTGGTGGGGAACTGGACACCGTCAACATATATTGCCAGATATTCTAGATTATAATTCTTAAAATTGAATGGGTTCTTGCCATAGTCGCCCGTAAAAGTGTCATTATCAACCATCGCTACCACCACAGACTATGTTATTGTTTGACTAAAACCCCTTGCTTGACTAAATAAAAATGATTGTAATGATACATGAACTCTGATAATTTATTTGACCAACATTTTATTGACTTGCACAATCTTACACAATTGTCTGAACATGTTGAACACAACTAAACACATTATGAACACACACACGGTTGCAACTTTTTCACAAAACGTGTTACCATTGTGTCATTTTTAAACAGATTAGAAGAATATTTAGATATCAACATATCATAGGTGATGCTTCTACACATGTGATTTAAGAAGTAGATACAGTGTTCACCACATGTGACCGATGTGACATCCTGAACTTGTTTGTCTGATAAATGTATCTCGTCACATGACATGTTTAAAAAGTCATAAATCGATTTAGGAAATATTGAATGATTTGGAGCATTTCCAAAACTGTCAAAAAAACACCCAACTCTCTCCAATATATAAACTGCCAGCCAATGCTCTCCAGGCTGGTCAGAGGGGTGTGTGTTAATTATCATAGCACTAGGTCTTATTTGTAGAGGTTGCTGGGGCAGTTTATCACAAGCCAAAACACCTGGCTGTCAGTTCCACAGTATTCATGATGCTTAATAGTAATCAACTAAAACCTGTCTGCGATGGGACACTTCAATCATACTATCATATACCGCATAAATTATTAGATTGATGGTATTAGGCAGCGGGTTCCTGAAACGTGTCTCCAGGCGTATGTTACCACTCTTGATCAATGATAGATGCTGACTATTATCCTCGTCAGGTGTCAGATTAAATGCATAAAGAGTGTACCGTCTCAGGAAATCGTTTCGATCAATGGCCATAGCACTGTTCTTTAAATGTCTCCCTGTTGATAACACCAGTTGATAGAATTCACGAGTCACGCAACCATTAGGGAAGTCCGGTTGTAATGGTTTGGTGGGGAACTGGACACCGTCAACATATATTGCCAGATATTCTAGATTATAATTCTTAAAATTGAATGGGTTCTTGCCATAGTCGCCCGTAAAAGTGTCATTATCAACCATCGCTACCACCACAGACTATGTTATTGTTTGACTAAAACCCCTTGCTTGACTAAATAAAAATGATTGTAATGATACATGAACTCTGATAATTTATTTGACCAACATTTTATTGACTTGCACAATCTTACACAATTGTCTGAACATGTTGAACACAACTAAACACATTATGAACACACACACGGTTGCAACTTTTTCACAAAACGTGTTACCATTGTGTCATTTTTAAACAGATTAGAAGAATATTTAGATATCAACATATCATAGGTGATGCTTCTACACATGTGATTTAAGAAGTAGATACAGTGTTCACCACATGTGACCGATGTGACATCCTGAACTTGTTTGTCTGATAAATGTATCTCGTCACATGACATGTTTAAAAAGTCATAAATCGATTTAGGAAATATTGAATGATTTGGAGCATTTCCAAAACTGTCAAAAAAACACCCAACTCTCTCCAATATATAAACTGCCAGCCAATGCTCTCCAGGCTGGTCAGAGGGGTGTGTGTTAATTATCATAGCACTAGGTCTTATTTGTAGAGGTTGCTGGGGCAGTTTATCACAAGCCAAAACACCTGGCTGTCAGTTCCACAGTATTCATGATGCTTAATAGTAATCAACTAAAACCTGTCTGCGATGGGACACTTCAATCATACTATCATATACCGCATAAATTATTAGATTGATGGTATTAGGCAGCGGGTTCCTGAAACGTGTCTCCAGGCGTATGTTACCACTCTTGATCAATGATAGATGCTGACTATTATCCTCGTCAGGTGTCAGATTAAATGCATAAAGAGTGTACCGTCTCAGGAAATCGTTTCGATCAATGGCCATAGCACTGTTCTTTAAATGTCTCCCTGTTGATAACACCAGTTGATAGAATTCACGAGTCACGCAACCATTAGGGAAGTCCGGTTGTAATGGTTTGGTGGGGAACTGGACACCGTCAACATATATTGCCAGATATTCTAGATTATAATTCTTAAAATTGAATGGGTTCTTGCCATAGTCGCCCGTAAAAGTGTCATTATCAACCATCGCTACCACCACAGACTATGTTATTGTTTGACTAAAACCCCTTGCTTGACTAAATAAAAATGATTGTAATGATACATGAACTCTGATAATTTATTTGACCAACATTTTATTGACTTGCACAATCTTACACAATTGTCTGAACATGTTGAACACAACTAAACACATTATGAACACACACACGGTTGCAACTTTTTCACAAAACGTGTTACCATTGTGTCATTTTTAAACAGATTAGAAGAATATTTAGATATCAACATATCATAGGTGATGCTTCTACACATGTGATTTAAGAAGTAGATACAGTGTTCACCACATGTGACCGATGTGACATCCTGAACTTGTTTGTCTGATAAATGTATCTCGTCACATGACATGTTTAAAAAGTCATAAATCGATTTAGGAAATATTGAATGATTTGGAGCATTTCCAAAACTGTCAAAAAAACACCCAACTCTCTCCAATATATAAACTGCCAGCCAATGCTCTCCAGGCTGGTCAGAGGGGTGTGTGTTAATTATCATAGCACTAGGTCTTATTTGTAGAGGTTGCTGGGGCAGTTTATCACAAGCCAAAACACCTGGCTGTCAGTTCCACAGTATTCATGATGCTTAATAGTAATCAACTAAAACCTGTCTGCGATGGGACACTTCAATCATACTATCATATACCGCATAAATTATTAGATTGATGGTATTAGGCAGCGGGTTCCTGAAACGTGTCTCCAGGCGTATGTTACCACTCTTGATCAATGATAGATGCTGACTATTATCCTCGTCAGGTGTCAGATTAAATGCATAAAGAGTGTACCGTCTCAGGAAATCGTTTCGATCAATGGCCATAGCACTGTTCTTTAAATGTCTCCCTGTTGATAACACCAGTTGATAGAATTCACGAGTCACGCAACCATTAGGGAAGTCCGGTTGTAATGGTTTGGTGGGGAACTGGACACCGTCAACATATATTGCCAGATATTCTAGATTATAATTCTTAAAATTGAATGGGTTCTTGCCATAGTCGCCCGTAAAAGTGTCATTATCAACCATCGCTACCACCACAGACTATGTTATTGTTTGACTAAAACCCCTTGCTTGACTAAATAAAAATGATTGTAATGATACATGAACTCTGATAATTTATTTGACCAACATTTTATTGACTTGCACAATCTTACACAATTGTCTGAACATGTTGAACACAACTAAACACATTATGAACACACACACGGTTGCAACTTTTTCACAAAACGTGTTACCATTGTGTCATTTTTAAACAGATTAGAAGAATATTTAGATATCAACATATCATAGGTGATGCTTCTACACATGTGATTTAAGAAGTAGATACAGTGTTCACCACATGTGACCGATGTGACATCCTGAACTTGTTTGTCTGATAAATGTATCTCGTCACATGACATGTTTAAAAAGTCATAAATCGATTTAGGAAATATTGAATGATTTGGAGCATTTCCAAAACTGTCAAAAAAACACCCAACTCTCTCCAATATATAAACTGCCAGCCAATGCTCTCCAGGCTGGTCAGAGGGGTGTGTGTTAATTATCATAGCACTAGGTCTTATTTGTAGAGGTTGCTGGGGCAGTTTATCACAAGCCAAAACACCTGGCTGTCAGTTCCACAGTATTCATGATGCTTAATAGTAATCAACTAAAACCTGTCTGCGATGGGACACTTCAATCATACTATCATATACCGCATAAATTATTAGATTGATGGTATTAGGCAGCGGGTTCCTGAAACGTGTCTCCAGGCGTATGTTACCACTCTTGATCAATGATAGATGCTGACTATTATCCTCGTCAGGTGTCAGATTAAATGCATAAAGAGTGTACCGTCTCAGGAAATCGTTTCGATCAATGGCCATAGCACTGTTCTTTAAATGTCTCCCTGTTGATAACACCAGTTGATAGAATTCACGAGTCACGCAACCATTAGGGAAGTCCGGTTGTAATGGTTTGGTGGGGAACTGGACACCGTCAACATATATTGCCAGATATTCTAGATTATAATTCTTAAAATTGAATGGGTTCTTGCCATAGTCGCCCGTAAAAGTGTCATTATCAACCATCGCTACCACCACAGACTATGTTATTGTTTGACTAAAACCCCTTGCTTGACTAAATAAAAATGATTGTAATGATACATGAACTCTGATAATTTATTTGACCAACATTTTATTGACTTGCACAATCTTACACAATTGTCTGAACATGTTGAACACAACTAAACACATTATGAACACACACACGGTTGCAACTTTTTCACAAAACGTGTTACCATTGTGTCATTTTTAAACAGATTAGAAGAATATTTAGATATCAACATATCATAGGTGATGCTTCTACACATGTGATTTAAGAAGTAGATACAGTGTTCACCACATGTGACCGATGTGACATCCTGAACTTGTTTGTCTGATAAATGTATCTCGTCACATGACATGTTTAAAAAGTCATAAATCGATTTAGGAAATATTGAATGATTTGGAGCATTTCCAAAACTGTCAAAAAAACACCCAACTCTCTCCAATATATAAACTGCCAGCCAATGCTCTCCAGGCTGGTCAGAGGGGTGTGTGTTAATTATCATAGCACTAGGTCTTATTTGTAGAGGTTGCTGGGGCAGTTTATCACAAGCCAAAACACCTGGCTGTCAGTTCCACAGTATTCATGATGCTTAATAGTAATCAACTAAAACCTGTCTGCGATGGGACACTTCAATCATACTATCATATACCGCATAAATTATTAGATTGATGGTATTAGGCAGCGGGTTCCTGAAACGTGTCTCCAGGCGTATGTTACCACTCTTGATCAATGATAGATGCTGACTATTATCCTCGTCAGGTGTCAGATTAAATGCATAAAGAGTGTACCGTCTCAGGAAATCGTTTCGATCAATGGCCATAGCACTGTTCTTTAAATGTCTCCCTGTTGATAACACCAGTTGATAGAATTCACGAGTCACGCAACCATTAGGGAAGTCCGGTTGTAATGGTTTGGTGGGGAACTGGACACCGTCAACATATATTGCCAGATATTCTAGATTATAATTCTTAAAATTGAATGGGTTCTTGCCATAGTCGCCCGTAAAAGTGTCATTATCAACCATCGCTACCACCACAGACTATGTTATTGTTTGACTAAAACCCCTTGCTTGACTAAATAAAAATGATTGTAATGATACATGAACTCTGATAATTTATTTGACCAACATTTTATTGACTTGCACAATCTTACACAATTGTCTGAACATGTTGAACACAACTAAACACATTATGAACACACACACGGTTGCAACTTTTTCCACAAAACGTGTTACCATTGTGTCATTTTTAAACAGATTAGAAGAATATTTAGATATCAACATATCATAGGTGATGCTTCTACACATGTGATTTAAGAAGTAGATACAGTGTTCACCACATGTGACCGATGTGACATCCTGAACTTGTTTGTCTGATAAATGTATCTCGTCACATGACATGTTTAAAAAGTCATAAATCGATTTAGGAAATATTGAATGATTTGGAGCATTTCCAAAACTGTCAAAAAAACACCCAACTCTCTCCAATATATAAACTGCCAGCCAATGCTCTCCAGGCTGGTCAGAGGGGTGTGTGTTAATTATCATAGCACTAGGTCTTATTTGTAGAGGTTGCTGGGGCAGTTTATCACAAGCCAAAACACCTGGCTGTCAGTTCCACAGTATTCATGATGCTTAATAGTAATCAACTAAAACCTGTCTGCGATGGGACACTTCAATCATACTATCATATACCGCATAAATTATTAGATTGATGGTATTAGGCAGCGGGTTCCTGAAACGTGTCTCCAGGCGTATGTTACCACTCTTGATCAATGATAGATGCTGACTATTATCCTCGTCAGGTGTCAGATTAAATGCATAAAGAGTGTACCGTCTCAGGAAATCGTTTCGATCAATGGCCATAGCACTGTTCTTTAAATGTCTCCCTGTTGATAACACCAGTTGATAGAATTCACGAGTCACGCAACCATTAGGGAAGTCCGGTTGTAATGGTTTGGTGGGGAACTGGACACCGTCAACATATATTGCCAGATATTCTAGATTATAATTCTTAAAATTGAATGGGTTCTTGCCATAGTCGCCCGTAAAAGTGTCATTATCAACCATCGCTACCACCACAGACTATGTTATTGTTTGACTAAAACCCCTTGCTTGACTAAATAAAAATGATTGTAATGATACATGAACTCTGATAATTTATTTGACCAACATTTTATTGACTTGCACAATCTTACACAATTGTCTGAACATGTTGAACACAACTAAACACATTATGAACACACACACGGTTGCAACTTTTTCCACAAAACGTGTTACCATTGTGTCATTTTTAAACAGATTAGAAGAATATTTAGATATCAACATATCATAGGTGATGCTTCTACACATGTGATTTAAGAAGTAGATACAGTGTTCACCACATGTGACCGATGTGACATCCTGAACTTGTTTGTCTGATAAATGTATCTCGTCACATGACATGTTTAAAAAGTCATAAATCGATTTAGGAAATATTGAATGATTTGGAGCATTTCCAAAACTGTCAAAAAAACACCCAACTCTCTCCAATATATAAACTGCCAGCCAATGCTCTCCAGGCTGGTCAGAGGGGTGTGTGTTAATTATCATAGCACTAGGTCTTATTTGTAGAGGTTGCTGGGGCAGTTTATCACAAGCCAAAACACCTGGCTGTCAGTTCCACAGTATTCATGATGCTTAATAGTAATCAACTAAAACCTGTCTGCGATGGGACACTTCAATCATACTATCATATACCGCATAAATTATTAGATTGATGGTATTAGGCAGCGGGTTCCTGAAACGTGTCTCCAGGCGTATGTTACCACTCTTGATCAATGATAGATGCTGACTATTATCCTCGTCAGGTGTCAGATTAAATGCATAAAGAGTGTACCGTCTCAGGAAATCGTTTCGATCAATGGCCATAGCACTGTTCTTTAAATGTCTCCCTGTTGATAACACCAGTTGATAGAATTCACGAGTCACGCAACCATTAGGGAAGTCCGGTTGTAATGGTTTGGTGGGGAACTGGACACCGTCAACATATATTGCCAGATATTCTAGATTATAATTCTTAAAATTGAATGGGTTCTTGCCATAGTCGCCCGTAAAAGTGTCATTATCAACCATCGCTACCACCACAGACTATGTTATTGTTTGACTAAAACCCCTTGCTTGACTAAATAAAAATGATTGTAATGATACATGAACTCTGATAATTTATTTGACCAACATTTTATTGACTTGCACAATCTTACACAATTGTCTGAACATGTTGAACACAACTAAACACATTATGAACACACACACGGTTGCAACTTTTTCCACAAAACGTGTTACCATTGTGTCATTTTTAAACAGATTAGAAGAATATTTAGATATCAACATATCATAGGTGATGCTTCTACACATGTGATTTAAGAAGTAGATACAGTGTTCACCACATGTGACCGATGTGACATCCTGAACTTGTTTGTCTGATAAATGTATCTCGTCACATGACATGTTTAAAAAGTCATAAATCGATTTAGGAAATATTGAATGATTTGGAGCATTTCCAAAACTGTCAAAAAAACACCCAACTCTCTCCAATATATAAACTGCCAGCCAATGCTCTCCAGGCTGGTCAGAGGGGTGTGTGTTAATTATCATAGCACTAGGTCTTATTTGTAGAGGTTGCTGGGGCAGTTTATCACAAGCCAAAACACCTGGCTGTCAGTTCCACAGTATTCATGATGCTTAATAGTAATCAACTAAAACCTGTCTGCGATGGGACACTTCAATCATACTATCATATACCGCATAAATTATTAGATTGATGGTATTAGGCAGCGGGTTCCTGAAACGTGTCTCCAGGCGTATGTTACCACTCTTGATCAATGATAGATGCTGACTATTATCCTCGTCAGGTGTCAGATTAAATGCATAAAGAGTGTACCGTCTCAGGAAATCGTTTCGATCAATGGCCATAGCACTGTTCTTTAAATGTCTCCCTGTTGATAACACCAGTTGATAGAATTCACGAGTCACGCAACCATTAGGGAAGTCCGGTTGTAATGGTTTGGTGGGGAACTGGACACCGTCAACATATATTGCCAGATATTCTAGATTATAATTCTTAAAATTGAATGGGTTCTTGCCATAGTCGCCCGTAAAAGTGTCATTATCAACCATCGCTACCACCACAGACTATGTTATTGTTTGACTAAAACCCCTTGCTTGACTAAATAAAAATGATTGTAATGATACATGAACTCTGATAATTTATTTGACCAACATTTTATTGACTTGCACAATCTTACACAATTGTCTGAACATGTTGAACACAACTAAACACATTATGAACACACACACGGTTGCAACTTTTTCCACAAAACGTGTTACCATTGTGTCATTTTTAAACAGATTAGAAGAATATTTAGATATCAACATATCATAGGTGATGCTTCTACACATGTGATTTAAGAAGTAGATACAGTGTTCACCACATGTGACCGATGTGACATCCTGAACTTGTTTGTCTGATAAATGTATCTCGTCACATGACATGTTTAAAAAGTCATAAATCGATTTAGGAAATATTGAATGATTTGGAGCATTTCCAAAACTGTCAAAAAAACACCCAACTCTCTCCAATATATAAACTGCCAGCCAATGCTCTCCAGGCTGGTCAGAGGGGTGTGTGTTAATTATCATAGCACTAGGTCTTATTTGTAGAGGTTGCTGGGGCAGTTTATCACAAGCCAAAACACCTGGCTGTCAGTTCCACAGTATTCATGATGCTTAATAGTAATCAACTAAAACCTGTCTGCGATGGGACACTTCAATCATACTATCATATACCGCATAAATTATTAGATTGATGGTATTAGGCAGCGGGTTCCTGAAACGTGTCTCCAGGCGTATGTTACCACTCTTGATCAATGATAGATGCTGACTATTATCCTCGTCAGGTGTCAGATTAAATGCATAAAGAGTGTACCGTCTCAGGAAATCGTTTCGATCAATGGCCATAGCACTGTTCTTTAAATGTCTCCCTGTTGATAACACCAGTTGATAGAATTCACGAGTCACGCAACCATTAGGGAAGTCCGGTTGTAATGGTTTGGTGGGGAACTGGACACCGTCAACATATATTGCCAGATATTCTAGATTATAATTCTTAAAATTGAATGGGTTCTTGCCATAGTCGCCCGTAAAAGTGTCATTATCAACCATCGCTACCACCACAGACTATGTTATTGTTTGACTAAAACCCCTTGCTTGACTAAATAAAAATGATTGTAATGATACATGAACTCTGATAATTTATTTGACCAACATTTTATTGACTTGCACAATCTTACACAATTGTCTGAACATGTTGAACACAACTAAACACATTATGAACACACACACGGTTGCAACTTTTTCACAAAACGTGTTACCATTGTGTCATTTTTAAACAGATTAGAAGAATATTTAGATATCAACATATCATAGGTGATGCTTCTACACATGTGATTTAAGAAGTAGATACAGTGTTCACCACATGTGACCGATGTGACATCCTGAACTTGTTTGTCTGATAAATGTATCTCGTCACATGACATGTTTAAAAAGTCATAAATCGATTTAGGAAATATTGAATGATTTGGAGCATTTCCAAAACTGTCAAAAAAACACCCAACTCTCTCCAATATATAAACTGCCAGCCAATGCTCTCCAGGCTGGTCAGAGGGGTGTGTGTTAATTATCATAGCACTAGGTCTTATTTGTAGAGGTTGCTGGGGCAGTTTATCACAAGCCAAAACACCTGGCTGTCAGTTCCACAGTATTCATGATGCTTAATAGTAATCAACTAAAACCTGTCTGCGATGGGACACTTCAATCATACTATCATATACCGCATAAATTATTAGATTGATGGTATTAGGCAGCGGGTTCCTGAAACGTGTCTCCAGGCGTATGTTACCACTCTTGATCAATGATAGATGCTGACTATTATCCTCGTCAGGTGTCAGATTAAATGCATAAAGAGTGTACCGTCTCAGGAAATCGTTTCGATCAATGGCCATAGCACTGTTCTTTAAATGTCTCCCTGTTGATAACACCAGTTGATAGAATTCACGAGTCACGCAACCATTAGGGAAGTCCGGTTGTAATGGTTTGGTGGGGAACTGGACACCGTCAACATATATTGCCAGATATTCTAGATTATAATTCTTAAAATTGAATGGGTTCTTGCCATAGTCGCCCGTAAAAGTGTCATTATCAACCATCGCTACCACCACAGACTATGTTATTGTTTGACTAAAACCCCTTGCTTGACTAAATAAAAATGATTGTAATGATACATGAACTCTGATAATTTATTTGACCAACATTTTATTGACTTGCACAATCTTACACAATTGTCTGAACATGTTGAACACAACTAAACACATTATGAACACACACACGGTTGCAACTTTTTCACAAAACGTGTTACCATTGTGTCATTTTTAAACAGATTAGAAGAATATTTAGATATCAACATATCATAGGTGATGCTTCTACACATGTGATTTAAGAAGTAGATACAGTGTTCACCACATGTGACCGATGTGACATCCTGAACTTGTTTGTCTGATAAATGTATCTCGTCACATGACATGTTTAAAAAGTCATAAATCGATTTAGGAAATATTGAATGATTTGGAGCATTTCCAAAACTGTCAAAAAAACACCCAACTCTCTCCAATATATAAACTGCCAGCCAATGCTCTCCAGGCTGGTCAGAGGGGTGTGTGTTAATTATCATAGCACTAGGTCTTATTTGTAGAGGTTGCTGGGGCAGTTTATCACAAGCCAAAACACCTGGCTGTCAGTTCCACAGTATTCATGATGCTTAATAGTAATCAACTAAAACCTGTCTGCGATGGGACACTTCAATCATACTATCATATACCGCATAAATTATTAGATTGATGGTATTAGGCAGCGGGTTCCTGAAACGTGTCTCCAGGCGTATGTTACCACTCTTGATCAATGATAGATGCTGACTATTATCCTCGTCAGGTGTCAGATTAAATGCATAAAGAGTGTACCGTCTCAGGAAATCGTTTCGATCAATGGCCATAGCACTGTTCTTTAAATGTCTCCCTGTTGATAACACCAGTTGATAGAATTCACGAGTCACGCAACCATTAGGGAAGTCCGGTTGTAATGGTTTGGTGGGGAACTGGACACCGTCAACATATATTGCCAGATATTCTAGATTATAATTCTTAAAATTGAATGGGTTCTTGCCATAGTCGCCCGTAAAAGTGTCATTATCAACCATCGCTACCACCACAGACTATGTTATTGTTTGACTAAAACCCCTTGCTTGACTAAATAAAAATGATTGTAATGATACATGAACTCTGATAATTTATTTGACCAACATTTTATTGACTTGCACAATCTTACACAATTGTCTGAACATGTTGAACACAACTAAACACATTATGAACACACACACGGTTGCAACTTTTTCACAAAACGTGTTACCATTGTGTCATTTTTAAACAGATTAGAAGAATATTTAGATATCAACATATCATAGGTGATGCTTCTACACATGTGATTTAAGAAGTAGATACAGTGTTCACCACATGTGACCGATGTGACATCCTGAACTTGTTTGTCTGATAAATGTATCTCGTCACATGACATGTTTAAAAAGTCATAAATCGATTTAGGAAATATTGAATGATTTGGAGCATTTCCAAAACTGTCAAAAAAACACCCAACTCTCTCCAATATATAAACTGCCAGCCAATGCTCTCCAGGCTGGTCAGAGGGGTGTGTGTTAATTATCATAGCACTAGGTCTTATTTGTAGAGGTTGCTGGGGCAGTTTATCACAAGCCAAAACACCTGGCTGTCAGTTCCACAGTATTCATGATGCTTAATAGTAATCAACTAAAACCTGTCTGCGATGGGACACTTCAATCATACTATCATATACCGCATAAATTATTAGATTGATGGTATTAGGCAGCGGGTTCCTGAAACGTGTCTCCAGGCGTATGTTACCACTCTTGATCAATGATAGATGCTGACTATTATCCTCGTCAGGTGTCAGATTAAATGCATAAAGAGTGTACCGTCTCAGGAAATCGTTTCGATCAATGGCCATAGCACTGTTCTTTAAATGTCTCCCTGTTGATAACACCAGTTGATAGAATTCACGAGTCACGCAACCATTAGGGAAGTCCGGTTGTAATGGTTTGGTGGGGAACTGGACACCGTCAACATATATTGCCAGATATTCTAGATTATAATTCTTAAAATTGAATGGGTTCTTGCCATAGTCGCCCGTAAAAGTGTCATTATCAACCATCGCTACCACCACAGACTATGTTATTGTTTGACTAAAACCCCTTGCTTGACTAAATAAAAATGATTGTAATGATACATGAACTCTGATAATTTATTTGACCAACATTTTATTGACTTGCACAATCTTACACAATTGTCTGAACATGTTGAACACAACTAAACACATTATGAACACACACACGGTTGCAACTTTTTCACAAAACGTGTTACCATTGTGTCATTTTTAAACAGATTAGAAGAATATTTAGATATCAACATATCATAGGTGATGCTTCTACACATGTGATTTAAGAAGTAGATACAGTGTTCACCACATGTGACCGATGTGACATCCTGAACTTGTTTGTCTGATAAATGTATCTCGTCACATGACATGTTTAAAAAGTCATAAATCGATTTAGGAAATATTGAATGATTTGGAGCATTTCCAAAACTGTCAAAAAAACACCCAACTCTCTCCAATATATAAACTGCCAGCCAATGCTCTCCAGGCTGGTCAGAGGGGTGTGTGTTAATTATCATAGCACTAGGTCTTATTTGTAGAGGTTGCTGGGGCAGTTTATCACAAGCCAAAACACCTGGCTGTCAGTTCCACAGTATTCATGATGCTTAATAGTAATCAACTAAAACCTGTCTGCGATGGGACACTTCAATCATACTATCATATACCGCATAAATTATTAGATTGATGGTATTAGGCAGCGGGTTCCTGAAACGTGTCTCCAGGCGTATGTTACCACTCTTGATCAATGATAGATGCTGACTATTATCCTCGTCAGGTGTCAGATTAAATGCATAAAGAGTGTACCGTCTCAGGAAATCGTTTCGATCAATGGCCATAGCACTGTTCTTTAAATGTCTCCCTGTTGATAACACCAGTTGATAGAATTCACGAGTCACGCAACCATTAGGGAAGTCCGGTTGTAATGGTTTGGTGGGGAACTGGACACCGTCAACATATATTGCCAGATATTCTAGATTATAATTCTTAAAATTGAATGGGTTCTTGCCATAGTCGCCCGTAAAAGTGTCATTATCAACCATCGCTACCACCACAGACTATGTTATTGTTTGACTAAAACCCCTTGCTTGACTAAATAAAAATGATTGTAATGATACATGAACTCTGATAATTTATTTGACCAACATTTTATTGACTTGCACAATCTTACACAATTGTCTGAACATGTTGAACACAACTAAACACATTATGAACACACACACGGTTGCAACTTTTTCACAAAACGTGTTACCATTGTGTCATTTTTAAACAGATTAGAAGAATATTTAGATATCAACATATCATAGGTGATGCTTCTACACATGTGATTTAAGAAGTAGATACAGTGTTCACCACATGTGACCGATGTGACATCCTGAACTTGTTTGTCTGATAAATGTATCTCGTCACATGACATGTTTAAAAAGTCATAAATCGATTTAGGAAATATTGAATGATTTGGAGCATTTCCAAAACTGTCAAAAAAACACCCAACTCTCTCCAATATATAAACTGCCAGCCAATGCTCTCCAGGCTGGTCAGAGGGGTGTGTGTTAATTATCATAGCACTAGGTCTTATTTGTAGAGGTTGCTGGGGCAGTTTATCACAAGCCAAAACACCTGGCTGTCAGTTCCACAGTATTCATGATGCTTAATAGTAATCAACTAAAACCTGTCTGCGATGGGACACTTCAATCATACTATCATATACCGCATAAATTATTAGATTGATGGTATTAGGCAGCGGGTTCCTGAAACGTGTCTCCAGGCGTATGTTACCACTCTTGATCAATGATAGATGCTGACTATTATCCTCGTCAGGTGTCAGATTAAATGCATAAAGAGTGTACCGTCTCAGGAAATCGTTTCGATCAATGGCCATAGCACTGTTCTTTAAATGTCTCCCTGTTGATAACACCAGTTGATAGAATTCACGAGTCACGCAACCATTAGGGAAGTCCGGTTGTAATGGTTTGGTGGGGAACTGGACACCGTCAACATATATTGCCAGATATTCTAGATTATAATTCTTAAAATTGAATGGGTTCTTGCCATAGTCGCCCGTAAAAGTGTCATTATCAACCATCGCTACCACCACAGACTATGTTATTGTTTGACTAAAACCCCTTGCTTGACTAAATAAAAATGATTGTAATGATACATGAACTCTGATAATTTATTTGACCAACATTTTATTGACTTGCACAATCTTACACAATTGTCTGAACATGTTGAACACAACTAAACACATTATGAACACACACACGGTTGCAACTTTTTCACAAAACGTGTTACCATTGTGTCATTTTTAAACAGATTAGAAGAATATTTAGATATCAACATATCATAGGTGATGCTTCTACACATGTGATTTAAGAAGTAGATACAGTGTTCACCACATGTGACCGATGTGACATCCTGAACTTGTTTGTCTGATAAATGTATCTCGTCACATGACATGTTTAAAAAGTCATAAATCGATTTAGGAAATATTGAATGATTTGGAGCATTTCCAAAACTGTCAAAAAAACACCCAACTCTCTCCAATATATAAACTGCCAGCCAATGCTCTCCAGGCTGGTCAGAGGGGTGTGTGTTAATTATCATAGCACTAGGTCTTATTTGTAGAGGTTGCTGGGGCAGTTTATCACAAGCCAAAACACCTGGCTGTCAGTTCCACAGTATTCATGATGCTTAATAGTAATCAACTAAAACCTGTCTGCGATGGGACACTTCAATCATACTATCATAT
The DNA here is from genome assembly GCF_963989245.1 of Nansenia antarctica. Classification (NCBI taxonomy): domain Eukaryota; kingdom Metazoa; phylum Chordata; class Actinopteri; order Argentiniformes; family Microstomatidae; genus Nansenia; species Nansenia antarctica. Next base: position 81,726,967 of record NC_137674.1, read on the forward strand.
ACCGCATAAATTATTAGATTGATGGTATTAGGCAGCGGGTTCCTGAAACGTGTCTCCAGGCGTATGTTACCACTCTTGATCAATGATAGATGCTGACTATTATCCTCGTCAGGTGTCAGATTAAATGCATAAAGAGTGTACCGTCTCAGGAAATCGTTTCGATCAATGGCCATAGCACTGTTCTTTAAATGTCTCCCTGTTGATAACACCAGTTGATAGAATTCACGAGTCACGCAACCATTAGGGAAGTCCGGTTGTAATGGTTTGGTGGGGAACTGGACACCGTCAACATATATTGCCAGATATTCTAGATTATAATTCTTAAAATTGAATGGGTTCTTGCCATAGTCGCCCGTAAAAGTGTCATTATCAACCATCGCTACCACCACAGACTATGTTATTGTTTGACTAAAACCCCTTGCTTGACTAAATAAAAATGATTGTAATGATACATGAACTCTGATAATTTATTTGACCAACATTTTATTGACTTGCACAATCTTACACAATTGTCTGAACATGTTGAACACAACTAAACACATTATGAACACACACACGGTTGCAACTTTTTCCACAAAACGTGTTACCATTGTGTCATTTTTAAACAGATTAGAAGAATATTTAGATATCAACATATCATAGGTGATGCTTCTACACATGTGATTTAAGAAGTAGATACAGTGTTCACCACATGTGACCGATGTGACATCCTGAACTTGTTTGTCTGATAAATGTATCTCGTCACATGGCATGTTTAAAAAGTCATAAATCGATTTAGGAAATATTGAATGATTTGGAGCATTTCCAAAACTGTCAAAAAAACACCCAACTCTCTCCAATATATAAACTGCCAGCCAATGCTCTCCAGGCTGGTCAGAGGGGTGTGTGTTAATTATCATAGCACTAGGTCTTATTTGTAGAGGTTGCTGGGGCAGTTTATCACAAGCCAAAACACCTGGCTGTCAGTTCCACAGTATTCATGATGCTTAATAGTAATCAACTAAAACCTGTCTGCGATGGGACACTTCAATCATACTATCATATACCGCATAAATTATTAGATTGATGGTATTAGGCAGCGGGTTCCTGAAACGTGTCTCCAGGCGTATGTTACCACTCTTGATCAATGATAGATGCTGACTATTATCCTCGTCAGGTGTCAGATTAAATGCATAAAGAGTGTACCGTCTCAGGAAATCGTTTCGATCAATGGCCATAGCACTGTTCTTTAAATGTCTCCCTGTTGATAACACCAGTTGATAGAATTCACGAGTCACGCAACCATTAGGGAAGTCCGGTTGTAATGGTTTGGTGGGGAACTGGACACCGTCAACATATATTGCCAGATATTCTAGATTATAATTCTTAAAATTGAATGGGTTCTTGCCATAGTCGCCCGTAAAAGTGTCATTATCAACCATCGCTACCACCACAGACTATGTTATTGTTTGACTAAAACCCCTTGCTTGACTAAATAAAAATGATTGTAATGATACATGAACTCTGATAATTTATTTGACCAACATTTTATTGACTTGCACAATCTTACACAATTGTCTGAACATGTTGAACACAACTAAACACATTATGAACACACACACGGTTGCAACTTTTTCACAAAACGTGTTACCATTGTGTCATTTTTAAACAGATTAGAAGAATATTTAGATATCAACATATCATAGGTGATGCTTCTACACATGTGATTTAAGAAGTAGATACAGTGTTCACCACATGTGACCGATGTGACATCCTGAACTTGTTTGTCTGATAAATGTATCTCGTCACATGACATGTTTAAAAAGTCATAAATCGATTTAGGAAATATTGAATGATTTGGAGCATTTCCAAAACTGTCAAAAATACACCCAACTCTCTCCAATATATAAACTGCCGGCCAATGCTCTCCAGGCTGGTCAGAGGGGTGTGTGTTAATTATCATAGCACTAGGTCTTATTTGTAGAGGTTGCTGGGGCAGTTTATCACAAGCCAAAACACCTGGCTGTCAGTTCCACAGTATTCATGATGCTTAATAGTAATCAACTAAAACCTGTCTGCGATGGGACACTTCAATCATACTATCATATACCGCATAAATTATTAGATTGATGGTATTAGGCAGCGGGTTCCTGAAACGTGTCTCCAGGCGTATGTTACCACTCTTGATCAATGATAGATGCTGACTATTATCCTCGTCAGGTGTCAGATTAAATGCATAAAGAGTGTACCGTCTCAGGAAATCGTTTCGATCAATGGCCATAGCACTGTTCTTTAAATGTCTCCCTGTTGATAACACCAGTTGATAGAATTCACGAGTCACGCAACCATTAGGGAAGTCCGGTTGTAATGGTTTGGTGGGGAACTGGACACCGTCAACATATATTGCCAGATATTCTAGATTATAATTCTTAAAATTGAATGGGTTCTTGCCATAGTCGCCCGTAAAAGTGTCATTATCAACCATCGCTACCACCACAGACTATGTTATTGTTTGACTAAAACCCCTTGCTTGACTAAATAAAAATGATTGTAATGATACATGAACTCTGATAATTTATTTGACCAACATTTTATTGACTTGCACAATCTTACACAATTGTCTGAACATGTTGAACACAACTAAACACATTATGAACACACACACACGGTTGCAACTTTTTCACAAAACGTGTTACCATTGTGTCATTTTTAAACAGATTAGAAGAATATTTAGATATCAACATATCATAGGTGATGCTTCTACACATGTGATTTAAGAAGTAGATACAGTGTTCACCACATGTGACCGATGTGACATCCTGAACTTGTTTGTCTGATAAATGTATCTCGTCACATGACATGTTTAAAAAGTCATAAATCGATTTAGGAAATATTGAATGATTTGGAGCATTTCCAAAACTGTCAAAAAAACACCCAACTCTCTCCAATATATAAACTGCCGGCCAATGCTCTCCAGGCTGGTCAGAGGGGTGTGTGTTAATTATCATAGCACTAGGTCTTATTTGTAGAGGTTGCTGGGGCAGTTTATCACAAGCCAAAACACCTGGCTGTCAGTTCCACAGTATTCATGATGCTTAATAGTAATCAACTAAAACCTGTCTGCGATGGGACACTTCAATCATACTATCATATACCGCATAAATTATTAGATTGATGGTATTAGGCAGCGGGTTCCTGAAACGTGTCTCCAGGCGTATGTTACCACTCTTGATCAATGATAGATGCTGACTATTATCCTCGTCAGGTGTCAGATTAAATGCATAAAGAGTGTACCGTCTCAGGAAATCGTTTCGATCAATGGCCATAGCACTGTTCTTTAAATGTCTCCCTGTTGATAACACCAGTTGATAGAATTCACGAGTCACGCAACCATTAGGGAAGTCCGGTTGTAATGGTTTGGTGGGGAACTGGACACCGTCAACATATATTGCCAGATATTCTAGATTATAATTCTTAAAATTTAATGGGTTCTTGCCATAGTCGCCCGTAAAAGTGTCATTATCAACCATCGCTACCACCACAGACTATGTTATTGTTTGACTAAAACCCCTTGCTTGACTAAATAAAAATGATTGTAATGATACATGAACTCTGATAATTTATTTGACCAACATTTTATTGACTTGCACAATCTTACACAATTGTCTGAACATGTTGAACACAACTAAACACATTATGAACACACACACACGGTTGCAACTTTTTCACAAAACGTGTTACCATTGTGTCATTTTTAAACAGATTAGAAGAATATTTAGATATCAACATATCATAGGTGATGCTTCTACACATGTGATTTAAGAAGTAGATACAGTGTTCACCACATGTGACCGATGTGACATCCTGAACTTGTTTGTCTGATAAATGTATCTCGTCACATGACATGTTTAAAAAGTCATAAATCGATTTAGGAAATATTGAATGATTTGGAGCATTTCCAAAACTGTCAAAAAAACACCCAACTCTCTCCAATATATAAACTGCCGGCCAATGCTCTCCAGGCTGGTCAGAGGGGTGTGTGTTAATTATCATAGCACTAGGTCTTATTTGTAGAGGTTGCTGGGGCAGTTTATCACAAGCCAAAACACCTGGCTGTCAGTTCCACAGTATTCATGATGCTTAATAGTAATCAACTAAAACCTGTCTGCGATGGGACACTTCAATCATACTATCATATACCGCATAAATTATTAGATTGATGGTATTAGGCAGCGGGTTCCTGAAACGTGTCTCCAGGCGTATGTTACCACTCTTGATCAATGATAGATGCTGACTATTATCCTCGTCAGGTGTCAGATTAAATGCATAAAGAGTGTACCGTCTCAGGAAATCGTTTCGATCAATGGCCATAGCACTGTTCTTTAAATGTCTCCCTGTTGATAACACCAGTTGATAGAATTCACGAGTCACGCAACCATTAGGGAAGTCCGGTTGTAATGGTTTGGTGGGGAACTGGACACCGTCAACATATATTGCCAGATATTCTAGATTATAATTCTTAAAATTGAATGGGTTCTTGCCATAGTCGCCCGTAAAAGTGTCATTATCAACCATCGCTACCACCACAGACTATGTTATTGTTTGACTAAAACCCCTTGCTTGACTAAATAAAAATGATTGTAATGATACATGAACTCTGATAATTTATTTGACCAACATTTTATTGACTTGCACAATCTTACACAATTGTCTGAACATGTTGAACACAACTAAACACATTATGAACACACACACGGTTGCAACTTTTTCACAAAACGTGTTACCATTGTGTCATTTTTAAACAGATTAGAAGAATATTTAGATATCAACATATCATAGGTGATGCTTCTACACATGTGATTTAAGAAGTAGATACAGTGTTCACCACATGTGACCGATGTGACATCCTGAACTTGTTTGTCTGATAAATGTATCTCGTCACATGACATGTTTAAAAAGTCATAAATCGATTTAGGAAATATTGAATGATTTGGAGCATTTCCAAAACTGTCAAAAAAACACCCAACTCTCTCCAATATATAAACTGCCGGCCAATGCTCTCCAGGCTGGTCAGAGGGGTGTGTGTTAATTATCATAGCACTAGGTCTTATTTGTAGAGGTTGCTGGGGCAGTTTATCACAAGCCAAAACACCTGGCTGTCAGTTCCACAGTATTCATGATGCTTAATAGTAATCAACTAAAACCTGTCTGCGATGGGACACTTCAATCATACTATCATATACCGCATAAATTATTAGATTGATGGTATTAGGCAGCGGGTTCCTGAAACGTGTCTCCAGGCGTATGTTACCACTCTTGATCAATGATAGATGCTGACTATTATCCTCGTCAGGTGTCAGATTAAATGCATAAAGAGTGTACCGTCTCAGGAAATCGTTTCGATCAATGGCCATAGCACTGTTCTTTAAATGTCTCCCTGTTGATAACACCAGTTGATAGAATTCACGAGTCACGCAACCATTAGGGAAGTCCGGTTGTAATGGTTTGGTGGGGAACTGGACACCGTCAACATATATTGCCAGATATTCTAGATTATAATTCTTAAAATTGAATGGGTTCTTGCCATAGTCGCCCGTAAAAGTGTCATTATCAACCATCGCTACCACCACAGACTATGTTATTGTTTGACTAAAACCCCTTGCTTGACTAAATAAAAATGATTGTAATGATACATGAACTCTGATAATTTATTTGACCAACATTTTATTGACTTGCACAATCTTACACAATTGTCTGAACATGTTGAACACAACTAAACACATTATGAACACACACACGGTTGCAACTTTTTCACAAAACGTGTTACCATTGTGTCATTTTTAAACAGATTAGAAGAATATTTAGATATCAACATATCATAGGTGATGCTTCTACACATGTGATTTAAGAAGTAGATACAGTGTTCACCACATGTGACCGATGTGACATCCTGAACTTGTTTGTCTGATAAATGTATCTCGTCACATGACATGTTTAAAAAGTAATAAATCGATTTAGGAAATATTGAATGATTTGGAGCATTTCCAAAACTGTCAAAAAAACACCCAACTCTCTCCAATATATAAACTGCCGGCCAATGCTCTCCAGGCTGGTCAGAGGGGTGTGTGTTAATTATCATAGCACTAGGTCTTATTTGTAGAGGTTGCTGGGGCAGTTTATCACAAGCCAAAACACCTGGCTGTCAGTTCCACAGTATTCATGATGCTTAATAGTAATCAACTAAAACCTGTCTGCGATGGGACACTTCAATCATACTATCATATACCGCATAAATTATTAGATTGATGGTATTAGGCAGCGGGTTCCTGAAACGTGTCTCCAGGCGTATGTTACCACTCTTGATCAATGATAGATGCTGACTATTATCCTCGTCAGGTGTCAGATTAAATGCATAAAGAGTGTACCGTCTCAGGAAATCGTTTCGATCAATGGCCATAGCACTGTTCTTTAAATGTCTCCCTGTTGATAACACCAGTTGATAGAATTCACGAGTCACGCAACCATTAGGGAAGTCCGGTTGTAATGGTTTGGTGGGGAACTGGACACCGTCAACATATATTGCCAGATATTCTAGATTATAATTCTTAAAATTGAATGGGTTCTTGCCATAGTCGCCCGTAAAAGTGTCATTATCAACCATCGCTACCACCACAGACTATGTTATTGTTTGACTAAAACCCCTTGCTTGACTAAATAAAAATGATTGTAATGATACATGAACTCTGATAATTTATTTGACCAACATTTTATTGACTTGCACAATCTTACACAATTGTCTGAACATGTTGAACACAACTAAACACATTATGAACACACACACGGTTGCAACTTTTTCACAAAACGTGTTACCATTGTGTCATTTTTAAACAGATTAGAAGAATATTTAGATATCAACATATCATAGGTGATGCTTCTACACATGTGATTTAAGAAGTAGATACAGTGTTCACCACATGTGACCGATGTGACATCCTGAACTTGTTTGTCTGATAAATGTATCTCGTCACATGACATGTTTAAAAAGTCATAAATCGATTTAGGAAATATTGAATGATTTGGAGCATTTCCAAAACTGTCAAAAAAACACCCAACTCTCTCCAATATATAAACTGCCAGCCAATGCTCTCCAGGCTGGTCAGAGGGGTGTGTGTTAATTATCATAGCACTAGGTCTTATTTGTAGAGGTTGCTGGGGCAGTTTATCACAAGCCAAAACACCTGGCTGTCAGTTCCACAGTATTCATGATGCTTAATAGTAATCAACTAAAACCTGTCTGCGATGGGACACTTCAATCATACTATCATATACCGCATAAATTATTAGATTGATGGTATTAGGCAGCGGGTTCCTGAAACGTGTCTCCAGGCGTATGTTACCACTCTTGATCAATGATAGATGCTGACTATTATCCTCGTCAGGTGTCAGATTAAATGCATAAAGAGTGTACCGTCTCAGGAAATCGTTTCGATCAATGGCCATAGCACTGTTCTTTAAATGTCTCCCTGTTGATAACACCAGTTGATAGAATTCACGAGTCACGCAACCATTAGGGAAGTCCGGTTGTAATGGTTTGGTGGGGAACTGGACACCGTCAACATATATTGCCAGATATTCTAGATTATAATTCTTAAAATTGAATGGGTTCTTGCCATAGTCGCCCGTAAAAGTGTCATTATCAACCATCGCTACCACCACAGACTATGTTATTGTTTGACTAAAACCCCTTGCTTGACTAAATAAAAATGATTGTAATGATACATGAACTCTGATAATTTATTTGACCAACATTTTATTGACTTGCACAATCTTACACAATTGTCTGAACATGTTGAACACAACTAAACACATTATGAACACACACACGGTTGCAACTTTTTCACAAAACGTGTTACCATTGTGTCATTTTTAAACAGATTAGAAGAATATTTAGATATCAACATATCATAGGTGATGCTTCTACACATGTGATTTAAGAAGTAGATACAGTGTTCACCACATGTGACCGATGTGACATCCTGAACTTGTTTGTCTGATAAATGTATCTCGTCACATGACATGTTTAAAAAGTCATAAATCGATTTAGGAAATATTGAATGATTTGGAGCATTTCCAAAACTGTCAAAAAAACACCCAACTCTCTCCAATATATAAACTGCCAGCCAATGCTCTCCAGGCTGGTCAGAGGGGTGTGTGTTAATTATCATAGCACTAGGTCTTATTTGTAGAGGTTGCTGGGGCAGTTTATCACAAGCCAAAACACCTGGCTGTCAGTTCCACAGTATTCATGATGCTTAATAGTAATCAACTAAAACCTGTCTGCGATGGGACACTTCAATCATACTATCATATACCGCATAAATTATTAGATTGATGGTATTAGGCAGCGGGTTCCTGAAACGTGTCTCCAGGCGTATGTTACCACTCTTGATCAATGATAGATGCTGACTATTATCCTCGTCAGGTGTCAGATTAAATGCATAAAGAGTGTACCGTCTCAGGAAATCGTTTCGATCAATGGCCATAGCACTGTTCTTTAAATGTCTCCCTGTTGATAACACCAGTTGATAGAATTCACGAGTCACGCAACCATTAGGGAAGTCCGGTTGTAATGGTTTGGTGGGGAACTGGACACCGTCAACATATATTGCCAGATATTCTAGATTATAATTCTTAAAATTGAATGGGTTCTTGCCATAGTCGCCCGTAAAAGTGTCATTATCAACCATCGCTACCACCACAGACTATGTTATTGTTTGACTAAAACCCCTTGCTTGACTAAATAAAAATGATTGTAATGATACATGAACTCTGATAATTTATTTGACCAACATTTTATTGACTTGCACAATCTTACACAATTGTCTGAACATGTTGAACACAACTAAACACATTATGAACACACACACGGTTGCAACTTTTTCACAAAACGTGTTACCATTGTGTCATTTTTAAACAGATTAGAAGAATATTTAGATATCAACATATCATAGGTGATGCTTCTACACATGTGATTTAAGAAGTAGATACAGTGTTCACCACATGTGACCGATGTGACATCCTGAACTTGTTTGTCTGATAAATGTATCTCGTCACATGACATGTTTAAAGAGTCATAAATCGATTTAGGAAATATTGAATGATTTGGAGCATTTCCAAAACTGTCAAAAAAACACCCAACTCTCTCCAATATATAAACTGCCAGCCAATGCTCTCCAGGCTGGTCAGAGGGGTGTGTGTTAATTATCATAGCACTAGGTCTTATTTGTAGAGGTTGCTGGGGCAGTTTATCACAAGCCAAAACACCTGGCTGTCAGTTCCACAGTATTCATGATGCTTAATAGTAATCAACTAAAACCTGTCTGCGATGGGACACTTCAATCATACTATCATATACCGCATAAATTATTAGATTGATGGTATTAGGCAGCGGGTTCCTGAAACGTGTCTCCAGGCGTATGTTACCACTCTTGATCAATGATAGATGCTGACTATTATCCTCGTCAGGTGTCAGATTAAATGCATAAAGAGTGTACCGTCTCAGGAAATCGTTTCGATCAATGGCCATAGCACTGTTCTTTAAATGTCTCCCTGTTGATAACACCAGTTGATAGAATTCACGAGTCACGCAACCATTAGGGAAGTCCGGTTGTAATGGTTTGGTGGGGAACTGGACACCGTCAACATATATTGCCAGATATTCTAGATTATAATTCTTAAAATTGAATGGGTTCTTGCCATAGTCGCCCGTAAAAGTGTCATTATCAACCATCGCTACCACCACAGACTATGTTATTGTTTGACTAAAACCCCTTGCTTGACTAAATAAAAATGATTGTAATGATACATGAACTCTGATAATTTATTTGACCAACATTTTATTGACTTGCACAATCTTACACAATTGTCTGAACATGTTGAACACAACTAAACACATTATGAACACACACACGGTTGCAACTTTTTCACAAAACGTGTTACCATTGTGTCATTTTTAAACAGATTAGAAGAATATTTAGATATCAACATATCATAGGTGATGCTTCTACACATGTGATTTAAGAAGTAGATACAGTGTTCACCACATGTGACCGATGTGACATCCTGAACTTGTTTGTCTGATAAATGTATCTCATCACATGACATGTTTAAAAAGTCATAAATCGATTTAGGAAATATTGAATGATTTGGAGCATTTCCAAAACTGTCAAAAAAACACCCAACTCTCTCCAATATATAAACTGCCAGCCAATGCTCTCCAGGCTGGTCAGAGGGGTGTGTGTTAATTATCATAGCACTAGGTCTTATTTGTAGAGGTTGCTGGGGCAGTTTATCACAAGCCAAAACACCTGGCTGTCAGTTCCACAGTATTCATGATGCTTAATAGTAATCAACTAAAACCTGTCTGCGATGGGACACTTCAATCATACTATCATATACCGCATAAATTATTAGATTGATGGTATTAGGCAGCGGGTTCCTGAAACGTGTCTCCAGGCGTATGTTACCACTCTTGATCAATGATAGATGCTGACTATTATCCTCGTCAGGTGTCAGATTAAATGCATAAAGAGTGTACCGTCTCAGGAAATCGTTTCGATCAATGGCCATAGCACTGTTCTTTAAATGTCTCCCTGTTGATAACACCAGTTGATAGAATTCACGAGTCACGCAACCATTAGGGAAGTCCGGTTGTAATGGTTTGGTGGGGAACTGGACACCGTCAACATATATTGCCAGATATTCTAGATTATAATTCTTAAAATTGAATGGGTTCTTGCCATAGTCGCCCGTAAAAGTGTCATTATCAACCATCGCTACCACCACAGACTATGTTATTGTTTGACTAAAACCCCTTGCTTGACTAAATAAAAATGATTGTAATGATACATGAACTCTGATAATTTATTTGACCAACATTTTATTGACTTGCACAATCTTACACAATTGTCTGAACATGTTGAACACAACTAAACACATTATGAACACACACACGGTTGCAACTTTTTCACAAAACGTGTTACCATTGTGTCATTTTTAAACAGATTAGAAGAATATTTAGATATCAACATATCATAGGTGATGCTTCTACACATGTGATTTAAGAAGTAGATACAGTGTTCACCACATGTGACCGATGTGACATCCTGAACTTGTTTGTCTGATAAATGTATCTCGTCACATGACATGTTTAAAAAGTCATAAATCGATTTAGGAAATATTGAATGATTTGGAGCATTTCCAAAACTGTCAAAAAAACACCCAACTCTCTCCAATATATAAACTGCCAGCCAATGCTCTCCAGGCTGGTCAGAGGGGTGTGTGTTAATTATCATAGCACTAGGTCTTATTTGTAGAGGTTGCTGGGGCAGTTTATCACAAGCCAAAACACCTGGCTGTCAGTTCCACAGTATTCATGATGCTTAATAGTAATCAACTAAAACCTGTCTGCGATGGGACACTTCAATCATACTATCATATACCGCATAAATTATTAGATTGATGGTATTAGGCAGCGGGTTCCTGAAACGTGTCTCCAGGCGTATGTTACCACTCTTGATCAATGATAGATGCTGACTATTATCCTCGTCAGGTGTCAGATTAAATGCATAAAGAGTGTACCGTCTCAGGAAATCGTTTCGATCAATGGCCATAGCACTGTTCTTTAAATGTCTCCCTGTTGATAACACCAGTTGATAGAATTCACGAGTCACGCAACCATTAGGGAAGTCCGGTTGTAATGGTTTGGTGGGGAACTGGACACCGTCAACATATATTGCCAGATATTCTAGATTATAATTCTTAAAATTGAATGGGTTCTTGCCATAGTCGCCCGTAAAAGTGTCATTATCAACCATCGCTACCACCACAGACTATGTTATTGTTTGACTAAAACCCCTTGCTTGACTAAATAAAAATGATTGTAATGATACATGAACTCTGATAATTTATTTGACCAACATTTTATTGACTTGCACAATCTTACACAATTGTCTGAACATGTTGAACACAACTAAACACATTATGAACACACACACGGTTGCAACTTTTTCACAAAACGTGTTACCATTGTGTCATTTTTAAACAGATTAGAAGAATATTTAGATATCAACATATCATAGGTGATGCTTCTACACATGTGATTTAAGAAGTAGATACAGTGTTCACCACATGTGACCGATGTGACATCCTGAACTTGTTTGTCTGATAAATGTATCTCGTCACATGACATGTTTAAAAAGTCATAAATCGATTTAGGAAATATTGAATGATTTGGAGCATTTCCAAAACTGTCAAAAAAACACCCAACTCTCTCCAATATATAAACTGCCAGCCAATGCTCTCCAGGCTGGTCAGAGGGGTGTGTGTTAATTATCATAGCACTAGGTCTTATTTGTAGAGGTTGCTGGGGCAGTTTATCACAAGCCAAAACACCTGGCTGTCAGTTCCACAGTATTCATGATGCTTAATAGTAATCAACTAAAACCTGTCTGCGATGGGACACTTCAATCATACTATCATATACCGCATAAATTATTAGATTGATGGTATTAGGCAGCGGGTTCCTGAAACGTGTCTCCAGGCGTATGTTACCACTCTTGATCAATGATAGATGCTGACTATTATCCTCGTCAGGTGTCAGATTAAATGCATAAAGAGTGTACCGTCTCAGGAAATCGTTTCGATCAATGGCCATAGCACTGTTCTTTAAATGTCTCCCTGTTGATAACACCAGTTGATAGAATTCACGAGTCACGCAACCATTAGGGAAGTCCGGTTGTAATGGTTTGGTGGGGAACTGGACACCGTCAACATATATTGCCAGATATTCTAGATTATAATTCTTAAAATTGAATGGGTTCTTGCCATAGTCGCCCGTAAAAGTGTCATTATCAACCATCGCTACCACCACAGACTATGTTATTGTTTGACTAAAACCCCTTGCTTGACTAAATAAAAATGATTGTAATGATACATGAACTCTGATAATTTATTTGACCAACATTTTATTGACTTGCACAATCTTACACAATTGTCTGAACATGTTGAACACAACTAAACACATTATGAACACACACACGGTTGCAACTTTTTCACAAAACGTGTTACCATTGTGTCATTTTTAAACAGATTAGAAGAATATTTAGATATCAACATATCATAGGTGATGCTTCTACACATGTGATTTAAGAAGTAGATACAGTGTTCACCACATGTGACCGATGTGACATCCTGAACTTGTTTGTCTGATAAATGTATCTCGTCACATGACATGTTTAAAAAGTCATAAATCGATTTAGGAAATATTGAATGATTTGGAGCATTTCCAAAACTGTCAAAAAAACACCCAACTCTCTCCAATATATAAACTGCCAGCCAATGCTCTCCAGGCTGGTCAGAGGGGTGTGTGTTAATTATCATAGCACTAGGTCTTATTTGTAGAGGTTGCTGGGGCAGTTTATCACAAGCCAAAACACCTGGCTGTCAGTTCCACAGTATTCATGATGCTTAATAGTAATCAACTAAAACCTGTCTGCGATGGGACACTTCAATCATACTATCATATACCGCATACATTATTAGATTGATGGTATTAGGCAGCGGGTTCCTGAAACGTGTCTCCAGGCGTATGTTACCACTCTTGATCAATGATAGATGCTGACTATTATCCTCGTCAGGTGTCAGATTAAATGCATAAAGAGTGTACCGTCTCAGGAAATCGTTTCGATCAATGGCCATAGCACTGTTCTTTAAATGTCTCCCTGTTGATAACACCAGTTGATAGAATTCACGAGTCACGCAACCATTAGGGAAGTCCGGTTGTAATGGTTTGGTGGGGAACTGGACACCGTCAACATATATTGCCAGATATTCTAGATTATAATTCTTAAAATTGAATGGGTTCTTGCCATAGTCGCCCGTAAAAGTGTCATTATCAACCATCGCTACCACCACAGACTATGTTATTGTTTGACTAAAACCCCTTGCTTGACTAAATAAAAATGATTGTAATGATACATGAACTCTGATAATTTATTTGACCAACATTTTATTGACTTGCACAATCTTACACAATTGTCTGAACATGTTGAACATAACTAAACACATTATGAACACACACACGGTTGCAACTTTTTCACAAAACGTGTTACCATTGTGTCATTTTTAAACAGATTAGAAGAATATTTAGATATCAACATATCATAGGTGATGCTTCTACACATGTGATTTAAGAAGTAGATACAGTGTTCACCACATGTGACCGATGTGACATCCTGAACTTGTTTGTCTGATAAATGTATCTCGTCACATGACATGTTTAAAGAGTCATAAATCGATTTAGGAAATATTGAATGATTTGGAGCATTTCCAAAACTGTCAAAAAAACACCCAACTCTCTCCAATATATAAACTGCCAGCCAATGCTCTCCAGGCTGGTCAGAGGGGTGTGTGTTAATTATCATAGCACTAGGTCTTATTTGTAGAGGTTGCTGGGGCAGTTTATCACAAGCCAAAACACCTGGCTGTCAGTTCCACAGTATTCATGATGCTTAATAGTAATCAACTAAAACCTGTCTGCGATGGGACACTTCAATCATACTATCATATACCGCATAAATTATTAGATTGATGGTATTAGGCAGCGGGTTCCTGAAACGTGTCTCCAGGCGTATGTTACCACTCTTGATCAATGATAGATGCTGACTATTATCCTCGTCAGGTGTCAGATTAAATGCATAAAGAGTGTACCGTCTCAGGAAATCGTTTCGATCAATGGCCATAGCACTGTTCTTTAAATGTCTCCCTGTTGATAACACCAGTTGATAGAATTCACGAGTCACGCAACCATTAGGGAAGTCCGGTTGTAATGGTTTGGTGGGGAACTGGACACCGTCAACATATATTGCCAGATATTCTAGATTATAATTCTTAAAATTGAATGGGTTCTTGCCATAGTCGCCCGTAAAAGTGTCATTATCAACCATCGCTACCACCACAGACTATGTTATTGTTTGACTAAAACCCCTTGCTTGACTAAATAAAAATGATTGTAATGATACATGAACTCTGATAATTTATTTGACCAACATTTTATTGACTTGCACAATCTTACACAATTGTCTGAACATGTTGAACACAACTAAACACATTATGAACACACACACGGTTGCAACTTTTTCACAAAACGTGTTACCATTGTGTCATTTTTAAACAGATTAGAAGAATATTTAGATATCAACATATCATAGGTGATGCTTCTACACATGTGATTTAAGAAGTAGATACAGTGTTCACCACATGTGACCGATGTGACATCCTGAACTTGTTTGTCTGATAAATGTATCTCGTCACATGACATGTTTAAAAAGTCATAAATCGATTTAGGAAATATTGAATGATTTGGAGCATTTCCAAAACTGTCAAAAAAACACCCAACTCTCTCCAATATATAAACTGCCAGCCAATGCTCTCCAGGCTGGTCAGAGGGGTGTGTGTTAATTATCATAGCACTAGGTCTTATTTGTAGAGGTTGCTGGGGCAGTTTATCACAAGCCAAAACACCTGGCTGTCAGTTCCACAGTATTCATGATGCTTAATAGTAATCAACTAAAACCTGTCTGCGATGGGACACTTCAATCATACTATCATATACCGCATAAATTATTAGATTGATGGTATTAGGCAGCGGGTTCCTGAAACGTGTCTCCAGGCGTATGTTACCACTCTTGATCAATGATAGATGCTGACTATTATCCTCGTCAGGTGTCAGATTAAATGCATAAAGAGTGTACCGTCTCAGGAAATCGTTTCGATCAATGGCCATAGCACTGTTCTTTAAATGTCTCCCTGTTGATAACACCAGTTGATAGAATTCACGAGTCACGCAACCATTAGGGAAGTCCGGTTGTAATGGTTTGGTGGGGAACTGGACACCGTCAACATATATTGCCAGATATTCTAGATTATAATTCTTAAAATTGAATGGGTTCTTGCCATAGTCGCCCGTAAAAGTGTCATTATCAACCATCGCTACCACCACAGACTATGTTATTGTTTGACTAAAACCCCTTGCTTGACTAAATAAAAATGATTGTAATGATACATGAACTCTGATAATTTATTTGACCAACATTTTATTGACTTGCACAATCTTACACAATTGTCTGAACATGTTGAACACAACTAAACACATTATGAACACACACACGGTTGCAACTTTTTCACAAAACGTGTTACCATTGTGTCATTTTTAAACAGATTAGAAGAATATTTAGATATCAACATATCATAGGTGATGCTTCTACACATGTGATTTAAGAAGTAGATACAGTGTTCACCACATGTGACCGATGTGACATCCTGAACTTGTTTGTCTGATAAATGTATCTCGTCACATGACATGTTTAAAAAGTCATAAATCGATTTAGGAAATATTGAATGATTTGGAGCATTTCCAAAACTGTCAAAAAAACACCCAACTCTCTCCAATATATAAACTGCCAGCCAATGCTCTCCAGGCTGGTCAGAGGGGTGTGTGTTAATTATCATAGCACTAGGTCTTATTTGTAGAGGTTGCTGGGGCAGTTTATCACAAGCCAAAACACCTGGCTGTCAGTTCCACAGTATTCATGATGCTTAATAGTAATCAACTAAAACCTGTCTGCGATGGGACACTTCAATCATACTATCATATACCGCATAAATTATTAGATTGATGGTATTAGGCAGCGGGTTCCTGAAACGTGTCTCCAGGCGTATGTTACCACTCTTGATCAATGATAGATGCTGACTATTATCCTCGTCAGGTGTCAGATTAAATGCATAAAGAGTGTACCGTCTCAGGAAATCGTTTCGATCAATGGCCATAGCACTGTTCTTTAAATGTCTCCCTGTTGATAACACCAGTTGATAGAATTCACGAGTCACGCAACCATTAGGGAAGTCCGGTTGTAATGGTTTGGTGGGGAACTGGACACCGTCAACATATATTGCCAGATATTCTAGATTATAATTCTTAAAATTGAATGGGTTCTTGCCATAGTCGCCCGTAAAAGTGTCATTATCAACCATCGCTACCACCACAGACTATGTTATTGTTTGACTAAAACCCCTTGCTTGACTAAATAAAAATGATTGTAATGATACATGAACTCTGATAATTTATTTGACCAACATTTTATTGACTTGCACAATCTTACACAATTGTCTGAACATGTTGAACACAACTAAACACATTATGAACACACACACGGTTGCAACTTTTTCACAAAACGTGTTACCATTGTGTCATTTTTAAACAGATTAGAAGAATATTTAGATATCAACATATCATAGGTGATGCTTCTACACATGTGATTTAAGAAGTAGATACAGTGTTCACCACATGTGACCGATGTGACATCCTGAACTTGTTTGTCTGATAAATGTATCTCGTCACATGACATGTTTAAAAAGTCATAAATCGATTTAGGAAATATTGAATGATTTGGAGCATTTCCAAAACTGTCAAAAAAACACCCAACTCTCTCCAATATATAAACTGCCAGCCAATGCTCTCCAGGCTGGTCAGAGGGGTGTGTGTTAATTATCATAGCACTAGGTCTTATTTGTAGAGGTTGCTGGGGCAGTTTATCACAAGCCAAAACACCTGGCTGTCAGTTCCACAGTATTCATGATGCTTAATAGTAATCAACTAAAACCTGTCTGCGATGGGACACTTCAATCATACTATCATATACCGCATAAATTATTAGATTGATGGTATTAGGCAGCGGGTTCCTGAAACGTGTCTCCAGGCGTATGTTACCACTCTTGATCAATGATAGATGCTGACTATTATCCTCGTCAGGTGTCAGATTAAATGCATAAAGAGTGTACCGTCTCAGGAAATCGTTTCGATCAATGGCCATAGCACTGTTCTTTAAATGTCTCCCTGTTGATAACACCAGTTGATAGAATTCACGAGTCACGCAACCATTAGGGAAGTCCGGTTGTAATGGTTTGGTGGGGAACTGGACACCGTCAACATATATTGCCAGATATTCTAGATTATAATTCTTAAAATTGAATGGGTTCTTGCCATAGTCGCCCGTAAAAGTGTCATTATCAACCATCGCTACCACCACAGACTATGTTATTGTTTGACTAAAACCCCTTGCTTGACTAAATAAAAATGATTGTAATGATACATGAACTCTGATAATTTATTTGACCAACATTTTATTGACTTGCACAATCTTACACAATTGTCTGAACATGTTGAACACAACTAAACACATTATGAACACACACACGGTTGCAACTTTTTCACAAAACGTGTTACCATTGTGTCATTTTTAAACAGATTAGAAGAATATTTAGATATCAACATATCATAGGTGATGCTTCTACACATGTGATTTAAGAAGTAGATACAGTGTTCACCACATGTGACCGATGTGACATCCTGAACTTGTTTGTCTGATAAATGTATCTCGTCACATGACATGTTTAAAAAGTCATAAATCGATTTAGGAAATATTGAATGATTTGGAGCATTTCCAAAACTGTCAAAAAAACACCCAACTCTCTCCAATATATAAACTGCCAGCCAATGCTCTCCAGGCTGGTCAGAGGGGTGTGTGTTAATTATCATAGCACTAGGTCTTATTTGTAGAGGTTGCTGGGGCAGTTTATCACAAGCCAAAACACCTGGCTGTCAGTTCCACAGTATTCATGATGCTTAATAGTAATCAACTAAAACCTGTCTGCGATGGGACACTTCAATCATACTATCATATACCGCATAAATTATTAGATTGATGGTATTAGGCAGCGGGTTCCTGAAACGTGTCTCCAGGCGTATGTTACCACTCTTGATCAATGATAGATGCTGACTATTATCCTCGTCAGGTGTCAGATTAAATGCATAAAGAGTGTACCGTCTCAGGAAATCGTTTCGATCAATGGCCATAACACTGTTCTTTAAATGTCTCCCTGTTGATAACACCAGTTGATAGAATTCACGAGTCACGCAACCATTAGGGAAGTCCGGTTGTAATGGTTTGGTGGGGAACTGGACACCGTCAACATATATTGCCAGATATTCTAGATTATAATTCTTAAAATTGAATGGGTTCTTGCCATAGTCGCCCGTAAAAGTGTCATTATCAACCATCGCTACCACCACAGACTATGTTATTGTTTGACTAAAACCCCTTGCTTGACTAAATAAAAATGATTGTAATGATACATGAACTCTGATAATTTATTTGACCAACATTTTATTGACTTGCACAATCTTACACAATTGTCTGAACATGTTGAACACAACTAAACACATTATGAACACACACACGGTTGCAACTTTTTCACAAAACGTGTTACCATTGTGTCATTTTTAAACAGATTAGAAGAATATTTAGATATCAACATATCATAGGTGATGCTTCTACACATGTGATTTAAGAAGTAGATACAGTGTTCACCACATGTGACCGATGTGACATCCTGAACTTGTTTGTCTGATAAATGTATCTCGTCACATGACATGTTTAAAAAGTCATAAATCGATTTAGGAAATATTGAATGATTTGGAGCATTTCCAAAACTGTCAAAAAAACACCCAACTCTCTCCAATATATAAACTGCCAGCCAATGCTCTCCAGGCTGGTCAGAGGGGTGTGTGTTAATTATCATAGCACTAGGTCTTATTTGTAGAGGTTGCTGGGGCAGTTTATCACAAGCCAAAACACCTGGCTGTCAGTTCCACAGTATTCATGATGCTTAATAGTAATCAACTAAAACCTGTCTGCGATGGGACACTTCAATCATACTATCATATACCGCATAAATTATTAGATTGATGGTATTAGGCAGCGGGTTCCTGAAACGTGTCTCCAGGCGTATGTTACCACTCTTGATCAATGATAGATGCTGACTATTATCCTCGTCAGGTGTCAGATTAAATGCATAAAGAGTGTACCGTCTCAGGAAATCGTTTCGATCAATGGCCATAGCACTGTTCTTTAAATGTCTCCCTGTTGATAACACCAGTTGATAGAATTCACGAGTCACGCAACCATTAGGGAAGTCCGGTTGTAATGGTTTGGTGGGGAACTGGACACCGTCAACATATATTGCCAGATATTCTAGATTATAATTCTTAAAATTGAATGGGTTCTTGCCATAGTCGCCCGTAAAAGTGTCATTATCAACCATCGCTACCACCACAGACTATGTTATTGTTTGACT
Organism: Nansenia antarctica; assembly: GCF_963989245.1. Taxonomy (NCBI): domain Eukaryota; kingdom Metazoa; phylum Chordata; class Actinopteri; order Argentiniformes; family Microstomatidae; genus Nansenia; species Nansenia antarctica. Next base: position 81,747,199 of record NC_137674.1, read on the forward strand.
AAAACCCCTTGCTTGACTAAATAAAAATGATTGTAATGATACATGAACTCTGATAATTTATTTGACCAACATTTTATTGACTTGCACAATCTTACACAATTGTCTGAACATGTTGAACACAACTAAACACATTATGAACACACACACGGTTGCAACTTTTTCACAAAACGTGTTACCATTGTGTCATTTTTAAACAGATTAGAAGAATATTTAGATATCAACATATCATAGGTGATGCTTCTACACATGTGATTTAAGAAGTAGATACAGTGTTCACCACATGTGACCGATGTGACATCCTGAACTTGTTTGTCTGATAAATGTATCTCGTCACATGACATGTTTAAAGAGTCATAAATCGATTTAGGAAATATTGAATGATTTGGAGCATTTCCAAAACTGTCAAAAAAACACCCAACTCTCTCCAATATATAAACTGCCAGCCAATGCTCTCCAGGCTGGTCAGAGGGGTGTGTGTTAATTATCATAGCACTAGGTCTTATTTGTAGAGGTTGCTGGGGCAGTTTATCACAAGCCAAAACACCTGGCTGTCAGTTCCACAGTATTCATGATGCTTAATAGTAATCAACTAAAACCTGTCTGCGATGGGACACTTCAATCATACTATCATATACCGCATAAATTATTAGATTGATGGTATTAGGCAGCGGGTTCCTGAAACGTGTCTCCAGGCGTATGTTACCACTCTTGATCAATGATAGATGCTGACTATTATCCTCGTCAGGTGTCAGATTAAATGCATAAAGAGTGTACCGTCTCAGGAAATCGTTTCGATCAATGGCCATAGCACTGTTCTTTAAATGTCTCCCTGTTGATAACACCAGTTGATAGAATTCACGAGTCACGCAACCATTAGGGAAGTCCGGTTGTAATGGTTTGGTGGGGAACTGGACACCGTCAACATATATTGCCAGATATTCTAGATTATAATTCTTAAAATTGAATGGGTTCTTGCCATAGTCGCCCGTAAAAGTGTCATTATCAACCATCGCTACCACCACAGACTATGTTATTGTTTGACTAAAACCCCTTGCTTGACTAAATAAAAATGATTGTAATGATACATGAACTCTGATAATTTATTTGACCAACATTTTATTGACTTGCACAATCTTACACAATTGTCTGAACATGTTGAACACAACTAAACACATTATGAACACACACACGGTTGCAACTTTTTCACAAAACGTGTTACCATTGTGTCATTTTTAAACAGATTAGAAGAATATTTAGATATCAACATATCATAGGTGATGCTTCTACACATGTGATTTAAGAAGTAGATACAGTGTTCACCACATGTGACCGATGTGACATCCTGAACTTGTTTGTCTGATAAATGTATCTCGTCACATGACATGTTTAAAAAGTCATAAATCGATTTAGGAAATATTGAATGATTTGGAGCATTTCCAAAACTGTCAAAAAAACACCCAACTCTCTCCAATATATAAACTGCCAGCCAATGCTCTCCAGGCTGGTCAGAGGGGTGTGTGTTAATTATCATAGCACTAGGTCTTATTTGTAGAGGTTGCTGGGGCAGTTTATCACAAGCCAAAACACCTGGCTGTCAGTTCCACAGTATTCATGATGCTTAATAGTAATCAACTAAAACCTGTCTGCGATGGGACACTTCAATCATACTATCATATACCGCATAAATTATTAGATTGATGGTATTAGGCAGCGGGTTCCTGAAACGTGTCTCCAGGCGTATGTTACCACTCTTGATCAATGATAGATGCTGACTATTATCCTCGTCAGGTGTCAGATTAAATGCATAAAGAGTGTACCGTCTCAGGAAATCGTTTCGATCAATGGCCATAGCACTGTTCTTTAAATGTCTCCCTGTTGATAACACCAGTTGATAGAATTCACGAGTCACGCAACCATTAGGGAAGTCCGGTTGTAATGGTTTGGTGGGGAACTGGACACCGTCAACATATATTGCCAGATATTCTAGATTATAATTCTTAAAATTGAATGGGTTCTTGCCATAGTCGCCCGTAAAAGTGTCATTATCAACCATCGCTACCACCACAGACTATGTTATTGTTTGACTAAAACCCCTTGCTTGACTAAATAAAAATGATTGTAATGATACATGAACTCTGATAATTTATTTGACCAACATTTTATTGACTTGCACAATCTTACACAATTGTCTGAACATGTTGAACACAACTAAACACATTATGAACACACACACGGTTGCAACTTTTTCACAAAACGTGTTACCATTGTGTCATTTTTAAACAGATTAGAAGAATATTTAGATATCAACATATCATAGGTGATGCTTCTACACATGTGATTTAAGAAGTAGATACAGTGTTCACCACATGTGACCGATGTGACATCCTGAACTTGTTTGTCTGATAAATGTATCTCGTCACATGACATGTTTAAAAAGTCATAAATCGATTTAGGAAATATTGAATGATTTGGAGCATTTCCAAAACTGTCAAAAAAACACCCAACTCTCTCCAATATATAAACTGCCAGCCAATGCTCTCCAGGCTGGTCAGAGGGGTGTGTGTTAATTATCATAGCACTAGGTCTTATTTGTAGAGGTTGCTGGGGCAGTTTATCACAAGCCAAAACACCTGGCTGTCAGTTCCACAGTATTCATGATGCTTAATAGTAATCAACTAAAACCTGTCTGCGATGGGACACTTCAATCATACTATCATATACCGCATAAATTATTAGATTGATGGTATTAGGCAGCGGGTTCCTGAAACGTGTCTCCAGGCGTATGTTACCACTCTTGATCAATGATAGATGCTGACTATTATCCTCGTCAGGTGTCAGATTAAATGCATAAAGAGTGTACCGTCTCAGGAAATCGTTTCGATCAATGGCCATAGCACTGTTCTTTAAATGTCTCCCTGTTGATAACACCAGTTGATAGAATTCACGAGTCACGCAACCATTAGGGAAGTCCGGTTGTAATGGTTTGGTGGGGAACTGGACACCGTCAACATATATTGCCAGATATTCTAGATTATAATTCTTAAAATTGAATGGGTTCTTGCCATAGTCGCCCGTAAAAGTGTCATTATCAACCATCGCTACCACCACAGACTATGTTATTGTTTGACTAAAACCCCTTGCTTGACTAAATAAAAATGATTGTAATGATACATGAACTCTGATAATTTATTTGACCAACATTTTATTGACTTGCACAATCTTACACAATTGTCTGAACATGTTGAACACAACTAAACACATTATGAACACACACACGGTTGCAACTTTTTCACAAAACGTGTTACCATTGTGTCATTTTTAAACAGATTAGAAGAATATTTAGATATCAACATATCATAGGTGATGCTTCTACACATGTGATTTAAGAAGTAGATACAGTGTTCACCACATGTGACCGATGTGACATCCTGAACTTGTTTGTCTGATAAATGTATCTCGTCACATGACATGTTTAAAAAGTCATAAATCGATTTAGGAAATATTGAATGATTTGGAGCATTTCCAAAACTGTCAAAAAAACACCCAACTCTCTCCAATATATAAACTGCCAGCCAATGCTCTCCAGGCTGGTCAGAGGGGTGTGTGTTAATTATCATAGCACTAGGTCTTATTTGTAGAGGTTGCTGGGGCAGTTTATCACAAGCCAAAACACCTGGCTGTCAGTTCCACAGTATTCATGATGCTTAATAGTAATCAACTAAAACCTGTCTGCGATGGGACACTTCAATCATACTATCATATACCGCATAAATTATTAGATTGATGGTATTAGGCAGCGGGTTCCTGAAACGTGTCTCCAGGCGTATGTTACCACTCTTGATCAATGATAGATGCTGACTATTATCCTCGTCAGGTGTCAGATTAAATGCATAAAGAGTGTACCGTCTCAGGAAATCGTTTCGATCAATGGCCATAGCACTGTTCTTTAAATGTCTCCCTGTTGATAACACCAGTTGATAGAATTCACGAGTCACGCAACCATTAGGGAAGTCCGGTTGTAATGGTTTGGTGGGGAACTGGACACCGTCAACATATATTGCCAGATATTCTAGATTATAATTCTTAAAATTGAATGGGTTCTTGCCATAGTCGCCCGTAAAAGTGTCATTATCAACCATCGCTACCACCACAGACTATGTTATTGTTTGACTAAAACCCCTTGCTTGACTAAATAAAAATGATTGTAATGATACATGAACTCTGATAATTTATTTGACCAACATTTTATTGACTTGCACAATCTTACACAATTGTCTGAACATGTTGAACACAACTAAACACATTATGAACACACACACGGTTGCAACTTTTTCACAAAACGTGTTACCATTGTGTCATTTTTAAACAGATTAGAAGAATATTTAGATATCAACATATCATAGGTGATGCTTCTACACATGTGATTTAAGAAGTAGATACAGTGTTCACCACATGTGACCGATGTGACATCCTGAACTTGTTTGTCTGATAAATGTATCTCGTCACATGACATGTTTAAAAAGTCATAAATCGATTTAGGAAATATTGAATGATTTGGAGCATTTCCAAAACTGTCAAAAAAACACCCAACTCTCTCCAATATATAAACTGCCAGCCAATGCTCTCCAGGCTGGTCAGAGGGGTGTGTGTTAATTATCATAGCACTAGGTCTTATTTGTAGAGGTTGCTGGGGCAGTTTATCACAAGCCAAAACACCTGGCTGTCAGTTCCACAGTATTCATGATGCTTAATAGTAATCAACTAAAACCTGTCTGCGATGGGACACTTCAATCATACTATCATATACCGCATAAATTATTAGATTGATGGTATTAGGCAGCGGGTTCCTGAAACGTGTCTCCAGGCGTATGTTACCACTCTTGATCAATGATAGATGCTGACTATTATCCTCGTCAGGTGTCAGATTAAATGCATAAAGAGTGTACCGTCTCAGGAAATCGTTTCGATCAATGGCCATAGCACTGTTCTTTAAATGTCTCCCTGTTGATAACACCAGTTGATAGAATTCACGAGTCACGCAACCATTAGGGAAGTCCGGTTGTAATGGTTTGGTGGGGAACTGGACACCGTCAACATATATTGCCAGATATTCTAGATTATAATTCTTAAAATTGAATGGGTTCTTGCCATAGTCGCCCGTAAAAGTGTCATTATCAACCATCGCTACCACCACAGACTATGTTATTGTTTGACTAAAACCCCTTGCTTGACTAAATAAAAATGATTGTAATGATACATGAACTCTGATAATTTATTTGACCAACATTTTATTGACTTGCACAATCTTACACAATTGTCTGAACATGTTGAACACAACTAAACACATTATGAACACACACACGGTTGCAACTTTTTCACAAAACGTGTTACCATTGTGTCATTTTTAAACAGATTAGAAGAATATTTAGATATCAACATATCATAGGTGATGCTTCTACACATGTGATTTAAGAAGTAGATACAGTGTTCACCACATGTGACCGATGTGACATCCTGAACTTGTTTGTCTGATAAATGTATCTCGTCACATGACATGTTTAAAAAGTCATAAATCGATTTAGGAAATATTGAATGATTTGGAGCATTTCCAAAACTGTCAAAAAAACACCCAACTCTCTCCAATATATAAACTGCCAGCCAATGCTCTCCAGGCTGGTCAGAGGGGTGTGTGTTAATTATCATAGCACTAGGTCTTATTTGTAGAGGTTGCTGGGGCAGTTTATCACAAGCCAAAACACCTGGCTGTCAGTTCCACAGTATTCATGATGCTTAATAGTAATCAACTAAAACCTGTCTGCGATGGGACACTTCAATCATACTATCATATACCGCATAAATTATTAGATTGATGGTATTAGGCAGCGGGTTCCTGAAACGTGTCTCCAGGCGTATGTTACCACTCTTGATCAATGATAGATGCTGACTATTATCCTCGTCAGGTGTCAGATTAAATGCATAAAGAGTGTACCGTCTCAGGAAATCGTTTCGATCAATGGCCATAGCACTGTTCTTTAAATGTCTCCCTGTTGATAACACCAGTTGATAGAATTCACGAGTCACGCAACCATTAGGGAAGTCCGGTTGTAATGGTTTGGTGGGGAACTGGACACCGTCAACATATATTGCCAGATATTCTAGATTATAATTCTTAAAATTGAATGGGTTCTTGCCATAGTCGCCCGTAAAAGTGTCATTATCAACCATCGCTACCACCACAGACTATGTTATTGTTTGACTAAAACCCCTTGCTTGACTAAATAAAAATGATTGTAATGATACATGAACTCTGATAATTTATTTGACCAACATTTTATTGACTTGCACAATCTTACACAATTGTCTGAACATGTTGAACACAACTAAACACATTATGAACACACACACGGTTGCAACTTTTTCACAAAACGTGTTACCATTGTGTCATTTTTAAACAGATTAGAAGAATATTTAGATATCAACATATCATAGGTGATGCTTCTACACATGTGATTTAAGAAGTAGATACAGTGTTCACCACATGTGACCGATGTGACATCCTGAACTTGTTTGTCTGATAAATGTATCTCGTCACATGACATGTTTAAAAAGTCATAAATCGATTTAGGAAATATTGAATGATTTGGAGCATTTCCAAAACTGTCAAAAAAACACCCAACTCTCTCCAATATATAAACTGCCAGCCAATGCTCTCCAGGCTGGTCAGAGGGGTGTGTGTTAATTATCATAGCACTAGGTCTTATTTGTAGAGGTTGCTGGGGCAGTTTATCACAAGCCAAAACACCTGGCTGTCAGTTCCACAGTATTCATGATGCTTAATAGTAATCAACTAAAACCTGTCTGCGATGGGACACTTCAATCATACAATCATATACCGCATAAATTATTAGATTGATGGTATTAGGCAGCGGGTTCCTGAAACGTGTCTCCAGGCGTATGTTACCACTCTTGATCAATGATAGATGCTGACTATTATCCTCGTCAGGTGTCAGATTAAATGCATAAAGAGTGTACCGTCTCAGGAAATCGTTTCGATCAATGGCCATAGCACTGTTCTTTAAATGTCTCCCTGTTGATAACACCAGTTGATAGAATTCACGAGTCACGCAACCATTAGGGAAGTCCGGTTGTAATGGTTTGGTGGGGAACTGGACACCGTCAACATATATTGCCAGATATTCTAGATTATAATTCTTAAAATTGAATGGGTTCTTGCCATAGTCGCCCGTAAAAGTGTCATTATCAACCATCGCTACCACCACAGACTATGTTATTGTTTGACTAAAACCCCTTGCTTGACTAAATAAAAATGATTGTAATGATACATGAACTCTGATAATTTATTTGACCAACATTTTATTGACTTGCACAATCTTACACAATTGTCTGAACATGTTGAACACAACTAAACACATTATGAACACACACACGGTTGCAACTTTTTCCACAAAACGTGTTACCATTGTGTCATTTTTAAACAGATTAGAAGAATATTTAGATATCAACATATCATAGGTGATGCTTCTACACATGTGATTTAAGAAGTAGATACAGTGTTCACCACATGTGACCGATGTGACATCCTGAACTTGTTTGTCTGATAAATGTATCTCGTCACATGACATGTTTAAAAAGTCATAAATCGATTTAGGAAATATTGAATGATTTGGAGCATTTCCAAAACTGTCAAAAAAACACCCAACTCTCTCCAATATATAAACTGCCAGCCAATGCTCTCCAGGCTGGTCAGAGGGGTGTGTGTTAATTATCATAGCACTAGGTCTTATTTGTAGAGGTTGCTGGGGCAGTTTATCACAAGCCAAAACACCTGGCTGTCAGTTCCACAGTATTCATGATGCTTAATAGTAATCAACTAAAACCTGTCTGCGATGGGACACTTCAATCATACTATCATATACCGCATAAATTATTAGATTGATGGTATTAGGCAGCGGGTTCCTGAAACGTGTCTCCAGGCGTATGTTACCACTCTTGATCAATGATAGATGCTGACTATTATCCTCGTCAGGTGTCAGATTAAATGCATAAAGAGTGTACCGTCTCAGGAAATCGTTTCGATCAATGGCCATAGCACTGTTCTTTAAATGTCTCCCTGTTGATAACACCAGTTGATAGAATTCACGAGTCACGCAACCATTAGGGAAGTCCGGTTGTAATGGTTTGGTGGGGAACTGGACACCGTCAACATATATTGCCAGATATTCTAGATTATAATTCTTAAAATTGAATGGGTTCTTGCCATAGTCGCCCGTAAAAGTGTCATTATCAACCATCGCTACCACCACAGACTATGTTATTGTTTGACTGAAACCCCTTGCTTGACTAAATAAAAATGATTGTAATGATACATGAACTCTGATAATTTATTTGACCAACATTTTATTGACTTGCACAATCTTACACAATTGTCTGAACATGTTGAACACAACTAAACACATTATGAACACACACACGGTTGCAACTTTTTCCACAAAACGTGTTACCATTGTGTCATTTTTAAACAGATTAGAAGAATATTTAGATATCAACATATCATAGGTGATGCTTCTACACATGTGATTTAAGAAGTAGATACAGTGTTCACCACATGTGACCGATGTGACATCCTGAACTTGTTTGTCTGATAAATGTATCTCGTCACATGACATGTTTAAAAAGTCATAAATCGATTTAGGAAATATTGAATGATTTGGAGCATTTCCAAAACTGTCAAAAAAACACCCAACTCTCTCCAATATATAAACTGCCAGCCAATGCTCTCCAGGCTGGTCAGAGGGGTGTGTGTTAATTATCATAGCACTAGGTCTTATTTGTAGAGGTTGCTGGGGCAGTTTATCACAAGCCAAAACACCTGGCTGTCAGTTCCACAGTATTCATGATGCTTAATAGTAATCAACTAAAACCTGTCTGCGATGGGACACTTCAATCATACTATCATATACCGCATAAATTATTAGATTGATGGTATTAGGCAGCGGGTTCCTGAAACGTGTCTCCAGGCGTATGTTACCACTCTTGATCAATGATAGATGCTGACTATTATCCTCGTCAGGTGTCAGATTAAATGCATAAAGAGTGTACCGTCTCAGGAAATCGTTTCGATCAATGGCCATAGCACTGTTCTTTAAATGTCTCCCTGTTGATAACACCAGTTGATAGAATTCACGAGTCACGCAACCATTAGGGAAGTCCGGTTGTAATGGTTTGGTGGGGAACTGGACACCGTCAACATATATTGCCAGATATTCTAGATTATAATTCTTAAAATTGAATGGGTTCTTGCCATAGTCGCCCGTAAAAGTGTCATTATCAACCATCGCTACCACCACAGACTATGTTATTGTTTGACTAAAACCCCTTGCTTGACTAAATAAAAATGATTGTAATGATACATGAACTCTGATAATTTATTTGACCAACATTTTATTGACTTGCACAATCTTACACAATTGTCTGAACATGTTGAACACAACTAAACACATTATGAACACACACACGGTTGCAACTTTTTCCACAAAACGTGTTACCATTGTGTCATTTTTAAACAGATTAGAAGAATATTTAGATATCAACATATCATAGGTGATGCTTCTACACATGTGATTTAAGAAGTAGATACAGTGTTCACCACATGTGACCGATGTGACATCCTGAACTTGTTTGTCTGATAAATGTATCTCGTCACATGACATGTTTAAAAAGTCATAAATCGATTTAGGAAATATTGAATGATTTGGAGCATTTCCAAAACTGTCAAAAAAACACCCAACTCTCTCCAATATATAAACTGCCAGCCAATGCTCTCCAGGCTGGTCAGAGGGGTGTGTGTTAATTATCATAGCACTAGGTCTTATTTGTAGAGGTTGCTGGGGCAGTTTATCACAAGCCAAAACACCTGGCTGTCAGTTCCACAGTATTCATGATGCTTAATAGTAATCAACTAAAACCTGTCTGCGATGGGACACTTCAATCATACTATCATATACCGCATAAATTATTAGATTGATGGTATTAGGCAGCGGGTTCCTGAAACGTGTCTCCAGGCGTATGTTACCACTCTTGATCAATGATAGATGCTGACTATTATCCTCGTCAGGTGTCAGATTAAATGCATAAAGAGTGTACCGTCTCAGGAAATCGTTTCGATCAATGGCCATAGCACTGTTCTTTAAATGTCTCCCTGTTGATAACACCAGTTGATAGAATTCACGAGTCACGCAACCATTAGGGAAGTCCGGTTGTAATGGTTTGGTGGGGAACTGGACACCGTCAACATATATTGCCAGATATTCTAGATTATAATTCTTAAAATTGAATGGGTTCTTGCCATAGTCGCCCGTAAAAGTGTCATTATCAACCATCGCTACCACCACAGACTATGTTATTGTTTGACTAAAACCCCTTGCTTGACTAAATAAAAATGATTGTAATGATACATGAACTCTGATAATTTATTTGACCAACATTTTATTGACTTGCACAATCTTACACAATTGTCTGAACATGTTGAACACAACTAAACACATTATGAACACACACACGGTTGCAACTTTTTCCACAAAACGTGTTACCATTGTGTCATTTTTAAACAGATTAGAAGAATATTTAGATATCAACATATCATAGGTGATGCTTCTACACATGTGATTTAAGAAGTAGATACAGTGTTCACCACATGTGACCGATGTGACATCCTGAACTTGTTTGTCTGATAAATGTATCTCGTCACATGACATGTTTAAAAAGTCATAAATCGATTTAGGAAATATTGAATGATTTGGAGCATTTCCAAAACTGTCAAAAAAACACCCAACTCTCTCCAATATATAAACTGCCAGCCAATGCTCTCCAGGCTGGTCAGAGGGGTGTGTGTTAATTATCATAGCACTAGGTCTTATTTGTAGAGGTTGCTGGGGCAGTTTATCACAAGCCAAAACACCTGGCTGTCAGTTCCACAGTATTCATGATGCTTAATAGTAATCAACTAAAACCTGTCTGCGATGGGACACTTCAATCATACTATCATATACCGCATAAATTATTAGATTGATGGTATTAGGCAGCGGGTTCCTGAAACGTGTCTCCAGGCGTATGTTACCACTCTTGATCAATGATAGATGCTGACTATTATCCTCGTCAGGTGTCAGATTAAATGCATAAAGAGTGTACCGTCTCAGGAAATCGTTTCGATCAATGGCCATAGCACTGTTCTTTAAATGTCTCCCTGTTGATAACACCAGTTGATAGAATTCACGAGTCACGCAACCATTAGGGAAGTCCGGTTGTAATGGTTTGGTGGGGAACTGGACACCGTCAACATATATTGCCAGATATTCTAGATTATAATTCTTAAAATTGAATGGGTTCTTGCCATAGTCGCCCGTAAAAGTGTCATTATCAACCATCGCTACCACCACAGACTATGTTATTGTTTGACTAAAACCCCTTGCTTGACTAAATAAAAATGATTGTAATGATACATGAACTCTGATAATTTATTTGACCAACATTTTATTGACTTGCACAATCTTACACAATTGTCTGAACATGTTGAACACAACTAAACACATTATGAACACACACACGGTTGCAACTTTTTCACAAAACGTGTTACCATTGTGTCATTTTTAAACAGATTAGAAGAATATTTAGATATCAACATATCATAGGTGATGCTTCTACACATGTGATTTAAGAAGTAGATACAGTGTTCACCACATGTGACCGATGTGACATCCTGAACTTGTTTGTCTGATAAATGTATCTCGTCACATGACATGTTTAAAAAGTCATAAATCGATTTAGGAAATATTGAATGATTTGGAGCATTTCCAAAACTGTCAAAAAAACACCCAACTCTCTCCAATATATAAACTGCCAGCCAATGCTCTCCAGGCTGGTCAGAGGGGTGTGTGTTAATTATCATAGCACTAGGTCTTATTTGTAGAGGTTGCTGGGGCAGTTTATCACAAGCCAAAACACCTGGCTGTCAGTTCCACAGTATTCATGATGCTTAATAGTAATCAACTAAAACCTGTCTGCGATGGGACACTTCAATCATACTATCATATACCGCATAAATTATTAGATTGATGGTATTAGGCAGCGGGTTCCTGAAACGTGTCTCCAGGCGTATGTTACCACTCTTGATCAATGATAGATGCTGACTATTATCCTCGTCAGGTGTCAGATTAAATGCATAAAGAGTGTACCGTCTCAGGAAATCGTTTCGATCAATGGCCATAGCACTGTTCTTTAAATGTCTCCCTGTTGATAACACCAGTTGATAGAATTCACGAGTCACGCAACCATTAGGGAAGTCCGGTTGTAATGGTTTGGTGGGGAACTGGACACCGTCAACATATATTGCCAGATATTCTAGATTATAATTCTTAAAATTGAATGGGTTCTTGCCATAGTCGCCCGTAAAAGTGTCATTATCAACCATCGCTACCACCACAGACTATGTTATTGTTTGACTAAAACCCCTTGCTTGACTAAATAAAAATGATTGTAATGATACATGAACTCTGATAATTTATTTGACCAACATTTTATTGACTTGCACAATCTTACACAATTGTCTGAACATGTTGAACACAACTAAACACATTATGAACACACACACGGTTGCAACTTTTTCACAAAACGTGTTACCATTGTGTCATTTTTAAACAGATTAGAAGAATATTTAGATATCAACATATCATAGGTGATGCTTCTACACATGTGATTTAAGAAGTAGATACAGTGTTCACCACATGTGACCGATGTGACATCCTGAACTTGTTTGTCTGATAAATGTATCTCGTCACATGACATGTTTAAAAAGTCATAAATCGATTTAGGAAATATTGAATGATTTGGAGCATTTCCAAAACTGTCAAAAAAACACCCAACTCTCTCCAATATATAAACTGCCAGCCAATGCTCTCCAGGCTGGTCAGAGGGGTGTGTGTTAATTATCATAGCACTAGGTCTTATTTGTAGAGGTTGCTGGGGCAGTTTATCACAAGCCAAAACACCTGGCTGTCAGTTCCACAGTATTCATGATGCTTAATAGTAATCAACTAAAACCTGTCTGCGATGGGACACTTCAATCATACTATCATATACCGCATAAATTATTAGATTGATGGTATTAGGCAGCGGGTTCCTGAAACGTGTCTCCAGGCGTATGTTACCACTCTTGATCAATGATAGATGCTGACTATTATCCTCGTCAGGTGTCAGATTAAATGCATAAAGAGTGTACCGTCTCAGGAAATCGTTTCGATCAATGGCCATAGCACTGTTCTTTAAATGTCTCCCTGTTGATAACACCAGTTGATAGAATTCACGAGTCACGCAACCATTAGGGAAGTCCGGTTGTAATGGTTTGGTGGGGAACTGGACACCGTCAACATATATTGCCAGATATTCTAGATTATAATTCTTAAAATTGAATGGGTTCTTGCCATAGTCGCCCGTAAAAGTGTCATTATCAACCATCGCTACCACCACAGACTATGTTATTGTTTGACTAAAACCCCTTGCTTGACTAAATAAAAATGATTGTAATGATACATGAACTCTGATAATTTATTTGACCAACATTTTATTGACTTGCACAATCTTACACAATTGTCTGAACATGTTGAACACAACTAAACACATTATGAACACACACACGGTTGCAACTTTTTCACAAAACGTGTTACCATTGTGTCATTTTTAAACAGATTAGAAGAATATTTAGATATCAACATATCATAGGTGATGCTTCTACACATGTGATTTAAGAAGTAGATACAGTGTTCACCACATGTGACCGATGTGACATCCTGAACTTGTTTGTCTGATAAATGTATCTCGTCACATGACATGTTTAAAAAGTCATAAATCGATTTAGGAAATATTGAATGATTTGGAGCATTTCCAAAACTGTCAAAAAAACACCCAACTCTCTCCAATATATAAACTGCCAGCCAATGCTCTCCAGGCTGGTCAGAGGGGTGTGTGTTAATTATCATAGCACTAGGTCTTATTTGTAGAGGTTGCTGGGGCAGTTTATCACAAGCCAAAACACCTGGCTGTCAGTTCCACAGTATTCATGATGCTTAATAGTAATCAACTAAAACCTGTCTGCGATGGGACACTTCAATCATACTATCATATACCGCATAAATTATTAGATTGATGGTATTAGGCAGCGGGTTCCTGAAACGTGTCTCCAGGCGTATGTTACCACTCTTGATCAATGATAGATGCTGACTATTATCCTCGTCAGGTGTCAGATTAAATGCATAAAGAGTGTACAGTCTCAGGAAATCGTTTCGATCAATGGCCATAGCACTGTTCTTTAAATGTCTCCCTGTTGATAACACCAGTTGATAGAATTCACGAGTCACGCAACCATTAGGGAAGTCCGGTTGTAATGGTTTGGTGGGGAACTGGACACCGTCAACATATATTGCCAGATATTCTAGATTATAATTCTTAAAATTGAATGGGTTCTTGCCATAGTCGCCCGTAAAAGTGTCATTATCAACCATCGCTACCACCACAGACTATGTTATTGTTTGACTAAAACCCCTTGCTTGACTAAATAAAAATGATTGTAATGATACATGAACTCTGATAATTTATTTGACCAACATTTTATTGACTTGCACAATCTTACACAATTGTCTGAACATGTTGAACACAACTAAACACATTATGAACACACACACGGTTGCAACTTTTTCACAAAACGTGTTACCATTGTGTCATTTTTAAACAGATTAGAAGAATATTTAGATATCAACATATCATAGGTGATGCTTCTACACATGTGATTTAAGAAGTAGATACAGTGTTCACCACATGTGACCGATGTGACATCCTGAACTTGTTTGTCTGATAAATGTATCTCGTCACATGACATGTTTAAAAAGTCATAAATCGATTTAGGAAATATTGAATGATTTGGAGCATTTCCAAAACTGTCAAAAAAACACCCAACTCTCTCCAATATATAAACTGCCAGCCAATGCTCTCCAGGCTGGTCAGAGGGGTGTGTGTTAATTATCATAGCACTAGGTCTTATTTGTAGAGGTTGCTGGGGCAGTTTATCACAAGCCAAAACACCTGGCTGTCAGTTCCACAGTATTCATGATGCTTAATAGTAATCAACTAAAACCTGTCTGCGATGGGACACTTCAATCATACTATCATATACCGCATAAATTATTAGATTGATGGTATTAGGCAGCGGGTTCCTGAAACGTGTCTCCAGGCGTATGTTACCACTCTTGATCAATGATAGATGCTGACTATTATCCTCGTCAGGTGTCAGATTAAATGCATAAAGAGTGTACCGTCTCAGGAAATCGTTTCGATCAATGGCCATAGCACTGTTCTTTAAATGTCTCCCTGTTGATAACACCAGTTGATAGAATTCACGAGTCACGCAACCATTAGGGAAGTCCGGTTGTAATGGTTTGGTGGGGAACTGGACACCGTCAACATATATTGCCAGATATTCTAGATTATAATTCTTAAAATTGAATGGGTTCTTGCCATAGTCGCCCGTAAAAGTGTCATTATCAACCATCGCTACCACCACAGACTATGTTATTGTTTGACTAAAACCCCTTGCTTGACTAAATAAAAATGATTGTAATGATACATGAACTCTGATAATTTATTTGACCAACATTTTATTGACTTGCACAATCTTACACAATTGTCTGAACATGTTGAACACAACTAAACACATTATGAACACACACACGGTTGCAACTTTTTCACAAAACGTGTTACCATTGTGTCATTTTTAAACAGATTAGAAGAATATTTAGATATCAACATATCATAGGTGATGCTTCTACACATGTGATTTAAGAAGTAGATACAGTGTTCACCACATGTGACCGATGTGACATCCTGAACTTGTTTGTCTGATAAATGTATCTCGTCACATGACATGTTTAAAAAGTCATAAATCGATTTAGGAAATATTGAATGATTTGGAGCATTTCCAAAACTGTCAAAAAAACACCCAACTCTCTCCAATATATAAACTGCCAGCCAATGCTCTCCAGGCTGGTCAGAGGGGTGTGTGTTAATTATCATAGCACTAGGTCTTATTTGTAGAGGTTGCTGGGGCAGTTTATCACAAGCCAAAACACCTGGCTGTCAGTTCCACAGTATTCATGATGCTTAATAGTAATCAACTAAAACCTGTCTGCGATGGGACACTTCAATCATACTATCATATACCGCATAAATTATTAGATTGATGGTATTAGGCAGCGGGTTCCTGAAACGTGTCTCCAGGCGTATGTTACCACTCTTGATCAATGATAGATGCTGACTATTATCCTCGTCAGGTGTCAGATTAAATGCATAAAGAGTGTACCGTCTCAGGAAATCGTTTCGATCAATGGCCATAGCACTGTTCTTTAAATGTCTCCCTGTTGATAACACCAGTTGATAGAATTCACGAGTCACGCAACCATTAGGGAAGTCCGGTTGTAATGGTTTGGTGGGGAACTGGACACCGTCAACATATATTGCCAGATATTCTAGATTATAATTCTTAAAATTGAATGGGTTCTTGCCATAGTCGCCCGTAAAAGTGTCATTATCAACCATCGCTACCACCACAGACTATGTTATTGTTTGACTAAAACCCCTTGCTTGACTAAATAAAAATGATTGTAATGATACATGAACTCTGATAATTTATTTGACCAACATTTTATTGACTTGCACAATCTTACACAATTGTCTGAACATGTTGAACACAACTAAACACATTATGAACACACACACGGTTGCAACTTTTTCACAAAACGTGTTACCATTGTGTCATTTTTAAACAGATTAGAAGAATATTTAGATATCAACATATCATAGGTGATGCTTCTACACATGTGATTTAAGAAGTAGATACAGTGTTCACCACATGTGACCGATGTGACATCCTGAACTTGTTTGTCTGATAAATGTATCTCGTCACATGACATGTTTAAAAAGTCATAAATCGATTTAGGAAATATTGAATGATTTGGAGCATTTCCAAAACTGTCAAAAAAACACCCAACTCTCTCCAATATATAAACTGCCAGCCAATGCTCTCCAGGCTGGTCAGAGGGGTGTGTGTTAATTATCATAGCACTAGGTCTTATTTGTAGAGGTTGCTGGGGCAGTTTATCACAAGCCAAAACACCTGGCTGTCAGTTCCACAGTATTCATGATGCTTAATAGTAATCAACTAAAACCTGTCTGCGATGGGACACTTCAATCATACTATCATATACCGCATAAATTATTAGATTGATGGTATTAGGCAGCGGGTTCCTGAAACGTGTCTCCAGGCGTATGTTACCACTCTTGATCAATGATAGATGCTGACTATTATCCTCGTCAGGTGTCAGATTAAATGCATAAAGAGTGTACCGTCTCAGGAAATCGTTTCGATCAATGGCCATAGCACTGTTCTTTAAATGTCTCCCTGTTGATAACACCAGTTGATAGAATTCACGAGTCACGCAACCATTAGGGAAGTCCGGTTGTAATGGTTTGGTGGGGAACTGGACACCGTCAACATATATTGCCAGATATTCTAGATTATAATTCTTAAAATTGAATGGGTTCTTGCCATAGTCGCCCGTAAAAGTGTCATTATCAACCATCGCTACCACCACAGACTATGTTATTGTTTGACTAAAACCCCTTGCTTGACTAAATAAAAATGATTGTAATGATACATGAACTCTGATAATTTATTTGACCAACATTTTATTGACTTGCACAATCTTACACAATTGTCTGAACATGTTGAACACAACTAAACACATTATGAACACACACACGGTTGCAACTTTTTCACAAAACGTGTTACCATTGTGTCATTTTTAAACAGATTAGAAGAATATTTAGATATCAACATATCATAGGTGATGCTTCTACACATGTGATTTAAGAAGTAGATACAGTGTTCACCACATGTGACCGATGTGACATCCTGAACTTGTTTGTCTGATAAATGTATCTCGTCACATGACATGTTTAAAAAGTCATAAATCGATTTAGGAAATATTGAATGATTTGGAGCATTTCCAAAACTGTCAAAAAAACACCCAACTCTCTCCAATATATAAACTGCCAGCCAATGCTCTCCAGGCTGGTCAGAGGGGTGTGTGTTAATTATCATAGCACTAGGTCTTATTTGTAGAGGTTGCTGGGGCAGTTTATCACAAGCCAAAACACCTGGCTGTCAGTTCCACAGTATTCATGATGCTTAATAGTAATCAACTAAAACCTGTCTGCGATGGGACACTTCAATCATACTATCATATACCGCATAAATTATTAGATTGATGGTATTAGGCAGCGGGTTCCTGAAACGTGTCTCCAGGCGTATGTTACCACTCTTGATCAATGATAGATGCTGACTATTATCCTCGTCAGGTGTCAGATTAAATGCATAAAGAGTGTACCGTCTCAGGAAATCGTTTCGATCAATGGCCATAGCACTGTTCTTTAAATGTCTCCCTGTTGATAACACCAGTTGATAGAATTCACGAGTCACGCAACCATTAGGGAAGTCCGGTTGTAATGGTTTGGTGGGGAACTGGACACCGTCAACATATATTGCCAGATATTCTAGATTATAATTCTTAAAATTGAATGGGTTCTTGCCATAGTCGCCCGTAAAAGTGTCATTATCAACCATCGCTACCACCACAGACTATGTTATTGTTTGACTAAAACCCCTTGCTTGACTAAATAAAAATGATTGTAATGATACATGAACTCTGATAATTTATTTGACCAACATTTTATTGACTTGCACAATCTTACACAATTGTCTGAACATGTTGAACACAACTAAACACATTATGAACACACACACGGTTGCAACTTTTTCACAAAACGTGTTACCATTGTGTCATTTTTAAACAGATTAGAAGAATATTTAGATATCAACATATCATAGGTGATGCTTCTACACATGTGATTTAAGAAGTAGATACAGTGTTCACCACATGTGACCGATGTGACATCCTGAACTTGTTTGTCTGATAAATGTATCTCGTCACATGACATGTTTAAAAAGTCATAAATCGATTTAGGAAATATTGAATGATTTGGAGCATTTCCAAAACTGTCAAAAAAACACCCAACTCTCTCCAATATATAAACTGCCAGCCAATGCTCTCCAGGCTGGTCAGAGGGGTGTGTGTTAATTATCATAGCACTAGGTCTTATTTGTAGAGGTTGCTGGGGCAGTTTATCACAAGCCAAAACACCTGGCTGTCAGTTCCACAGTATTCATGATGCTTAATAGTAATCAACTAAAACCTGTCTGCGATGGGACACTTCAATCATACTATCATATACCGCATAAATTATTAGATTGATGGTATTAGGCAGCGGGTTCCTGAAACGTGTCTCCAGGCGTATGTTACCACTCTTGATCAATGATAGATGCTGACTATTATCCTCGTCAGGTGTCAGATTAAATGCATAAAGAGTGTACCGTCTCAGGAAATCGTTTCGATCAATGGCCATAGCACTGTTCTTTAAATGTCTCCCTGTTGATAACACCAGTTGATAGAATTCACGAGTCACGCAACCATTAGGGAAGTCCGGTTGTAATGGTTTGGTGGGGAACTGGACACCGTCAACATATATTGCCAGATATTCTAGATTATAATTCTTAAAATTGAATGGGTTCTTGCCATAGTCGCCCGTAAAAGTGTCATTATCAACCATCGCTACCACCACAGACTATGTTATTGTTTGACTAAAACCCCTTGCTTGACTAAATAAAAATGATTGTAATGATACATGAACTCTGATAATTTATTTGACCAACATTTTATTGACTTGCACAATCTTACACAATTGTCTGAACATGTTGAACACAACTAAACACATTATGAACACACACACGGTTGCAACTTTTTCCACAAAACGTGTTACCATTGTGTCATTTTTAAACAGATTAGAAGAATATTTAGATATCAACATATCATAGGTGATGCTTCTACACATGTGATTTAAGAAGTAGATACAGTGTTCACCACATGTGACCGATGTGACATCCTGAACTTGTTTGTCTGATAAATGTATCTCGTCACATGACATGTTTAAAAAGTCATAAATCGATTTAGGAAATATTGAATGATTTGGAGCATTTCCAAAACTGTCAAAAAAACACCCAACTCTCTCCAATATATAAACTGCCAGCCAATGCTCTCCAGGCTGGTCAGAGGGGTGTGTGTTAATTATCATAGCACTAGGTCTTATTTGTAGAGGTTGCTGGGGCAGTTTATCACAAGCCAAAACACCTGGCTGTCAGTTCCACAGTATTCATGATGCTTAATAGTAATCAACTAAAACCTGTCTGCGATGGGACACTTCAATCATACTATCATATACCGCATAAATTATTAGATTGATGGTATTAGGCAGCGGGTTCCTGAAACGTGTCTCCAGGCGTATGTTACCACTCTTGATCAATGATAGATGCTGACTATTATCCTCGTCAGGTGTCAGATTAAATGCATAAAGAGTGTACCGTCTCAGGAAATCGTTTCGATCAATGGCCATAGCACTGTTCTTTAAATGTCTCCCTGTTGATAACACCAGTTGATAGAATTCACGAGTCACGCAACCATTAGGGAAGTCCGGTTGTAATGGTTTGGTGGGGAACTGGACACCGTCAACATATATTGCCAGATATTCTAGATTATAATTCTTAAAATTGAATGGGTTCTTGCCATAGTCGCCCGTAAAAGTGTCATTATCAACCATCGCTACCACCACAGACTATGTTATTGTTTGACTAAAACCCCTTGCTTGACTAAATAAAAATGATTGTAATGATACATGAACTCTGATAATTTATTTGACCAACATTTTATTGACTTGCACAATCTTACACAATTGTCTGAACATGTTGAACACAACTAAACACATTATGAACACACACACGGTTGCAACTTTTTCCACAAAACGTGTTACCATTGTGTCATTTTTAAACAGATTAGAAGAATATTTAGATATCAACATATCATAGGTGATGCTTCTACACATGTGATTTAAGAAGTAGATACAGTGTTCACCACATGTGACCGATGTGACATCCTGAACTTGTTTGTCTGATAAATGTATCTCGTCACATGACATGTTTAAAAAGTCATAAATCGATTTAGGAAATATTGAATGATTTGGAGCATTTCCAAAACTGTCAAAAAAACACCCAACTCTCTCCAATATATAAACTGCCAGCCAATGCTCTCCAGGCTGGTCAGAGGGGTGTGTGTTAATTATCATAGCACTAGGTCTTATTTGTAGAGGTTGCTGGGGCAGTTTATCACAAGCCAAAACACCTGGCTGTCAGTTCCACAGTATTCATGATGCTTAATAGTAATCAACTAAAACCTGTCTGCGATGGGACACTTCAATCATACTATCATATACCGCATAAATTATTAGATTGATGGTATTAGGCAGCGGGTTCCTGAAACGTGTCTCCAGGCGTATGTTACCACTCTTGATCAATGATAGATGCTGACTATTATCCTCGTCAGGTGTCAGATTAAATGCATAAAGAGTGTACCGTCTCAGGAAATCGTTTCGATCAATGGCCATAGCACTGTTCTTTAAATGTCTCCCTGTTGATAACACCAGTTGATAGAATTCACGAGTCACGCAACCATTAGGGAAGTCCGGTTGTAATGGTTTGGTGGGGAACTGGACACCGTCAACATATATTGCCAGATATTCTAGATTATAATTCTTAAAATTGAATGGGTTCTTGCCATAGTCGCCCGTAAAAGTGTCATTATCAACCATCGCTACCACCACAGACTATGTTATTGTTTGACTAAAACCCCTTGCTTGACTAAATAAAAATGATTGTAATGATACATGAACTCTGATAATTTATTTGACCAACATTTTATTGACTTGCACAATCTTACACAATTGTCTGAACATGTTGAACACAACTAAACACATTATGAACACACACACGGTTGCAACTTTTTCACAAAACGTGTTACCATTGTGTCATTTTTAAACAGATTAGAAGAATATTTAGATATCAACATATCATAGGTGATGCTTCTACACATGTGATTTAAGAAGTAGATACAGTGTTCACCACATGTGACCGATGTGACATCCTGAACTTGTTTGTCTGATAAATGTATCTCGTCACATGACATGTTTAAAAAGTCATAAATCGATTTAGGAAATATTGAATGATTTGGAGCATTTCCAAAACTGTCAAAAATACACCCAACTCTCTCCAATATATAAACTGCCGGCCAATGCTCTCCAGGCTGGTCAGAGGGGTGTGTGTTAATTATCATAGCACTAGGTCTTATTTGTAGAGGTTGCTGGGGCAGTTTATCACAAGCCAAAACACCTGGCTGTCAGTTCCACAGTATTCATGATGCTTAATAGTAATCAACTAAAACCTGTCTGCGATGGGACACTTCAATCATACTATCATATACCGCATAAATTATTAGATTGATGGTATTAGGCAGCGGGTTCCTGAAACGTGTCTCCAGGCGTATGTTACCACTCTTGATCAATGATAGATGCTGACTATTATCCTCGTCAGGTGTCAGATTAAATGCATAAAGAGTGTACCGTCTCAGGAAATCGTTTCGATCAATGGCCATAGCACTGTTCTTTAAATGTCTCCCTGTTGATAACACCAGTTGATAGAATTCACGAGTCACGCAACCATTAGGGAAGTCCGGTTGTAATGGTTTGGTGGGGAACTGGACACCGTCAACATATATTGCCAGATATTCTAGATTATAATTCTTAAAATTGAATGGGTTCTTGCCATAGTCGCCCGTAAAAGTGTCATTATCAACCATCGCTACCACCACAGACTATGTTATTGTTTGACTAAAACCCCTTGCTTGACTAAATAAAAATGATTGTAATGATACATGAACTCTGATAATTTATTTGACCAACATTTTATTGACTTGCACAATCTTACACAATTGTCTGAACATGTTGAACACAACTAAACACATTATGAACACACACACACGGTTGCAACTTTTTCACAAAACGTGTTACCATTGTGTCATTTTTAAACAGATTAGAAGAATATTTAGATATCAACATATCATAGGTGATGCTTCTACACATGTGATTTAAGAAGTAGATACAGTGTTCACCACATGTGACCGATGTGACATCCTGAACTTGTTTGTCTGATAAATGTATCTCGTCACATGACATGTTTAAAAAGTCATAAATCGATTTAGGAAATATTGAATGATTTGGAGCATTTCCAAAACTGTCAAAAAAACACCCAACTCTCTCCAATATATAAACTGCCGGCCAATGCTCTCCAGGCTGGTCAGAGGGGTGTGTGTTAATTATCATAGCACTAGGTCTTATTTGTAGAGGTTGCTGGGGCAGTTTATCACAAGCCAAAACACCTGGCTGTCAGTTCCACAGTATTCATGATGCTTAATAGTAATCAACTAAAACCTGTCTGCGATGGGACACTTCAATCATACTATCATATACCGCATAAATTATTAGATTGATGGTATTAGGCAGCGGGTTCCTGAAACGTGTCTCCAGGCGTATGTTACCACTCTTGATCAATGATAGATGCTGACTATTATCCTCGTCAGGTGTCAGATTAAATGCATAAAGAGTGTACCGTCTCAGGAAATCGTTTCGATCAATGGCCATAGCACTGTTCTTTAAATGTCTCCCTGTTGATAACACCAGTTGATAGAATTCACGAGTCACGCAACCATTAGGGAAGTCCGGTTGTAATGGTTTGGTGGGGAACTGGACACCGTCAACATATATTGCCAGATATTCTAGATTATAATTCTTAAAATTTAATGGGTTCTTGCCATAGTCGCCCGTAAAAGTGTCATTATCAACCATCGCTACCACCACAGACTATGTTATTGTTTGACTAAAACCCCTTGCTTGACTAAATAAAAATGATTGTAATGATACATGAACTCTGATAATTTATTTGACCAACATTTTATTGACTTGCACAATCTTACACAATTGTCTGAACATGTTGAACACAACTAAACACATTATGAACACACACACACGGTTGCAACTTTTTCACAAAACGTGTTACCATTGTGTCATTTTTAAACAGATTAGAAGAATATTTAGATATCAACATATCATAGGTGATGCTTCTACACATGTGATTTAAGAAGTAGATACAGTGTTCACCACATGTGACCGATGTGACATCCTGAACTTGTTTGTCTGATAAATGTATCTCGTCACATGACATGTTTAAAAAGTCATAAATCGATTTAGGAAATATTGAATGATTTGGAGCATTTCCAAAACTGTCAAAAAAACACCCAACTCTCTCCAATATATAAACTGCCGGCCAATGCTCTCCAGGCTGGTCAGAGGGGTGTGTGTTAATTATCATAGCACTAGGTCTTATTTGTAGAGGTTGCTGGGGCAGTTTATCACAAGCCAAAACACCTGGCTGTCAGTTCCACAGTATTCATGATGCTTAATAGTAATCAACTAAAACCTGTCTGCGATGGGACACTTCAATCATACTATCATATACCGCATAAATTATTAGATTGATGGTATTAGGCAGCGGGTTCCTGAAACGTGTCTCCAGGCGTATGTTACCACTCTTGATCAATGATAGATGCTGACTATTATCCTCGTCAGGTGTCAGATTAAATGCATAAAGAGTGTACCGTCTCAGGAAATCGTTTCGATCAATGGCCATAGCACTGTTCTTTAAATGTCTCCCTGTTGATAACACCAGTTGATAGAATTCACGAGTCACGCAACCATTAGGGAAGTCCGGTTGTAATGGTTTGGTGGGGAACTGGACACCGTCAACATATATTGCCAGATATTCTAGATTATAATTCTTAAAATTGAATGGGTTCTTGCCATAGTCGCCCGTAAAAGTGTCATTATCAACCATCGCTACCACCACAGACTATGTTATTGTTTGACTAAAACCCCTTGCTTGACTAAATAAAAATGATTGTAATGATACATGAACTCTGATAATTTATTTGACCAACATTTTATTGACTTGCACAATCTTACACAATTGTCTGAACATGTTGAACACAACTAAACACATTATGAACACACACACACGGTTGCAACTTTTTCACAAAACGTGTTACCATTGTGTCATTTTTAAACAGATTAGAAGAATATTTAGATATCAACATATCATAGGTGATGCTTCTACACATGTGATTTAAGAAGTAGATACAGTGTTCACCACATGTGACCGATGTGACATCCTGAACTTGTTTGTCTGATAAATGTATCTCGTCACATGACATGTTTAAAAAGTCATAAATCGATTTAGGAAATATTGAATGATTTGGAGCATTTCCAAAACTGTCAAAAAAACACCCAACTCTCTCCAATATATAAACTGCCGGCCAATGCTCTCCAGGCTGGTCAGAGGGGTGTGTGTTAATTATCATAGCACTAGGTCTTATTTGTAGAGGTTGCTGGGGCAGTTTATCACAAGCCAAAACACCTGGCTGTCAGTTCCACAGTATTCATGATGCTTAATAGTAATCAACTAAAACCTGTCTGCGATGGGACACTTCAATCATACTATCATATACCGCATAAATTATTAGATTGATGGTATTAGGCAGCGGGTTCCTGAAACGTGTCTCCAGGCGTATGTTACCACTCTTGATCAATGATAGATGCTGACTATTATCCTCGTCAGGTGTCAGATTAAATGCATAAAGAGTGTACCGTCTCAGGAAATCGTTTCGATCAATGGCCATAGCACTGTTCTTTAAATGTCTCCCTGTTGATAACACCAGTTGATAGAATTCACGAGTCACGCAACCATTAGGGAAGTCCGGTTGTAATGGTTTGGTGGGGAACTGGACACCGTCAACATATATTGCCAGATATTCTAGATTATAATTCTTAAAATTGAATGGGTTCTTGCCATAGTCGCCCGTAAAAGTGTCATTATCAACCATCGCTACCACCACAGACTATGTTATTGTTTGACTAAAACCCCTTGCTTGACTAAATAAAAATGATTGTAATGATACATGAACTCTGATAATTTATTTGACCAACATTTTATTGACTTGCACAATCTTACACAATTGTCTGAACATGTTGAACACAACTAAACACATTATGAACACACACACGGTTGCAACTTTTTCACAAAACGTGTTACCATTGTGTCATTTTTAAACAGATTAGAAGAATATTTAGATATCAACATATCATAGGTGATGCTTCTACACATGTGATTTAAGAAGTAGATACAGTGTTCACCACATGTGACCGATGTGACATCCTGAACTTGTTTGTCTGATAAATGTATCTCGTCACATGACATGTTTAAAAAGTCATAAATCGATTTAGGAAATATTGAATGATTTGGAGCATTTCCAAAACTGTCAAAAAAACACCCAACTCTCTCCAATATATAAACTGCCGGCCAATGCTCTCCAGGCTGGTCAGAGGGGTGTGTGTTAATTATCATAGCACTAGGTCTTATTTGTAGAGGTTGCTGGGGCAGTTTATCACAAGCCAAAACACCTGGCTGTCAGTTCCACAGTATTCATGATGCTTAATAGTAATCAACTAAAACCTGTCTGCGATGGGACACTTCAATCATACTATCATATACCGCATAAATTATTAGATTGATGGTATTAGGCAGCGGGTTCCTGAAACGTGTCTCCAGGCGTATGTTACCACTCTTGATCAATGATAGATGCTGACTATTATCCTCGTCAGGTGTCAGATTAAATGCATAAAGAGTGTACCGTCTCAGGAAATCGTTTCGATCAATGGCCATAGCACTGTTCTTTAAATGTCTCCCTGTTGATAACACCAGTTGATAGAATTCACGAGTCACGCAACCATTAGGGAAGTCCGGTTGTAATGGTTTGGTGGGGAACTGGACACCGTCAACATATATTGCCAGATATTCTAGATTATAATTCTTAAAATTGAATGGGTTCTTGCCATAGTCGCCCGTAAAAGTGTCATTATCAACCATCGCTACCACCACAGACTATGTTATTGTTTGACTAAAACCCCTTGCTTGACTAAATAAAAATGATTGTAATGATACATGAACTCTGATAATTTATTTGACCAACATTTTATTGACTTGCACAATCTTACACAATTGTCTGAACATGTTGAACACAACTAAACACATTATGAACACACACACGGTTGCAACTTTTTCACAAAACGTGTTACCATTGTGTCATTTTTAAACAGATTAGAAGAATATTTAGATATCAACATATCATAGGTGATGCTTCTACACATGTGATTTAAGAAGTAGATACAGTGTTCACCACATGTGACCGATGTGACATCCTGAACTTGTTTGTCTGATAAATGTATCTCGTCACATGACATGTTTAAAAAGTAATAAATCGATTTAGGAAATATTGAATGATTTGGAGCATTTCCAAAACTGTCAAAAAAACACCCAACTCTCTCCAATATATAAACTGCCGGCCAATGCTCTCCAGGCTGGTCAGAGGGGTGTGTGTTAATTATCATAGCACTAGGTCTTATTTGTAGAGGTTGCTGGGGCAGTTTATCACAAGCCAAAACACCTGGCTGTCAGTTCCACAGTATTCATGATGCTTAATAGTAATCAACTAAAACCTGTCTGCGATGGGACACTTCAATCATACTATCATATACCGCATAAATTATTAGATTGATGGTATTAGGCAGCGGGTTCCTGAAACGTGTCTCCAGGCGTATGTTACCACTCTTGATCAATGATAGATGCTGACTATTATCCTCGTCAGGTGTCAGATTAAATGCATAAAGAGTGTACCGTCTCAGGAAATCGTTTCGATCAATGGCCATAGCACTGTTCTTTAAATGTCTCCCTGTTGATAACACCAGTTGATAGAATTCACGAGTCACGCAACCATTAGGGAAGTCCGGTTGTAATGGTTTGGTGGGGAACTGGACACCGTCAACATATATTGCCAGATATTCTAGATTATAATTCTTAAAATTGAATGGGTTCTTGCCATAGTCGCCCGTAAAAGTGTCATTATCAACCATCGCTACCACCACAGACTATGTTATTGTTTGACTAAAACCCCTTGCTTGACTAAATAAAAATGATTGTAATGATACATGAACTCTGATAATTTATTTGACCAACATTTTATTGACTTGCACAATCTTACACAATTGTCTGAACATGTTGAACACAACTAAACACATTATGAACACACACACGGTTGCAACTTTTTCACAAAACGTGTTACCATTGTGTCATTTTTAAACAGATTAGAAGAATATTTAGATATCAACATATCATAGGTGATGCTTCTACACATGTGATTTAAGAAGTAGATACAGTGTTCACCACATGTGACCGATGTGACATCCTGAACTTGTTTGTCTGATAAATGTATCTCGTCACATGACATGTTTAAAAAGTCATAAATCGATTTAGGAAATATTGAATGATTTGGAGCATTTCCAAAACTGTCAAAAAAACACCCAACTCTCTCCAATATATAAACTGCCAGCCAATGCTCTCCAGGCTGGTCAGAGGGGTGTGTGTTAATTATCATAGCACTAGGTCTTATTTGTAGAGGTTGCTGGGGCAGTTTATCACAAGCCAAAACACCTGGCTGTCAGTTCCACAGTATTCATGATGCTTAATAGTAATCAACTAAAACCTGTCTGCGATGGGACACTTCAATCATACTATCATATACCGCATAAATTATTAGATTGATGGTATTAGGCAGCGGGTTCCTGAAACGTGTCTCCAGGCGTATGTTACCACTCTTGATCAATGATAGATGCTGACTATTATCCTCGTCAGGTGTCAGATTAAATGCATAAAGAGTGTACCGTCTCAGGAAATCGTTTCGATCAATGGCCATAGCACTGTTCTTTAAATGTCTCCCTGTTGATAACACCAGTTGATAGAATTCACGAGTCACGCAACCATTAGGGAAGTCCGGTTGTAATGGTTTGGTGGGGAACTGGACACCGTCAACATATATTGCCAGATATTCTAGATTATAATTCTTAAAATTGAATGGGTTCTTGCCATAGTCGCCCGTAAAAGTGTCATTATCAACCATCGCTACCACCACAGACTATGTTATTGTTTGACTAAAACCCCTTGCTTGACTAAATAAAAATGATTGTAATGATACATGAACTCTGATAATTTATTTGACCAACATTTTATTGACTTGCACAATCTTACACAATTGTCTGAACATGTTGAACACAACTAAACACATTATGAACACACACACGGTTGCAACTTTTTCACAAAACGTGTTACCATTGTGTCATTTTTAAACAGATTAGAAGAATATTTAGATATCAACATATCATAGGTGATGCTTCTACACATGTGATTTAAGAAGTAGATACAGTGTTCACCACATGTGACCGATGTGACATCCTGAACTTGTTTGTCTGATAAATGTATCTCGTCACATGACATGTTTAAAAAGTCATAAATCGATTTAGGAAATATTGAATGATTTGGAGCATTTCCAAAACTGTCAAAAAAACACCCAACTCTCTCCAATATATAAACTGCCAGCCAATGCTCTCCAGGCTGGTCAGAGGGGTGTGTGTTAATTATCATAGCACTAGGTCTTATTTGTAGAGGTTGCTGGGGCAGTTTATCACAAGCCAAAACACCTGGCTGTCAGTTCCACAGTATTCATGATGCTTAATAGTAATCAACTAAAACCTGTCTGCGATGGGACACTTCAATCATACTATCATATACCGCATAAATTATTAGATTGATGGTATTAGGCAGCGGGTTCCTGAAACGTGTCTCCAGGCGTATGTTACCACTCTTGATCAATGATAGATGCTGACTATTATCCTCGTCAGGTGTCAGATTAAATGCATAAAGAGTGTACCGTCTCAGGAAATCGTTTCGATCAATGGCCATAGCACTGTTCTTTAAATGTCTCCCTGTTGATAACACCAGTTGATAGAATTCACGAGTCACGCAACCATTAGGGAAGTCCGGTTGTAATGGTTTGGTGGGGAACTGGACACCGTCAACATATATTGCCAGATATTCTAGATTATAATTCTTAAAATTGAATGGGTTCTTGCCATAGTCGCCCGTAAAAGTGTCATTATCAACCATCGCTACCACCACAGACTATGTTATTGTTTGACTAAAACCCCTTGCTTGACTAAATAAAAATGATTGTAATGATACATGAACTCTGATAATTTATTTGACCAACATTTTATTGACTTGCACAATCTTACACAATTGTCTGAACATGTTGAACACAACTAAACACATTATGAACACACACACGGTTGCAACTTTTTCACAAAACGTGTTACCATTGTGTCATTTTTAAACAGATTAGAAGAATATTTAGATATCAACATATCATAGGTGATGCTTCTACACATGTGATTTAAGAAGTAGATACAGTGTTCACCACATGTGACCGATGTGACATCCTGAACTTGTTTGTCTGATAAATGTATCTCGTCACATGACATGTTTAAAGAGTCATAAATCGATTTAGGAAATATTGAATGATTTGGAGCATTTCCAAAACTGTCAAAAAAACACCCAACTCTCTCCAATATATAAACTGCCAGCCAATGCTCTCCAGGCTGGTCAGAGGGGTGTGTGTTAATTATCATAGCACTAGGTCTTATTTGTAGAGGTTGCTGGGGCAGTTTATCACAAGCCAAAACACCTGGCTGTCAGTTCCACAGTATTCATGATGCTTAATAGTAATCAACTAAAACCTGTCTGCGATGGGACACTTCAATCATACTATCATATACCGCATAAATTATTAGATTGATGGTATTAGGCAGCGGGTTCCTGAAACGTGTCTCCAGGCGTATGTTACCACTCTTGATCAATGATAGATGCTGACTATTATCCTCGTCAGGTGTCAGATTAAATGCATAAAGAGTGTACCGTCTCAGGAAATCGTTTCGATCAATGGCCATAGCACTGTTCTTTAAATGTCTCCCTGTTGATAACACCAGTTGATAGAATTCACGAGTCACGCAACCATTAGGGAAGTCCGGTTGTAATGGTTTGGTGGGGAACTGGACACCGTCAACATATATTGCCAGATATTCTAGATTATAATTCTTAAAATTGAATGGGTTCTTGCCATAGTCGCCCGTAAAAGTGTCATTATCAACCATCGCTACCACCACAGACTATGTTATTGTTTGACTAAAACCCCTTGCTTGACTAAATAAAAATGATTGTAATGATACATGAACTCTGATAATTTATTTGACCAACATTTTATTGACTTGCACAATCTTACACAATTGTCTGAACATGTTGAACACAACTAAACACATTATGAACACACACACGGTTGCAACTTTTTCACAAAACGTGTTACCATTGTGTCATTTTTAAACAGATTAGAAGAATATTTAGATATCAACATATCATAGGTGATGCTTCTACACATGTGATTTAAGAAGTAGATACAGTGTTCACCACATGTGACCGATGTGACATCCTGAACTTGTTTGTCTGATAAATGTATCTCGTCACATGACATGTTTAAAAAGTCATAAATCGATTTAGGAAATATTGAATGATTTGGAGCATTTCCAAAACTGTCAAAAAAACACCCAACTCTCTCCAATATATAAACTGCCAGCCAATGCTCTCCAGGCTGGTCAGAGGGGTGTGTGTTAATTATCATAGCACTAGGTCTTATTTGTAGAGGTTGCTGGGGCAGTTTATCACAAGCCAAAACACCTGGCTGTCAGTTCCACAGTATTCATGATGCTTAATAGTAATCAACTAAAACCTGTCTGCGATGGGACACTTCAATCATACTATCATATACCGCATAAATTATTAGATTGATGGTATTAGGCAGCGGGTTCCTGAAACGTGTCTCCAGGCGTATGTTACCACTCTTGATCAATGATAGATGCTGACTATTATCCTCGTCAGGTGTCAGATTAAATGCATAAAGAGTGTACCGTCTCAGGAAATCGTTTCGATCAATGGCCATAGCACTGTTCTTTAAATGTCTCCCTGTTGATAACACCAGTTGATAGAATTCACGAGTCACGCAACCATTAGGGAAGTCCGGTTGTAATGGTTTGGTGGGGAACTGGACACCGTCAACATATATTGCCAGATATTCTAGATTATAATTCTTAAAATTGAATGGGTTCTTGCCATAGTCGCCCGTAAAAGTGTCATTATCAACCATCGCTACCACCACAGACTATGTTATTGTTTGACTAAAACCCCTTGCTTGACTAAATAAAAATGATTGTAATGATACATGAACTCTGATAATTTATTTGACCAACATTTTATTGACTTGCACAATCTTACACAATTGTCTGAACATGTTGAACACAACTAAACACATTATGAACACACACACGGTTGCAACTTTTTCACAAAACGTGTTACCATTGTGTCATTTTTAAACAGATTAGAAGAATATTTAGATATCAACATATCATAGGTGATGCTTCTACACATGTGATTTAAGAAGTAGATACAGTGTTCACCACATGTGACCGATGTGACATCCTGAACTTGTTTGTCTGATAAATGTATCTCGTCACATGACATGTTTAAAAAGTCATAAATCGATTTAGGAAATATTGAATGATTTGGAGCATTTCCAAAACTGTCAAAAAAACACCCAACTCTCTCCAATATATAAACTGCCAGCCAATGCTCTCCAGGCTGGTCAGAGGGGTGTGTGTTAATTATCATAGCACTAGGTCTTATTTGTAGAGGTTGCTGGGGCAGTTTATCACAAGCCAAAACACCTGGCTGTCAGTTCCACAGTATTCATGATGCTTAATAGTAATCAACTAAAACCTGTCTGCGATGGGACACTTCAATCATACTATCATATACCGCATAAATTATTAGATTGATGGTATTAGGCAGCGGGTTCCTGAAACGTGTCTCCAGGCGTATGTTACCACTCTTGATCAATGATAGATGCTGACTATTATCCTCGTCAGGTGTCAGATTAAATGCATAAAGAGTGTACCGTCTCAGGAAATCGTTTCGATCAATGGCCATAGCACTGTTCTTTAAATGTCTCCCTGTTGATAACACCAGTTGATAGAATTCACGAGTCACGCAACCATTAGGGAAGTCCGGTTGTAATGGTTTGGTGGGGAACTGGACACCGTCAACATATATTGCCAGATATTCTAGATTATAATTCTTAAAATTGAATGGGTTCTTGCCATAGTCGCCCGTAAAAGTGTCATTATCAACCATCGCTACCACCACAGACTATGTTATTGTTTGACTAAAACCCCTTGCTTGACTAAATAAAAATGATTGTAATGATACATGAACTCTGATAATTTATTTGACCAACATTTTATTGACTTGCACAATCTTACACAATTGTCTGAACATGTTGAACACAACTAAACACATTATGAACACACACACGGTTGCAACTTTTTCACAAAACGTGTTACCATTGTGTCATTTTTAAACAGATTAGAAGAATATTTAGATATCAACATATCATAGGTGATGCTTCTACACATGTGATTTAAGAAGTAGATACAGTGTTCACCACATGTGACCGATGTGACATCCTGAACTTGTTTGTCTGATAAATGTATCTCGTCACATGACATGTTTAAAGAGTCATAAATCGATTTAGGAAATATTGAATGATTTGGAGCATTTCCAAAACTGTCAAAAAAACACCCAACTCTCTCCAATATATAAACTGCCAGCCAATGCTCTCCAGGCTGGTCAGAGGGGTGTGTGTTAATTATCATAGCACTAGGTCTTATTTGTAGAGGTTGCTGGGGCAGTTTATCACAAGCCAAAACACCTGGCTGTCAGTTCCACAGTATTCATGATGCTTAATAGTAATCAACTAAAACCTGTCTGCGATGGGACACTTCAATCATACTATCATATACCGCATAAATTATTAGATTGATGGTATTAGGCAGCGGGTTCCTGAAACGTGTCTCCAGGCGTATGTTACCACTCTTGATCAATGATAGATGCTGACTATTATCCTCGTCAGGTGTCAGATTAAATGCATAAAGAGTGTACCGTCTCAGGAAATCGTTTCGATCAATGGCCATAGCACTGTTCTTTAAATGTCTCCCTGTTGATAACACCAGTTGATAGAATTCACGAGTCACGCAACCATTAGGGAAGTCCGGTTGTAATGGTTTGGTGGGGAACTGGACACCGTCAACATATATTGCCAGATATTCTAGATTATAATTCTTAAAATTGAATGGGTTCTTGCCATAGTCGCCCGTAAAAGTGTCATTATCAACCATCGCTACCACCACAGACTATGTTATTGTTTGACTAAAACCCCTTGCTTGACTAAATAAAAATGATTGTAATGATACATGAACTCTGATAATTTATTTGACCAACATTTTATTGACTTGCACAATCTTACACAATTGTCTGAACATGTTGAACACAACTAAACACATTATGAACACACACACGGTTGCAACTTTTTCACAAAACGTGTTACCATTGTGTCATTTTTAAACAGATTAGAAGAATATTTAGATATCAACATATCATAGGTGATGCTTCTACACATGTGATTTAAGAAGTAGATACAGTGTTCACCACATGTGACCGATGTGACATCCTGAACTTGTTTGTCTGATAAATGTATCTCGTCACATGACATGTTTAAAAAGTCATAAATCGATTTAGGAAATATTGAATGATTTGGAGCATTTCCAAAACTGTCAAAAAAACACCCAACTCTCTCCAATATATAAACTGCCAGCCAATGCTCTCCAGGCTGGTCAGAGGGGTGTGTGTTAATTATCATAGCACTAGGTCTTATTTGTAGAGGTTGCTGGGGCAGTTTATCACAAGCCAAAACACCTGGCTGTCAGTTCCACAGTATTCATGATGCTTAATAGTAATCAACTAAAACCTGTCTGCGATGGGACACTTCAATCATACTATCATATACCGCATAAATTATTAGATTGATGGTATTAGGCAGCGGGTTCCTGAAACGTGTCTCCAGGCGTATGTTACCACTCTTGATCAATGATAGATGCTGACTATTATCCTCGTCAGGTGTCAGATTAAATGCATAAAGAGTGTACCGTCTCAGGAAATCGTTTCGATCAATGGCCATAGCACTGTTCTTTAAATGTCTCCCTGTTGATAACACCAGTTGATAGAATTCACGAGTCACGCAACCATTAGGGAAGTCCGGTTGTAATGGTTTGGTGGGGAACTGGACACCGTCAACATATATTGCCAGATATTCTAGATTATAATTCTTAAAATTGAATGGGTTCTTGCCATAGTCGCCCGTAAAAGTGTCATTATCAACCATCGCTACCACCACAGACTATGTTATTGTTTGACTAAAACCCCTTGCTTGACTAAATAAAAATGATTGTAATGATACATGAACTCTGATAATTTATTTGACCAACATTTTATTGACTTGCACAATCTTACACAATTGTCTGAACATGTTGAACACAACTAAACACATTATGAACACACACACGGTTGCAACTTTTTCACAAAACGTGTTACCATTGTGTCATTTTTAAACAGATTAGAAGAATATTTAGATATCAACATATCATAGGTGATGCTTCTACACATGTGATTTAAGAAGTAGATACAGTGTTCACCACATGTGACCGATGTGACATCCTGAACTTGTTTGTCTGATAAATGTATCTCGTCACATGACATGTTTAAAAAGTCATAAATCGATTTAGGAAATATTGAATGATTTGGAGCATTTCCAAAACTGTCAAAAAAACACCCAACTCTCTCCAATATATAAACTGCCAGCCAATGCTCTCCAGGCTGGTCAGAGGGGTGTGTGTTAATTATCATAGCACTAGGTCTTATTTGTAGAGGTTGCTGGGGCAGTTTATCACAAGCCAAAACACCTGGCTGTCAGTTCCACAGTATTCATGATGCTTAATAGTAATCAACTAAAACCTGTCTGCGATGGGACACTTCAATCATACTATCATATACCGCATAAATTATTAGATTGATGGTATTAGGCAGCGGGTTCCTGAAACGTGTCTCCAGGCGTATGTTACCACTCTTGATCAATGATAGATGCTGACTATTATCCTCGTCAGGTGTCAGATTAAATGCATAAAGAGTGTACCGTCTCAGGAAATCGTTTCGATCAATGGCCATAGCACTGTTCTTTAAATGTCTCCCTGTTGATAACACCAGTTGATAGAATTCACGAGTCACGCAACCATTAGGGAAGTCCGGTTGTAATGGTTTGGTGGGGAACTGGACACCGTCAACATATATTGCCAGATATTCTAGATTATAATTCTTAAAATTGAATGGGTTCTTGCCATAGTCGCCCGTAAAAGTGTCATTATCAACCATCGCTACCACCACAGACTATGTTATTGTTTGACTAAAACCCCTTGCTTGACTAAATAAAAATGATTGTAATGATACATGAACTCTGATAATTTATTTGACCAACATTTTATTGACTTGCACAATCTTACACAATTGTCTGAACATGTTGAACATAACTAAACACATTATGAACACACACACGGTTGCAACTTTTTCACAAAACGTGTTACCATTGTGTCATTTTTAAACAGATTAGAAGAATATTTAGATATCAACATATCATAGGTGATGCTTCTACACATGTGATTTAAGAAGTAGATACAGTGTTCACCACATGTGACCGATGTGACATCCTGAACTTGTTTGTCTGATAAATGTATCTCGTCACATGACATGTTTAAAGAGTCATAAATCGATTTAGGAAATATTGAATGATTTGGAGCATTTCCAAAACTGTCAAAAAAACACCCAACTCTCTCCAATATATAAACTGCCAGCCAATGCTCTCCAGGCTGGTCAGAGGGGTGTGTGTTAATTATCATAGCACTAGGTCTTATTTGTAGAGGTTGCTGGGGCAGTTTATCACAAGCCAAAACACCTGGCTGTCAGTTCCACAGTATTCATGATGCTTAATAGTAATCAACTAAAACCTGTCTGCGATGGGACACTTCAATCATACTATCATATACCGCATAAATTATTAGATTGATGGTATTAGGCAGCGGGTTCCTGAAACGTGTCTCCAGGCGTATGTTACCACTCTTGATCAATGATAGATGCTGACTATTATCCTCGTCAGGTGTCAGATTAAATGCATAAAGAGTGTACCGTCTCAGGAAATCGTTTCGATCAATGGCCATAGCACTGTTCTTTAAATGTCTCCCTGTTGATAACACCAGTTGATAGAATTCACGAGTCACGCAACCATTAGGGAAGTCCGGTTGTAATGGTTTGGTGGGGAACTGGACACCGTCAACATATATTGCCAGATATTCTAGATTATAATTCTTAAAATTGAATGGGTTCTTGCCATAGTCGCCCGTAAAAGTGTCATTATCAACCATCGCTACCACCACAGACTATGTTATTGTTTGACTAAAACCCCTTGCTTGACTAAATAAAAATGATTGTAATGATACATGAACTCTGATAATTTATTTGACCAACATTTTATTGACTTGCACAATCTTACACAATTGTCTGAACATGTTGAACACAACTAAACACATTATGAACACACACACGGTTGCAACTTTTTCACAAAACGTGTTACCATTGTGTCATTTTTAAACAGATTAGAAGAATATTTAGATATCAACATATCATAGGTGATGCTTCTACACATGTGATTTAAGAAGTAGATACAGTGTTCACCACATGTGACCGATGTGACATCCTGAACTTGTTTGTCTGATAAATGTATCTCGTCACATGACATGTTTAAAAAGTCATAAATCGATTTAGGAAATATTGAATGATTTGGAGCATTTCCAAAACTGTCAAAAAAACACCCAACTCTCTCCAATATATAAACTGCCAGCCAATGCTCTCCAGGCTGGTCAGAGGGGTGTGTGTTAATTATCATAGCACTAGGTCTTATTTGTAGAGGTTGCTGGGGCAGTTTATCACAAGCCAAAACACCTGGCTGTCAGTTCCACAGTATTCATGATGCTTAATAGTAATCAACTAAAACCTGTCTGCGATGGGACACTTCAATCATACTATCATATACCGCATAAATTATTAGATTGATGGTATTAGGCAGCGGGTTCCTGAAACGTGTCTCCAGGCGTATGTTACCACTCTTGATCAATGATAGATGCTGACTATTATCCTCGTCAGGTGTCAGATTAAATGCATAAAGAGTGTACCGTCTCAGGAAATCGTTTCGATCAATGGCCATAGCACTGTTCTTTAAATGTCTCCCTGTTGATAACACCAGTTGATAGAATTCACGAGTCACGCAACCATTAGGGAAGTCCGGTTGTAATGGTTTGGTGGGGAACTGGACACCGTCAACATATATTGCCAGATATTCTAGATTATAATTCTTAAAATTGAATGGGTTCTTGCCATAGTCGCCCGTAAAAGTGTCATTATCAACCATCGCTACCACCACAGACTATGTTATTGTTTGACTAAAACCCCTTGCTTGACTAAATAAAAATGATTGTAATGATACATGAACTCTGATAATTTATTTGACCAACATTTTATTGACTTGCACAATCTTACACAATTGTCTGAACATGTTGAACACAACTAAACACATTATGAACACACACACGGTTGCAACTTTTTCACAAAACGTGTTACCATTGTGTCATTTTTAAACAGATTAGAAGAATATTTAGATATCAACATATCATAGGTGATGCTTCTACACATGTGATTTAAGAAGTAGATACAGTGTTCACCACATGTGACCGATGTGACATCCTGAACTTGTTTGTCTGATAAATGTATCTCGTCACATGACATGTTTAAAAAGTCATAAATCGATTTAGGAAATATTGAATGATTTGGAGCATTTCCAAAACTGTCAAAAAAACACCCAACTCTCTCCAATATATAAACTGCCAGCCAATGCTCTCCAGGCTGGTCAGAGGGGTGTGTGTTAATTATCATAGCACTAGGTCTTATTTGTAGAGGTTGCTGGGGCAGTTTATCACAAGCCAAAACACCTGGCTGTCAGTTCCACAGTATTCATGATGCTTAATAGTAATCAACTAAAACCTGTCTGCGATGGGACACTTCAATCATACTATCATATACCGCATAAATTATTAGATTGATGGTATTAGGCAGCGGGTTCCTGAAACGTGTCTCCAGGCGTATGTTACCACTCTTGATCAATGATAGATGCTGACTATTATCCTCGTCAGGTGTCAGATTAAATGCATAAAGAGTGTACCGTCTCAGGAAATCGTTTCGATCAATGGCCATAGCACTGTTCTTTAAATGTCTCCCTGTTGATAACACCAGTTGATAGAATTCACGAGTCACGCAACCATTAGGGAAGTCCGGTTGTAATGGTTTGGTGGGGAACTGGACACCGTCAACATATATTGCCAGATATTCTAGATTATA
Organism: Nansenia antarctica; assembly: GCF_963989245.1. Taxonomy (NCBI): domain Eukaryota; kingdom Metazoa; phylum Chordata; class Actinopteri; order Argentiniformes; family Microstomatidae; genus Nansenia; species Nansenia antarctica. The sequence goes on from NC_137674.1 coordinate 81,786,752, forward strand.
ATTCTTAAAATTGAATGGGTTCTTGCCATAGTCGCCCGTAAAAGTGTCATTATCAACCATCGCTACCACCACAGACTATGTTATTGTTTGACTAAAACCCCTTGCTTGACTAAATAAAAATGATTGTAATGATACATGAACTCTGATAATTTATTTGACCAACATTTTATTGACTTGCACAATCTTACACAATTGTCTGAACATGTTGAACACAACTAAACACATTATGAACACACACACGGTTGCAACTTTTTCACAAAACGTGTTACCATTGTGTCATTTTTAAACAGATTAGAAGAATATTTAGATATCAACATATCATAGGTGATGCTTCTACACATGTGATTTAAGAAGTAGATACAGTGTTCACCACATGTGACCGATGTGACATCCTGAACTTGTTTGTCTGATAAATGTATCTCGTCACATGACATGTTTAAAAAGTCATAAATCGATTTAGGAAATATTGAATGATTTGGAGCATTTCCAAAACTGTCAAAAAAACACCCAACTCTCTCCAATATATAAACTGCCAGCCAATGCTCTCCAGGCTGGTCAGAGGGGTGTGTGTTAATTATCATAGCACTAGGTCTTATTTGTAGAGGTTGCTGGGGCAGTTTATCACAAGCCAAAACACCTGGCTGTCAGTTCCACAGTATTCATGATGCTTAATAGTAATCAACTAAAACCTGTCTGCGATGGGACACTTCAATCATACTATCATATACCGCATAAATTATTAGATTGATGGTATTAGGCAGCGGGTTCCTGAAACGTGTCTCCAGGCGTATGTTACCACTCTTGATCAATGATAGATGCTGACTATTATCCTCGTCAGGTGTCAGATTAAATGCATAAAGAGTGTACCGTCTCAGGAAATCGTTTCGATCAATGGCCATAGCACTGTTCTTTAAATGTCTCCCTGTTGATAACACCAGTTGATAGAATTCACGAGTCACGCAACCATTAGGGAAGTCCGGTTGTAATGGTTTGGTGGGGAACTGGACACCGTCAACATATATTGCCAGATATTCTAGATTATAATTCTTAAAATTGAATGGGTTCTTGCCATAGTCGCCCGTAAAAGTGTCATTATCAACCATCGCTACCACCACAGACTATGTTATTGTTTGACTAAAACCCCTTGCTTGACTAAATAAAAATGATTGTAATGATACATGAACTCTGATAATTTATTTGACCAACATTTTATTGACTTGCACAATCTTACACAATTGTCTGAACATGTTGAACACAACTAAACACATTATGAACACACACACGGTTGCAACTTTTTCACAAAACGTGTTACCATTGTGTCATTTTTAAACAGATTAGAAGAATATTTAGATATCAACATATCATAGGTGATGCTTCTACACATGTGATTTAAGAAGTAGATACAGTGTTCACCACATGTGACCGATGTGACATCCTGAACTTGTTTGTCTGATAAATGTATCTCGTCACATGACATGTTTAAAAAGTCATAAATCGATTTAGGAAATATTGAATGATTTGGAGCATTTCCAAAACTGTCAAAAAAACACCCAACTCTCTCCAATATATAAACTGCCAGCCAATGCTCTCCAGGCTGGTCAGAGGGGTGTGTGTTAATTATCATAGCACTAGGTCTTATTTGTAGAGGTTGCTGGGGCAGTTTATCACAAGCCAAAACACCTGGCTGTCAGTTCCACAGTATTCATGATGCTTAATAGTAATCAACTAAAACCTGTCTGCGATGGGACACTTCAATCATACTATCATATACCGCATAAATTATTAGATTGATGGTATTAGGCAGCGGGTTCCTGAAACGTGTCTCCAGGCGTATGTTACCACTCTTGATCAATGATAGATGCTGACTATTATCCTCGTCAGGTGTCAGATTAAATGCATAAAGAGTGTACCGTCTCAGGAAATCGTTTCGATCAATGGCCATAGCACTGTTCTTTAAATGTCTCCCTGTTGATAACACCAGTTGATAGAATTCACGAGTCACGCAACCATTAGGGAAGTCCGGTTGTAATGGTTTGGTGGGGAACTGGACACCGTCAACATATATTGCCAGATATTCTAGATTATAATTCTTAAAATTGAATGGGTTCTTGCCATAGTCGCCCGTAAAAGTGTCATTATCAACCATCGCTACCACCACAGACTATGTTATTGTTTGACTAAAACCCCTTGCTTGACTAAATAAAAATGATTGTAATGATACATGAACTCTGATAATTTATTTGACCAACATTTTATTGACTTGCACAATCTTACACAATTGTCTGAACATGTTGAACACAACTAAACACATTATGAACACACACACGGTTGCAACTTTTTCACAAAACGTGTTACCATTGTGTCATTTTTAAACAGATTAGAAGAATATTTAGATATCAACATATCATAGGTGATGCTTCTACACATGTGATTTAAGAAGTAGATACAGTGTTCACCACATGTGACCGATGTGACATCCTGAACTTGTTTGTCTGATAAATGTATCTCGTCACATGACATGTTTAAAAAGTCATAAATCGATTTAGGAAATATTGAATGATTTGGAGCATTTCCAAAACTGTCAAAAAAACACCCAACTCTCTCCAATATATAAACTGCCAGCCAATGCTCTCCAGGCTGGTCAGAGGGGTGTGTGTTAATTATCATAGCACTAGGTCTTATTTGTAGAGGTTGCTGGGGCAGTTTATCACAAGCCAAAACACCTGGCTGTCAGTTCCACAGTATTCATGATGCTTAATAGTAATCAACTAAAACCTGTCTGCGATGGGACACTTCAATCATACTATCATATACCGCATAAATTATTAGATTGATGGTATTAGGCAGCGGGTTCCTGAAACGTGTCTCCAGGCGTATGTTACCACTCTTGATCAATGATAGATGCTGACTATTATCCTCGTCAGGTGTCAGATTAAATGCATAAAGAGTGTACCGTCTCAGGAAATCGTTTCGATCAATGGCCATAGCACTGTTCTTTAAATGTCTCCCTGTTGATAACACCAGTTGATAGAATTCACGAGTCACGCAACCATTAGGGAAGTCCGGTTGTAATGGTTTGGTGGGGAACTGGACACCGTCAACATATATTGCCAGATATTCTAGATTATAATTCTTAAAATTGAATGGGTTCTTGCCATAGTCGCCCGTAAAAGTGTCATTATCAACCATCGCTACCACCACAGACTATGTTATTGTTTGACTAAAACCCCTTGCTTGACTAAATAAAAATGATTGTAATGATACATGAACTCTGATAATTTATTTGACCAACATTTTATTGACTTGCACAATCTTACACAATTGTCTGAACATGTTGAACACAACTAAACACATTATGAACACACACACGGTTGCAACTTTTTCACAAAACGTGTTACCATTGTGTCATTTTTAAACAGATTAGAAGAATATTTAGATATCAACATATCATAGGTGATGCTTCTACACATGTGATTTAAGAAGTAGATACAGTGTTCACCACATGTGACCGATGTGACATCCTGAACTTGTTTGTCTGATAAATGTATCTCGTCACATGACATGTTTAAAGAGTCATAAATCGATTTAGGAAATATTGAATGATTTGGAGCATTTCCAAAACTGTCAAAAAAACACCCAACTCTCTCCAATATATAAACTGCCAGCCAATGCTCTCCAGGCTGGTCAGAGGGGTGTGTGTTAATTATCATAGCACTAGGTCTTATTTGTAGAGGTTGCTGGGGCAGTTTATCACAAGCCAAAACACCTGGCTGTCAGTTCCACAGTATTCATGATGCTTAATAGTAATCAACTAAAACCTGTCTGCGATGGGACACTTCAATCATACTATCATATACCGCATAAATTATTAGATTGATGGTATTAGGCAGCGGGTTCCTGAAACGTGTCTCCAGGCGTATGTTACCACTCTTGATCAATGATAGATGCTGACTATTATCCTCGTCAGGTGTCAGATTAAATGCATAAAGAGTGTACCGTCTCAGGAAATCGTTTCGATCAATGGCCATAGCACTGTTCTTTAAATGTCTCCCTGTTGATAACACCAGTTGATAGAATTCACGAGTCACGCAACCATTAGGGAAGTCCGGTTGTAATGGTTTGGTGGGGAACTGGACACCGTCAACATATATTGCCAGATATTCTAGATTATAATTCTTAAAATTGAATGGGTTCTTGCCATAGTCGCCCGTAAAAGTGTCATTATCAACCATCGCTACCACCACAGACTATGTTATTGTTTGACTAAAACCCCTTGCTTGACTAAATAAAAATGATTGTAATGATACATGAACTCTGATAATTTATTTGACCAACATTTTATTGACTTGCACAATCTTACACAATTGTCTGAACATGTTGAACACAACTAAACACATTATGAACACACACACGGTTGCAACTTTTTCACAAAACGTGTTACCATTGTGTCATTTTTAAACAGATTAGAAGAATATTTAGATATCAACATATCATAGGTGATGCTTCTACACATGTGATTTAAGAAGTAGATACAGTGTTCACCACATGTGACCGATGTGACATCCTGAACTTGTTTGTCTGATAAATGTATCTCGTCACATGACATGTTTAAAAAGTCATAAATCGATTTAGGAAATATTGAATGATTTGGAGCATTTCCAAAACTGTCAAAAAAACACCCAACTCTCTCCAATATATAAACTGCCAGCCAATGCTCTCCAGGCTGGTCAGAGGGGTGTGTGTTAATTATCATAGCACTAGGTCTTATTTGTAGAGGTTGCTGGGGCAGTTTATCACAAGCCAAAACACCTGGCTGTCAGTTCCACAGTATTCATGATGCTTAATAGTAATCAACTAAAACCTGTCTGCGATGGGACACTTCAATCATACTATCATATACCGCATAAATTATTAGATTGATGGTATTAGGCAGCGGGTTCCTGAAACGTGTCTCCAGGCGTATGTTACCACTCTTGATCAATGATAGATGCTGACTATTATCCTCGTCAGGTGTCAGATTAAATGCATAAAGAGTGTACCGTCTCAGGAAATCGTTTCGATCAATGGCCATAGCACTGTTCTTTAAATGTCTCCCTGTTGATAACACCAGTTGATAGAATTCACGAGTCACGCAACCATTAGGGAAGTCCGGTTGTAATGGTTTGGTGGGGAACTGGACACCGTCAACATATATTGCCAGATATTCTAGATTATAATTCTTAAAATTGAATGGGTTCTTGCCATAGTCGCCCGTAAAAGTGTCATTATCAACCATCGCTACCACCACAGACTATGTTATTGTTTGACTAAAACCCCTTGCTTGACTAAATAAAAATGATTGTAATGATACATGAACTCTGATAATTTATTTGACCAACATTTTATTGACTTGCACAATCTTACACAATTGTCTGAACATGTTGAACACAACTAAACACATTATGAACACACACACGGTTGCAACTTTTTCACAAAACGTGTTACCATTGTGTCATTTTTAAACAGATTAGAAGAATATTTAGATATCAACATATCATAGGTGATGCTTCTACACATGTGATTTAAGAAGTAGATACAGTGTTCACCACATGTGACCGATGTGACATCCTGAACTTGTTTGTCTGATAAATGTATCTCGTCACATGACATGTTTAAAAAGTCATAAATCGATTTAGGAAATATTGAATGATTTGGAGCATTTCCAAAACTGTCAAAAAAACACCCAACTCTCTCCAATATATAAACTGCCAGCCAATGCTCTCCAGGCTGGTCAGAGGGGTGTGTGTTAATTATCATAGCACTAGGTCTTATTTGTAGAGGTTGCTGGGGCAGTTTATCACAAGCCAAAACACCTGGCTGTCAGTTCCACAGTATTCATGATGCTTAATAGTAATCAACTAAAACCTGTCTGCGATGGGACACTTCAATCATACTATCATATACCGCATAAATTATTAGATTGATGGTATTAGGCAGCGGGTTCCTGAAACGTGTCTCCAGGCGTATGTTACCACTCTTGATCAATGATAGATGCTGACTATTATCCTCGTCAGGTGTCAGATTAAATGCATAAAGAGTGTACCGTCTCAGGAAATCGTTTCGATCAATGGCCATAGCACTGTTCTTTAAATGTCTCCCTGTTGATAACACCAGTTGATAGAATTCACGAGTCACGCAACCATTAGGGAAGTCCGGTTGTAATGGTTTGGTGGGGAACTGGACACCGTCAACATATATTGCCAGATATTCTAGATTATAATTCTTAAAATTGAATGGGTTCTTGCCATAGTCGCCCGTAAAAGTGTCATTATCAACCATCGCTACCACCACAGACTATGTTATTGTTTGACTAAAACCCCTTGCTTGACTAAATAAAAATGATTGTAATGATACATGAACTCTGATAATTTATTTGACCAACATTTTATTGACTTGCACAATCTTACACAATTGTCTGAACATGTTGAACACAACTAAACACATTATGAACACACACACGGTTGCAACTTTTTCACAAAACGTGTTACCATTGTGTCATTTTTAAACAGATTAGAAGAATATTTAGATATCAACATATCATAGGTGATGCTTCTACACATGTGATTTAAGAAGTAGATACAGTGTTCACCACATGTGACCGATGTGACATCCTGAACTTGTTTGTCTGATAAATGTATCTCGTCACATGACATGTTTAAAAAGTCATAAATCGATTTAGGAAATATTGAATGATTTGGAGCATTTCCAAAACTGTCAAAAAAACACCCAACTCTCTCCAATATATAAACTGCCAGCCAATGCTCTCCAGGCTGGTCAGAGGGGTGTGTGTTAATTATCATAGCACTAGGTCTTATTTGTAGAGGTTGCTGGGGCAGTTTATCACAAGCCAAAACACCTGGCTGTCAGTTCCACAGTATTCATGATGCTTAATAGTAATCAACTAAAACCTGTCTGCGATGGGACACTTCAATCATACTATCATATACCGCATAAATTATTAGATTGATGGTATTAGGCAGCGGGTTCCTGAAACGTGTCTCCAGGCGTATGTTACCACTCTTGATCAATGATAGATGCTGACTATTATCCTCGTCAGGTGTCAGATTAAATGCATAAAGAGTGTACCGTCTCAGGAAATCGTTTCGATCAATGGCCATAGCACTGTTCTTTAAATGTCTCCCGGTTGATAACACCAGTTGATAGAATTCACGAGTCACGCAACCATTAGGGAAGTCCGGTTGTAATGGTTTGGTGGGGAACTGGACACCGTCAACATATATTGCCAGATATTCTAGATTATAATTCTTAAAATTGAATGGGTTCTTGCCATAGTCGCCCGTAAAAGTGTCATTATCAACCATCGCTACCACCACAGACTATGTTATTGTTTGACTAAAACCCCTTGCTTGACTAAATAAAAATGATTGTAATGATACATGAACTCTGATAATTTATTTGACCAACATTTTATTGACTTGCACAATCTTACACAATTGTCTGAACATGTTGAACACAACTAAACACATTATGAACACACACACGGTTGCAACTTTTTCACAAAACGTGTTACCATTGTGTCATTTTTAAACAGATTAGAAGAATATTTAGATATCAACATATCATAGGTGATGCTTCTACACATGTGATTTAAGAAGTAGATACAGTGTTCACCACATGTGACCGATGTGACATCCTGAACTTGTTTGTCTGATAAATGTATCTCGTCACATGACATGTTTAAAAAGTCATAAATCGATTTAGGAAATATTGAATGATTTGGAGCATTTCCAAAACTGTCAAAAAAACACCCAACTCTCTCCAATATATAAACTGCCAGCCAATGCTCTCCAGGCTGGTCAGAGGGGTGTGTGTTAATTATCATAGCACTAGGTCTTATTTGTAGAGGTTGCTGGGGCAGTTTATCACAAGCCAAAACACCTGGCTGTCAGTTCCACAGTATTCATGATGCTTAATAGTAATCAACTAAAACCTGTCTGCGATGGGACACTTCAATCATACTATCATATACCGCATAAATTATTAGATTGATGGTATTAGGCAGCGGGTTCCTGAAACGTGTCTCCAGGCGTATGTTACCACTCTTGATCAATGATAGATGCTGACTATTATCCTCGTCAGGTGTCAGATTAAATGCATAAAGAGTGTACCGTCTCAGGAAATCGTTTCGATCAATGGCCATAGCACTGTTCTTTAAATGTCTCCCTGTTGATAACACCAGTTGATAGAATTCACGAGTCACGCAACCATTAGGGAAGTCCGGTTGTAATGGTTTGGTGGGGAACTGGACACCGTCAACATATATTGCCAGATATTCTAGATTATAATTCTTAAAATTGAATGGGTTCTTGCCATAGTCGCCCGTAAAAGTGTCATTATCAACCATCGCTACCACCACAGACTATGTTATTGTTTGACTAAAACCCCTTGCTTGACTAAATAAAAATGATTGTAATGATACATGAACTCTGATAATTTATTTGACCAACATTTTATTGACTTGCACAATCTTACACAATTGTCTGAACATGTTGAACACAACTAAACACATTATGAACACACACACGGTTGCAACTTTTTCACAAAACGTGTTACCATTGTGTCATTTTTAAACAGATTAGAAGAATATTTAGATATCAACATATCATAGGTGATGCTTCTACACATGTGATTTAAGAAGTAGATACAGTGTTCACCACATGTGACCGATGTGACATCCTGAACTTGTTTGTCTGATAAATGTATCTCGTCACATGACATGTTTAAAAAGTCATAAATCGATTTAGGAAATATTGAATGATTTGGAGCATTTCCAAAACTGTCAAAAAAACACCCAACTCTCTCCAATATATAAACTGCCAGCCAATGCTCTCCAGGCTGGTCAGAGGGGTGTGTGTTAATTATCATAGCACTAGGTCTTATTTGTAGAGGTTGCTGGGGCAGTTTATCACAAGCCAAAACACCTGGCTGTCAGTTCCACAGTATTCATGATGCTTAATAGTAATCAACTAAAACCTGTCTGCGATGGGACACTTCAATCATACTATCATATACCGCATAAATTATTAGATTGATGGTATTAGGCAGCGGGTTCCTGAAACGTGTCTCCAGGCGTATGTTACCACTCTTGATCAATGATAGATGCTGACTATTATCCTCGTCAGGTGTCAGATTAAATGCATAAAGAGTGTACCGTCTCAGGAAATCGTTTCGATCAATGGCCATAGCACTGTTCTTTAAATGTCTCCCTGTTGATAACACCAGTTGATAGAATTCACGAGTCACGCAACCATTAGGGAAGTCCGGTTGTAATGGTTTGGTGGGGAACTGGACACCGTCAACATATATTGCCAGATATTCTAGATTATAATTCTTAAAATTGAATGGGTTCTTGCCATAGTCGCCCGTAAAAGTGTCATTATCAACCATCGCTACCACCACAGACTATGTTATTGTTTGACTAAAACCCCTTGCTTGACTAAATAAAAATGATTGTAATGATACATGAACTCTGATAATTTATTTGACCAACATTTTATTGACTTGCACAATCTTACACAATTGTCTGAACATGTTGAACACAACTAAACACATTATGAACACACACACGGTTGCAACTTTTTCACAAAACGTGTTACCATTGTGTCATTTTTAAACAGATTAGAAGAATATTTAGATATCAACATATCATAGGTGATGCTTCTACACATGTGATTTAAGAAGTAGATACAGTGTTCACCACATGTGACCGATGTGACATCCTGAACTTGTTTGTCTGATAAATGTATCTCGTCACATGACATGTTTAAAAAGTCATAAATCGATTTAGGAAATATTGAATGATTTGGAGCATTTCCAAAACTGTCAAAAAAACACCCAACTCTCTCCAATATATAAACTGCCAGCCAATGCTCTCCAGGCTGGTCAGAGGGGTGTGTGTTAATTATCATAGCACTAGGTCTTATTTGTAGAGGTTGCTGGGGCAGTTTATCACAAGCCAAAACACCTGGCTGTCAGTTCCACAGTATTCATGATGCTTAATAGTAATCAACTAAAACCTGTCTGCGATGGGACACTTCAATCATACAATCATATACCGCATAAATTATTAGATTGATGGTATTAGGCAGCGGGTTCCTGAAACGTGTCTCCAGGCGTATGTTACCACTCTTGATCAATGATAGATGCTGACTATTATCCTCGTCAGGTGTCAGATTAAATGCATAAAGAGTGTACCGTCTCAGGAAATCGTTTCGATCAATGGCCATAGCACTGTTCTTTAAATGTCTCCCTGTTGATAACACCAGTTGATAGAATTCACGAGTCACGCAACCATTAGGGAAGTCCGGTTGTAATGGTTTGGTGGGGAACTGGACACCGTCAACATATATTGCCAGATATTCTAGATTATAATTCTTAAAATTGAATGGGTTCTTGCCATAGTCGCCCGTAAAAGTGTCATTATCAACCATCGCTACCACCACAGACTATGTTATTGTTTGACTAAAACCCCTTGCTTGACTAAATAAAAATGATTGTAATGATACATGAACTCTGATAATTTATTTGACCAACATTTTATTGACTTGCACAATCTTACACAATTGTCTGAACATGTTGAACACAACTAAACACATTATGAACACACACACGGTTGCAACTTTTTCCACAAAACGTGTTACCATTGTGTCATTTTTAAACAGATTAGAAGAATATTTAGATATCAACATATCATAGGTGATGCTTCTACACATGTGATTTAAGAAGTAGATACAGTGTTCACCACATGTGACCGATGTGACATCCTGAACTTGTTTGTCTGATAAATGTATCTCGTCACATGACATGTTTAAAAAGTCATAAATCGATTTAGGAAATATTGAATGATTTGGAGCATTTCCAAAACTGTCAAAAAAACACCCAACTCTCTCCAATATATAAACTGCCAGCCAATGCTCTCCAGGCTGGTCAGAGGGGTGTGTGTTAATTATCATAGCACTAGGTCTTATTTGTAGAGGTTGCTGGGGCAGTTTATCACAAGCCAAAACACCTGGCTGTCAGTTCCACAGTATTCATGATGCTTAATAGTAATCAACTAAAACCTGTCTGCGATGGGACACTTCAATCATACTATCATATACCGCATAAATTATTAGATTGATGGTATTAGGCAGCGGGTTCCTGAAACGTGTCTCCAGGCGTATGTTACCACTCTTGATCAATGATAGATGCTGACTATTATCCTCGTCAGGTGTCAGATTAAATGCATAAAGAGTGTACCGTCTCAGGAAATCGTTTCGATCAATGGCCATAGCACTGTTCTTTAAATGTCTCCCTGTTGATAACACCAGTTGATAGAATTCACGAGTCACGCAACCATTAGGGAAGTCCGGTTGTAATGGTTTGGTGGGGAACTGGACACCGTCAACATATATTGCCAGATATTCTAGATTATAATTCTTAAAATTGAATGGGTTCTTGCCATAGTCGCCCGTAAAAGTGTCATTATCAACCATCGCTACCACCACAGACTATGTTATTGTTTGACTAAAACCCCTTGCTTGACTAAATAAAAATGATTGTAATGATACATGAACTCTGATAATTTATTTGACCAACATTTTATTGACTTGCACAATCTTACACAATTGTCTGAACATGTTGAACACAACTAAACACATTATGAACACACACACGGTTGCAACTTTTTCCACAAAACGTGTTACCATTGTGTCATTTTTAAACAGATTAGAAGAATATTTAGATATCAACATATCATAGGTGATGCTTCTACACATGTGATTTAAGAAGTAGATACAGTGTTCACCACATGTGACCGATGTGACATCCTGAACTTGTTTGTCTGATAAATGTATCTCGTCACATGACATGTTTAAAAAGTCATAAATCGATTTAGGAAATATTGAATGATTTGGAGCATTTCCAAAACTGTCAAAAAAACACCCAACTCTCTCCAATATATAAACTGCCAGCCAATGCTCTCCAGGCTGGTCAGAGGGGTGTGTGTTAATTATCATAGCACTAGGTCTTATTTGTAGAGGTTGCTGGGGCAGTTTATCACAAGCCAAAACACCTGGCTGTCAGTTCCACAGTATTCATGATGCTTAATAGTAATCAACTAAAACCTGTCTGCGATGGGACACTTCAATCATACTATCATATACCGCATAAATTATTAGATTGATGGTATTAGGCAGCGGGTTCCTGAAACGTGTCTCCAGGCGTATGTTACCACTCTTGATCAATGATAGATGCTGACTATTATCCTCGTCAGGTGTCAGATTAAATGCATAAAGAGTGTACCGTCTCAGGAAATCGTTTCGATCAATGGCCATAGCACTGTTCTTTAAATGTCTCCCTGTTGATAACACCAGTTGATAGAATTCACGAGTCACGCAACCATTAGGGAAGTCCGGTTGTAATGGTTTGGTGGGGAACTGGACACCGTCAACATATATTGCCAGATATTCTAGATTATAATTCTTAAAATTGAATGGGTTCTTGCCATAGTCGCCCGTAAAAGTGTCATTATCAACCATCGCTACCACCACAGACTATGTTATTGTTTGACTAAAACCCCTTGCTTGACTAAATAAAAATGATTGTAATGATACATGAACTCTGATAATTTATTTGACCAACATTTTATTGACTTGCACAATCTTACACAATTGTCTGAACATGTTGAACACAACTAAACACATTATGAACACACACACGGTTGCAACTTTTTCCACAAAACGTGTTACCATTGTGTCATTTTTAAACAGATTAGAAGAATATTTAGATATCAACATATCATAGGTGATGCTTCTACACATGTGATTTAAGAAGTAGATACAGTGTTCACCACATGTGACCGATGTGACATCCTGAACTTGTTTGTCTGATAAATGTATCTCGTCACATGACATGTTTAAAAAGTCATAAATCGATTTAGGAAATATTGAATGATTTGGAGCATTTCCAAAACTGTCAAAAAAACACCCAACTCTCTCCAATATATAAACTGCCAGCCAATGCTCTCCAGGCTGGTCAGAGGGGTGTGTGTTAATTATCATAGCACTAGGTCTTATTTGTAGAGGTTGCTGGGGCAGTTTATCACAAGCCAAAACACCTGGCTGTCAGTTCCACAGTATTCATGATGCTTAATAGTAATCAACTAAAACCTGTCTGCGATGGGACACTTCAATCATACTATCATATACCGCATAAATTATTAGATTGATGGTATTAGGCAGCGGGTTCCTGAAACGTGTCTCCAGGCGTATGTTACCACTCTTGATCAATGATAGATGCTGACTATTATCCTCGTCAGGTGTCAGATTAAATGCATAAAGAGTGTACCGTCTCAGGAAATCGTTTCGATCAATGGCCATAGCACTGTTCTTTAAATGTCTCCCTGTTGATAACACCAGTTGATAGAATTCACGAGTCACGCAACCATTAGGGAAGTCCGGTTGTAATGGTTTGGTGGGGAACTGGACACCGTCAACATATATTGCCAGATATTCTAGATTATAATTCTTAAAATTGAATGGGTTCTTGCCATAGTCGCCCGTAAAAGTGTCATTATCAACCATCGCTACCACCACAGACTATGTTATTGTTTGACTAAAACCCCTTGCTTGACTAAATAAAAATGATTGTAATGATACATGAACTCTGATAATTTATTTGACCAACATTTTATTGACTTGCACAATCTTACACAATTGTCTGAACATGTTGAACACAACTAAACACATTATGAACACACACACGGTTGCAACTTTTTCCACAAAACGTGTTACCATTGTGTCATTTTTAAACAGATTAGAAGAATATTTAGATATCAACATATCATAGGTGATGCTTCTACACATGTGATTTAAGAAGTAGATACAGTGTTCACCACATGTGACCGATGTGACATCCTGAACTTGTTTGTCTGATAAATGTATCTCGTCACATGACATGTTTAAAAAGTCATAAATCGATTTAGGAAATATTGAATGATTTGGAGCATTTCCAAAACTGTCAAAAAAACACCCAACTCTCTCCAATATATAAACTGCCAGCCAATGCTCTCCAGGCTGGTCAGAGGGGTGTGTGTTAATTATCATAGCACTAGGTCTTATTTGTAGAGGTTGCTGGGGCAGTTTATCACAAGCCAAAACACCTGGCTGTCAGTTCCACAGTATTCATGATGCTTAATAGTAATCAACTAAAACCTGTCTGCGATGGGACACTTCAATCATACTATCATATACCGCATAAATTATTAGATTGATGGTATTAGGCAGCGGGTTCCTGAAACGTGTCTCCAGGCGTATGTTACCACTCTTGATCAATGATAGATGCTGACTATTATCCTCGTCAGGTGTCAGATTAAATGCATAAAGAGTGTACCGTCTCAGGAAATCGTTTCGATCAATGGCCATAGCACTGTTCTTTAAATGTCTCCCTGTTGATAACACCAGTTGATAGAATTCACGAGTCACGCAACCATTAGGGAAGTCCGGTTGTAATGGTTTGGTGGGGAACTGGACACCGTCAACATATATTGCCAGATATTCTAGATTATAATTCTTAAAATTGAATGGGTTCTTGCCATAGTCGCCCGTAAAAGTGTCATTATCAACCATCGCTACCACCACAGACTATGTTATTGTTTGACTAAAACCCCTTGCTTGACTAAATAAAAATGATTGTAATGATACATGAACTCTGATAATTTATTTGACCAACATTTTATTGACTTGCACAATCTTACACAATTGTCTGAACATGTTGAACACAACTAAACACATTATGAACACACACACGGTTGCAACTTTTTCCACAAAACGTGTTACCATTGTGTCATTTTTAAACAGATTAGAAGAATATTTAGATATCAACATATCATAGGTGATGCTTCTACACATGTGATTTAAGAAGTAGATACAGTGTTCACCACATGTGACCGATGTGACATCCTGAACTTGTTTGTCTGATAAATGTATCTCGTCACATGACATGTTTAAAAAGTCATAAATCGATTTAGGAAATATTGAATGATTTGGAGCATTTCCAAAACTGTCAAAAAAACACCCAACTCTCTCCAATATATAAACTGCCAGCCAATGCTCTCCAGGCTGGTCAGAGGGGTGTGTGTTAATTATCATAGCACTAGGTCTTATTTGTAGAGGTTGCTGGGGCAGTTTATCACAAGCCAAAACACCTGGCTGTCAGTTCCACAGTATTCATGATGCTTAATAGTAATCAACTAAAACCTGTCTGCGATGGGACACTTCAATCATACTATCATATACCGCATAAATTATTAGATTGATGGTATTAGGCAGCGGGTTCCTGAAACGTGTCTCCAGGCGTATGTTACCACTCTTGATCAATGATAGATGCTGACTATTATCCTCGTCAGGTGTCAGATTAAATGCATAAAGAGTGTACCGTCTCAGGAAATCGTTTCGATCAATGGCCATAGCACTGTTCTTTAAATGTCTCCCTGTTGATAACACCAGTTGATAGAATTCACGAGTCACGCAACCATTAGGGAAGTCCGGTTGTAATGGTTTGGTGGGGAACTGGACACCGTCAACATATATTGCCAGATATTCTAGATTATAATTCTTAAAATTGAATGGGTTCTTGCCATAGTCGCCCGTAAAAGTGTCATTATCAACCATCGCTACCACCACAGACTATGTTATTGTTTGACTAAAACCCCTTGCTTGACTAAATAAAAATGATTGTAATGATACATGAACTCTGATAATTTATTTGACCAACATTTTATTGACTTGCACAATCTTACACAATTGTCTGAACATGTTGAACACAACTAAACACATTATGAACACACACACGGTTGCAACTTTTTCCACAAAACGTGTTACCATTGTGTCATTTTTAAACAGATTAGAAGAATATTTAGATATCAACATATCATAGGTGATGCTTCTACACATGTGATTTAAGAAGTAGATACAGTGTTCACCACATGTGACCGATGTGACATCCTGAACTTGTTTGTCTGATAAATGTATCTCGTCACATGACATGTTTAAAAAGTCATAAATCGATTTAGGAAATATTGAATGATTTGGAGCATTTCCAAAACTGTCAAAAAAACACCCAACTCTCTCCAATATATAAACTGCCAGCCAATGCTCTCCAGGCTGGTCAGAGGGGTGTGTGTTAATTATCATAGCACTAGGTCTTATTTGTAGAGGTTGCTGGGGCAGTTTATCACAAGCCAAAACACCTGGCTGTCAGTTCCACAGTATTCATGATGCTTAATAGTAATCAACTAAAACCTGTCTGCGATGGGACACTTCAATCATACTATCATATACCGCATAAATTATTAGATTGATGGTATTAGGCAGCGGGTTCCTGAAACGTGTCTCCAGGCGTATGTTACCACTCTTGATCAATGATAGATGCTGACTATTATCCTCGTCAGGTGTCAGATTAAATGCATAAAGAGTGTACCGTCTCAGGAAATCGTTTCGATCAATGGCCATAGCACTGTTCTTTAAATGTCTCCCTGTTGATAACACCAGTTGATAGAATTCACGAGTCACGCAACCATTAGGGAAGTCCGGTTGTAATGGTTTGGTGGGGAACTGGACACCGTCAACATATATTGCCAGATATTCTAGATTATAATTCTTAAAATTGAATGGGTTCTTGCCATAGTCGCCCGTAAAAGTGTCATTATCAACCATCGCTACCACCACAGACTATGTTATTGTTTGACTAAAACCCCTTGCTTGACTAAATAAAAATGATTGTAATGATACATGAACTCTGATAATTTATTTGACCAACATTTTATTGACTTGCACAATCTTACACAATTGTCTGAACATGTTGAACACAACTAAACACATTATGAACACACACACGGTTGCAACTTTTTCACAAAACGTGTTACCATTGTGTCATTTTTAAACAGATTAGAAGAATATTTAGATATCAACATATCATAGGTGATGCTTCTACACATGTGATTTAAGAAGTAGATACAGTGTTCACCACATGTGACCGATGTGACATCCTGAACTTGTTTGTCTGATAAATGTATCTCGTCACATGACATGTTTAAAAAGTCATAAATCGATTTAGGAAATATTGAATGATTTGGAGCATTTCCAAAACTGTCAAAAAAACACCCAACTCTCTCCAATATATAAACTGCCAGCCAATGCTCTCCAGGCTGGTCAGAGGGGTGTGTGTTAATTATCATAGCACTAGGTCTTATTTGTAGAGGTTGCTGGGGCAGTTTATCACAAGCCAAAACACCTGGCTGTCAGTTCCACAGTATTCATGATGCTTAATAGTAATCAACTAAAACCTGTCTGCGATGGGACACTTCAATCATACTATCATATACCGCATAAATTATTAGATTGATGGTATTAGGCAGCGGGTTCCTGAAACGTGTCTCCAGGCGTATGTTACCACTCTTGATCAATGATAGATGCTGACTATTATCCTCGTCAGGTGTCAGATTAAATGCATAAAGAGTGTACCGTCTCAGGAAATCGTTTCGATCAATGGCCATAGCACTGTTCTTTAAATGTCTCCCTGTTGATAACACCAGTTGATAGAATTCACGAGTCACGCAACCATTAGGGAAGTCCGGTTGTAATGGTTTGGTGGGGAACTGGACACCGTCAACATATATTGCCAGATATTCTAGATTATAATTCTTAAAATTGAATGGGTTCTTGCCATAGTCGCCCGTAAAAGTGTCATTATCAACCATCGCTACCACCACAGACTATGTTATTGTTTGACTAAAACCCCTTGCTTGACTAAATAAAAATGATTGTAATGATACATGAACTCTGATAATTTATTTGACCAACATTTTATTGACTTGCACAATCTTACACAATTGTCTGAACATGTTGAACACAACTAAACACATTATGAACACACACACGGTTGCAACTTTTTCACAAAACGTGTTACCATTGTGTCATTTTTAAACAGATTAGAAGAATATTTAGATATCAACATATCATAGGTGATGCTTCTACACATGTGATTTAAGAAGTAGATACAGTGTTCACCACATGTGACCGATGTGACATCCTGAACTTGTTTGTCTGATAAATGTATCTCGTCACATGACATGTTTAAAAAGTCATAAATCGATTTAGGAAATATTGAATGATTTGGAGCATTTCCAAAACTGTCAAAAAAACACCCAACTCTCTCCAATATATAAACTGCCAGCCAATGCTCTCCAGGCTGGTCAGAGGGGTGTGTGTTAATTATCATAGCACTAGGTCTTATTTGTAGAGGTTGCTGGGGCAGTTTATCACAAGCCAAAACACCTGGCTGTCAGTTCCACAGTATTCATGATGCTTAATAGTAATCAACTAAAACCTGTCTGCGATGGGACACTTCAATCATACTATCATATACCGCATAAATTATTAGATTGATGGTATTAGGCAGCGGGTTCCTGAAACGTGTCTCCAGGCGTATGTTACCACTCTTGATCAATGATAGATGCTGACTATTATCCTCGTCAGGTGTCAGATTAAATGCATAAAGAGTGTACCGTCTCAGGAAATCGTTTCGATCAATGGCCATAGCACTGTTCTTTAAATGTCTCCCTGTTGATAACACCAGTTGATAGAATTCACGAGTCACGCAACCATTAGGGAAGTCCGGTTGTAATGGTTTGGTGGGGAACTGGACACCGTCAACATATATTGCCAGATATTCTAGATTATAATTCTTAAAATTGAATGGGTTCTTGCCATAGTCGCCCGTAAAAGTGTCATTATCAACCATCGCTACCACCACAGACTATGTTATTGTTTGACTAAAACCCCTTGCTTGACTAAATAAAAATGATTGTAATGATACATGAACTCTGATAATTTATTTGACCAACATTTTATTGACTTGCACAATCTTACACAATTGTCTGAACATGTTGAACACAACTAAACACATTATGAACACACACACGGTTGCAACTTTTTCACAAAACGTGTTACCATTGTGTCATTTTTAAACAGATTAGAAGAATATTTAGATATCAACATATCATAGGTGATGCTTCTACACATGTGATTTAAGAAGTAGATACAGTGTTCACCACATGTGACCGATGTGACATCCTGAACTTGTTTGTCTGATAAATGTATCTCGTCACATGACATGTTTAAAAAGTCATAAATCGATTTAGGAAATATTGAATGATTTGGAGCATTTCCAAAACTGTCAAAAAAACACCCAACTCTCTCCAATATATAAACTGCCAGCCAATGCTCTCCAGGCTGGTCAGAGGGGTGTGTGTTAATTATCATAGCACTAGGTCTTATTTGTAGAGGTTGCTGGGGCAGTTTATCACAAGCCAAAACACCTGGCTGTCAGTTCCACAGTATTCATGATGCTTAATAGTAATCAACTAAAACCTGTCTGCGATGGGACACTTCAATCATACTATCATATACCGCATAAATTATTAGATTGATGGTATTAGGCAGCGGGTTCCTGAAACGTGTCTCCAGGCGTATGTTACCACTCTTGATCAATGATAGATGCTGACTATTATCCTCGTCAGGTGTCAGATTAAATGCATAAAGAGTGTACCGTCTCAGGAAATCGTTTCGATCAATGGCCATAGCACTGTTCTTTAAATGTCTCCCTGTTGATAACACCAGTTGATAGAATTCACGAGTCACGCAACCATTAGGGAAGTCCGGTTGTAATGGTTTGGTGGGGAACTGGACACCGTCAACATATATTGCCAGATATTCTAGATTATAATTCTTAAAATTGAATGGGTTCTTGCCATAGTCGCCCGTAAAAGTGTCATTATCAACCATCGCTACCACCACAGACTATGTTATTGTTTGACTAAAACCCCTTGCTTGACTAAATAAAAATGATTGTAATGATACATGAACTCTGATAATTTATTTGACCAACATTTTATTGACTTGCACAATCTTACACAATTGTCTGAACATGTTGAACACAACTAAACACATTATGAACACACACACGGTTGCAACTTTTTCACAAAACGTGTTACCATTGTGTCATTTTTAAACAGATTAGAAGAATATTTAGATATCAACATATCATAGGTGATGCTTCTACACATGTGATTTAAGAAGTAGATACAGTGTTCACCACATGTGACCGATGTGACATCCTGAACTTGTTTGTCTGATAAATGTATCTCGTCACATGACATGTTTAAAAAGTCATAAATCGATTTAGGAAATATTGAATGATTTGGAGCATTTCCAAAACTGTCAAAAAAACACCCAACTCTCTCCAATATATAAACTGCCAGCCAATGCTCTCCAGGCTGGTCAGAGGGGTGTGTGTTAATTATCATAGCACTAGGTCTTATTTGTAGAGGTTGCTGGGGCAGTTTATCACAAGCCAAAACACCTGGCTGTCAGTTCCACAGTATTCATGATGCTTAATAGTAATCAACTAAAACCTGTCTGCGATGGGACACTTCAATCATACTATCATATACCGCATAAATTATTAGATTGATGGTATTAGGCAGCGGGTTCCTGAAACGTGTCTCCAGGCGTATGTTACCACTCTTGATCAATGATAGATGCTGACTATTATCCTCGTCAGGTGTCAGATTAAATGCATAAAGAGTGTACCGTCTCAGGAAATCGTTTCGATCAATGGCCATAGCACTGTTCTTTAAATGTCTCCCTGTTGATAACACCAGTTGATAGAATTCACGAGTCACGCAACCATTAGGGAAGTCCGGTTGTAATGGTTTGGTGGGGAACTGGACACCGTCAACATATATTGCCAGATATTCTAGATTATAATTCTTAAAATTGAATGGGTTCTTGCCATAGTCGCCCGTAAAAGTGTCATTATCAACCATCGCTACCACCACAGACTATGTTATTGTTTGACTAAAACCCCTTGCTTGACTAAATAAAAATGATTGTAATGATACATGAACTCTGATAATTTATTTGACCAACATTTTATTGACTTGCACAATCTTACACAATTGTCTGAACATGTTGAACACAACTAAACACATTATGAACACACACACGGTTGCAACTTTTTCACAAAACGTGTTACCATTGTGTCATTTTTAAACAGATTAGAAGAATATTTAGATATCAACATATCATAGGTGATGCTTCTACACATGTGATTTAAGAAGTAGATACAGTGTTCACCACATGTGACCGATGTGACATCCTGAACTTGTTTGTCTGATAAATGTATCTCGTCACATGACATGTTTAAAAAGTCATAAATCGATTTAGGAAATATTGAATGATTTGGAGCATTTCCAAAACTGTCAAAAAAACACCCAACTCTCTCCAATATATAAACTGCCAGCCAATGCTCTCCAGGCTGGTCAGAGGGGTGTGTGTTAATTATCATAGCACTAGGTCTTATTTGTAGAGGTTGCTGGGGCAGTTTATCACAAGCCAAAACACCTGGCTGTCAGTTCCACAGTATTCATGATGCTTAATAGTAATCAACTAAAACCTGTCTGCGATGGGACACTTCAATCATACTATCATATACCGCATAAATTATTAGATTGATGGTATTAGGCAGCGGGTTCCTGAAACGTGTCTCCAGGCGTATGTTACCACTCTTGATCAATGATAGATGCTGACTATTATCCTCGTCAGGTGTCAGATTAAATGCATAAAGAGTGTACCGTCTCAGGAAATCGTTTCGATCAATGGCCATAGCACTGTTCTTTAAATGTCTCCCTGTTGATAACACCAGTTGATAGAATTCACGAGTCACGCAACCATTAGGGAAGTCCGGTTGTAATGGTTTGGTGGGGAACTGGACACCGTCAACATATATTGCCAGATATTCTAGATTATAATTCTTAAAATTGAATGGGTTCTTGCCATAGTCGCCCGTAAAAGTGTCATTATCAACCATCGCTACCACCACAGACTATGTTATTGTTTGACTAAAACCCCTTGCTTGACTAAATAAAAATGATTGTAATGATACATGAACTCTGATAATTTATTTGACCAACATTTTATTGACTTGCACAATCTTACACAATTTGTCTGAACATGTTGAACACAACTAAACACATTATGAACACACACACGGTTGCAACTTTTTCACAAAACGTGTTACCATTGTGTCATTTTTAAACAGATTAGAAGAATATTTAGATATCAACATATCATAGGTGATGCTTCTACACATGTGATTTAAGAAGTAGATACAGTGTTCACCACATGTGACCGATGTGACATCCTGAACTTGTTTGTCTGATAAATGTATCTCGTCACATGACATGTTTAAAAAGTCATAAATCGATTTAGGAAATATTGAATGATTTGGAGCATTTCCAAAACTGTCAAAAAAACACCCAACTCTCTCCAATATATAAACTGCCAGCCAATGCTCTCCAGGCTGGTCAGAGGGGTGTGTGTTAATTATCATAGCACTAGGTCTTATTTGTAGAGGTTGCTGGGGCAGTTTATCACAAGCCAAAACACCTGGCTGTCAGTTCCACAGTATTCATGATGCTTAATAGTAATCAACTAAAACCTGTCTGCGATGGGACACTTCAATCATACTATCATATACCGCATAAATTATTAGATTGATGGTATTAGGCAGCGGGTTCCTGAAACGTGTCTCCAGGCGTATGTTACCACTCTTGATCAATGATAGATGCTGACTATTATCCTCGTCAGGTGTCAGATTAAATGCATAAAGAGTGTACCGTCTCAGGAAATCGTTTCGATCAATGGCCATAGCACTGTTCTTTAAATGTCTCCCTGTTGATAACACCAGTTGATAGAATTCACGAGTCACGCAACCATTAGGGAAGTCCGGTTGTAATGGTTTGGTGGGGAACTGGACACCGTCAACATATATTGCCAGATATTCTAGATTATAATTCTTAAAATTGAATGGGTTCTTGCCATAGTCGCCCGTAAAAGTGTCATTATCAACCATCGCTACCACCACAGACTATGTTATTGTTTGACTAAAACCCCTTGCTTGACTAAATAAAAATGATTGTAATGATACATGAACTCTGATAATTTATTTGACCAACATTTTATTGACTTGCACAATCTTACACAATTGTCTGAACATGTTGAACACAACTAAACACATTATGAACACACACACGGTTGCAACTTTTTCACAAAACGTGTTACCATTGTGTCATTTTTAAACAGATTAGAAGAATATTTAGATATCAACATATCATAGGTGATGCTTCTACACATGTGATTTAAGAAGTAGATACAGTGTTCACCACATGTGACCGATGTGACATCCTGAACTTGTTTGTCTGATAAATGTATCTCGTCACATGACATGTTTAAAAAGTCATAAATCGATTTAGGAAATATTGAATGATTTGGAGCATTTCCAAAACTGTCAAAAAAACACCCAACTCTCTCCAATATATAAACTGCCAGCCAATGCTCTCCAGGCTGGTCAGAGGGGTGTGTGTTAATTATCATAGCACTAGGTCTTATTTGTAGAGGTTGCTGGGGCAGTTTATCACAAGCCAAAACACCTGGCTGTCAGTTCCACAGTATTCATGATGCTTAATAGTAATCAACTAAAACCTGTCTGCGATGGGACACTTCAATCATACTATCATATACCGCATAAATTATTAGATTGATGGTATTAGGCAGCGGGTTCCTGAAACGTGTCTCCAGGCGTATGTTACCACTCTTGATCAATGATAGATGCTGACTATTATCCTCGTCAGGTGTCAGATTAAATGCATAAAGAGTGTACCGTCTCAGGAAATCGTTTCGATCAATGGCCATAGCACTGTTCTTTAAATGTCTCCCTGTTGATAACACCAGTTGATAGAATTCACGAGTCACGCAACCATTAGGGAAGTCCGGTTGTAATGGTTTGGTGGGGAACTGGACACCGTCAACATATATTGCCAGATATTCTAGATTATAATTCTTAAAATTGAATGGGTTCTTGCCATAGTCGCCCGTAAAAGTGTCATTATCAACCATCGCTACCACCACAGACTATGTTATTGTTTGACTAAAACCCCTTGCTTGACTAAATAAAAATGATTGTAATGATACATGAACTCTGATAATTTATTTGACCAACATTTTATTGACTTGCACAATCTTACACAATTTGTCTGAACATGTTGAACACAACTAAACACATTATGAACACACACACGGTTGCAACTTTTTCACAAAACGTGTTACCATTGTGTCATTTTTAAACAGATTAGAAGAATATTTAGATATCAACATATCATAGGTGATGCTTCTACACATGTGATTTAAGAAGTAGATACAGTGTTCACCACATGTGACCGATGTGACATCCTGAACTTGTTTGTCTGATAAATGTATCTCGTCACATGACATGTTTAAAAAGTCATAAATCGATTTAGGAAATATTGAATGATTTGGAGCATTTCCAAAACTGTCAAAAAAACACCCAACTCTCTCCAATATATAAACTGCCAGCCAATGCTCTCCAGGCTGGTCAGAGGGGTGTGTGTTAATTATCATAGCACTAGGTCTTATTTGTAGAGGTTGCTGGGGCAGTTTATCACAAGCCAAAACACCTGGCTGTCAGTTCCACAGTATTCATGATGCTTAATAGTAATCAACTAAAACCTGTCTGCGATGGGACACTTCAATCATACTATCATATACCGCATAAATTATTAGATTGATGGTATTAGGCAGCGGGTTCCTGAAACGTGTCTCCAGGCGTATGTTACCACTCTTGATCAATGATAGATGCTGACTATTATCCTCGTCAGGTGTCAGATTAAATGCATAAAGAGTGTACCGTCTCAGGAAATCGTTTCGATCAATGGCCATAGCACTGTTCTTTAAATGTCTCCCTGTTGATAACACCAGTTGATAGAATTCACGAGTCACGCAACCATTAGGGAAGTCCGGTTGTAATGGTTTGGTGGGGAACTGGACACCGTCAACATATATTGCCAGATATTCTAGATTATAATTCTTAAAATTGAATGGGTTCTTGCCATAGTCGCCCGTAAAAGTGTCATTATCAACCATCGCTACCACCACAGACTATGTTATTGTTTGACTAAAACCCCTTGCTTGACTAAATAAAAATGATTGTAATGATACATGAACTCTGATAATTTATTTGACCAACATTTTATTGACTTGCACAATCTTACACAATTGTCTGAACATGTTGAACACAACTAAACACATTATGAACACACACACGGTTGCAACTTTTTCCACAAAACGTGTTACCATTGTGTCATTTTTAAACAGATTAGAAGAATATTTAGATATCAACATATCATAGGTGATGCTTCTACACATGTGATTTAAGAAGTAGATACAGTGTTCACCACATGTGACCGATGTGACATCCTGAACTTGTTTGTCTGATAAATGTATCTCGTCACATGACATGTTTAAAAAGTCATAAATCGATTTAGGAAATATTGAATGATTTGGAGCATTTCCAAAACTGTCAAAAAAACACCCAACTCTCTCCAATATATAAACTGCCAGCCAATGCTCTCCAGGCTGGTCAGAGGGGTGTGTGTTAATTATCATAGCACTAGGTCTTATTTGTAGAGGTTGCTGGGGCAGTTTATCACAAGCCAAAACACCTGGCTGTCAGTTCCACAGTATTCATGATGCTTAATAGTAATCAACTAAAACCTGTCTGCGATGGGACACTTCAATCATACTATCATATACCGCATAAATTATTAGATTGATGGTATTAGGCAGCGGGTTCCTGAAACGTGTCTCCAGGCGTATGTTACCACTCTTGATCAATGATAGATGCTGACTATTATCCTCGTCAGGTGTCAGATTAAATGCATAAAGAGTGTACCGTCTCAGGAAATCGTTTCGATCAATGGCCATAGCACTGTTCTTTAAATGTCTCCCTGTTGATAACACCAGTTGATAGAATTCACGAGTCACGCAACCATTAGGGAAGTCCGGTTGTAATGGTTTGGTGGGGAACTGGACACCGTCAACATATATTGCCAGATATTCTAGATTATAATTCTTAAAATTGAATGGGTTCTTGCCATAGTCGCCCGTAAAAGTGTCATTATCAACCATCGCTACCACCACAGACTATGTTATTGTTTGACTAAAACCCCTTGCTTGACTAAATAAAAATGATTGTAATGATACATGAACTCTGATAATTTATTTGACCAACATTTTATTGACTTGCACAATCTTACACAATTGTCTGAACATGTTGAACACAACTAAACACATTATGAACACACACACGGTTGCAACTTTTTCACAAAACGTGTTACCATTGTGTCATTTTTAAACAGATTAGAAGAATATTTAGATATCAACATATCATAGGTGATGCTTCTACACATGTGATTTAAGAAGTAGATACAGTGTTCACCACATGTGACCGATGTGACATCCTGAACTTGTTTGTCTGATAAATGTATCTCGTCACATGACATGTTTAAAAAGTCATAAATCGATTTAGGAAATATTGAATGATTTGGAGCATTTCCAAAACTGTCAAAAATACACCCAACTCTCTCCAATATATAAACTGCCGGCCAATGCTCTCCAGGCTGGTCAGAGGGGTGTGTGTTAATTATCATAGCACTAGGTCTTATTTGTAGAGGTTGCTGGGGCAGTTTATCACAAGCCAAAACACCTGGCTGTCAGTTCCACAGTATTCATGATGCTTAATAGTAATCAACTAAAACCTGTCTGCGATGGGACACTTCAATCATACTATCATATACCGCATAAATTATTAGATTGATGGTATTAGGCAGCGGGTTCCTGAAACGTGTCTCCAGGCGTATGTTACCACTCTTGATCAATGATAGATGCTGACTATTATCCTCGTCAGGTGTCAGATTAAATGCATAAAGAGTGTACCGTCTCAGGAAATCGTTTCGATCAATGGCCATAGCACTGTTCTTTAAATGTCTCCCTGTTGATAACACCAGTTGATAGAATTCACGAGTCACGCAACCATTAGGGAAGTCCGGTTGTAATGGTTTGGTGGGGAACTGGACACCGTCAACATATATTGCCAGATATTCTAGATTATAATTCTTAAAATTGATTGGGTTCTTGCCATAGTCGCCCGTAAAAGTGTCATTATCAACCATCGCTACCACCACAGACTATGTTATTGTTTGACTAAAACCCCTTGCTTGACTAAATAAAAATGATTGTAATGATACATGAACTCTGATAATTTATTTGACCAACATTTTATTGACTTGCACAATCTTACACAATTGTCTGAACATGTTGAACACAACTAAACACATTATGAACACACACACGGTTGCAACTTTTTCCACAAAACGTGTTACCATTGTGTCATTTTTAAACAGATTAGAAGAATATTTAGATATCAACATATCATAGGTGATGCTTCTACACATGTGATTTAAGAAGTAGATACAGTGTTCACCACATGTGACCGATGTGACATCCTGAACTTGTTTGTCTGATAAATGTATCTCGTCACATGACATGTTTAAAAAGTCATAAATCGATTTAGGAAATATTGAATGATTTGGAGCATTTCCAAAACTGTCAAAAAAACACCCAACTCTCTCCAATATATAAACTGCCAGCCAATGCTCTCCAGGCTGGTCAGAGGGGTGTGTGTTAATTATCATAGCACTAGGTCTTATTTGTAGAGGTTGCTGGGGCAGTTTATCACAAGCCAAAACACCTGGCTGTCAGTTCCACAGTATTCATGATGCTTAATAGTAATCAACTAAAACCTGTCTGCGATGGGACACTTCAATCATACTATCATATACCGCATAAATTATTAGATTGATGGTATTAGGCAGCGGGTTCCTGAAACGTGTCTCCAGGCGTATGTTACCACTCTTGATCAATGATAGATGCTGACTATTATCCTCGTCAGGTGTCAGATTAAATGCATAAAGAGTGTACCGTCTCAGGAAATCGTTTCGATCAATGGCCATAGCACTGTTCTTTAAATGTCTCCCTGTTGATAACACCAGTTGATAGAATTCACGAGTCACGCAACCATTAGGGAAGTCCGGTTGTAATGGTTTGGTGGGGAACTGGACACCGTCAACATATATTGCCAGATATTCTAGATTATAATTCTTAAAATTGAATGGGTTCTTGCCATAGTCGCCCGTAAAAGTGTCATTATCAACCATCGCTACCACCACAGACTATGTTATTGTTTGACTAAAACCCCTTGCTTGACTAAATAAAAATGATTGTAATGATACATGAACTCTGATAATTTATTTGACCAACATTTTATTGACTTGCACAATCTTACACAATTGTCTGAACATGTTGAACACAACTAAACACATTATGAACACACACACGGTTGCAACTTTTTCACAAAACGTGTTACCATTGTGTCATTTTTAAACAGATTAGAAGAATATTTAGATATCAACATATCATAGGTGATGCTTCTACACATGTGATTTAAGAAGTAGATACAGTGTTCACCACATGTGACCGATGTGACATCCTGAACTTGTTTGTCTGATAAATGTATCTCGTCACATGACATGTTTAAAAAGTCATAAATCGATTTAGGAAATATTGAATGATTTGGAGCATTTCCAAAACTGTCAAAAATACACCCAACTCTCTCCAATATATAAACTGCCGGCCAATGCTCTCCAGGCTGGTCAGAGGGGTGTGTGTTAATTATCATAGCACTAGGTCTTATTTGTAGAGGTTGCTGGGGCAGTTTATCACAAGCCAAAACACCTGGCTGTCAGTTCCACAGTATTCATGATGCTTAATAGTAATCAACTAAAACCTGTCTGCGATGGGACACTTCAATCATACTATCATATACCGCATAAATTATTAGATTGATGGTATTAGGCAGCGGGTTCCTGAAACGTGTCTCCAGGCGTATGTTACCACTCTTGATCAATGATAGATGCTGACTATTATCCTCGTCAGGTGTCAGATTAAATGCATAAAGAGTGTACCGTCTCAGGAAATCGTTTCGATCAATGGCCATAGCACTGTTCTTTAAATGTCTCCCTGTTGATAACACCAGTTGATAGAATTCACGAGTCACGCAACCATTAGGGAAGTCCGGTTGTAATGGTTTGGTGGGGAACTGGACACCGTCAACATATATTGCCAGATATTCTAGATTATAATTCTTAAAATTGAATGGGTTCTTGCCATAGTCGCCCGTAAAAGTGTCATTATCAACCATCGCTACCACCACAGACTATGTTATTGTTTGACTAAAACCCCTTGCTTGACTAAATAAAAATGATTGTAATGATACATGAACTCTGATAATTTATTTGACCAACATTTTATTGACTTGCACAATCTTACACAATTGTCTGAACATGTTGAACACAACTAAACACATTATGAACACACACACACGGTTGCAACTTTTTCACAAAACGTGTTACCATTGTGTCATTTTTAAACAGATTAGAAGAATATTTAGATATCAACATATCATAGGTGATGCTTCTACACATGTGATTTAAGAAGTAGATACAGTGTTCACCACATGTGACCGATGTGACATCCTGAACTTGTTTGTCTGATAAATGTATCTCGTCACATGACATGTTTAAAAAGTCATAAATCGATTTAGGAAATATTGAATGATTTGGAGCATTTCCAAAACTGTCAAAAAAACACCCAACTCTCTCCAATATATAAACTGCCGGCCAATGCTCTCCAGGCTGGTCAGAGGGGTGTGTGTTAATTATCATAGCACTAGGTCTTATTTGTAGAGGTTGCTGGGGCAGTTTATCACAAGCCAAAACACCTGGCTGTCAGTTCCACAGTATTCATGATGCTTAATAGTAATCAACTAAAACCTGTCTGCGATGGGACACTTCAATCATACTATCATATACCGCATAAATTATTAGATTGATGGTATTAGGCAGCGGGTTCCTGAAACGTGTCTCCAGGCGTATGTTACCACTCTTGATCAATGATAGATGCTGACTATTATCCTCGTCAGGTGTCAGATTAAATGCATAAAGAGTGTACCGTCTCAGGAAATCGTTTCGATCAATGGCCATACCACTGTTCTTTAAATGTCTCCCTGTTGATAACACCAGTTGATAGAATTCACGAGTCACGCAACCATTAGGGAAGTCCGGTTGTAATGGTTTGGTGGGGAACTGGACACCGTCAACATATATTGCCAGATATTCTAGATTATAATTCTTAAAATTTAATGGGTTCTTGCCATAGTCGCCCGTAAAAGTGTCATTATCAACCATCGCTACCACCACAGACTATGTTATTGTTTGACTAAAACCCCTTGCTTGACTAAATAAAAATGATTGTAATGATACATGAACTCTGATAATTTATTTGACCAACATTTTATTGACTTGCACAATCTTACACAATTGTCTGAACATGTTGAACACAACTAAACACATTATGAACACACACACACGGTTGCAACTTTTTCACAAAACGTGTTACCATTGTGTCATTTTTAAACAGATTAGAAGAATATTTAGATATCAACATATCATAGGTGTTGCTTCTACACATGTGATTTAAGAAGTAGATACAGTGTTCACCACATGTGACCGATGTGACATCCTGAACTTGTTTGTCTGATAAATGTATCTCGTCACATGACATGTTTAAAAAGTCATAAATCGATTTAGGAAATATTGAATGATTTGGAGCATTTCCAAAACTGTCAAAAAAACACCCAACTCTCTCCAATATATAAACTGCCGGCCAATGCTCTCCAGGCTGGTCAGAGGGGTGTGTGTTAATTATCATAGCACTAGGTCTTATTTGTAGAGGTTGCTGGGGCAGTTTATCACAAGCCAAAACACCTGGCTGTCAGTTCCACAGTATTCATGATGCTTAATAGTAATCAACTAAAACCTGTCTGCGATGGGACACTTCAATCATACTATCATATACCGCATAAATTATTAGATTGATGGTATTAGGCAGCGGGTTCCTGAAACGTGTCTCCAGGCGTATGTTACCACTCTTGATCAATGATAGATGCTGACTATTATCCTCGTCAGGTGTCAGATTAAATGCATAAAGAGTGTACCGTCTCAGGAAATCGTTTCGATCAATGGCCATAGCACTGTTCTTTAAATGTCTCCCTGTTGATAACACCAGTTGATAGAATTCACGAGTCACGCAACCATTAGGGAAGTCCGGTTGTAATGGTTTGGTGGGGAACTGGACACCGTCAACATATATTGCCAGAT
Organism: Nansenia antarctica; assembly: GCF_963989245.1. Classification (NCBI taxonomy): domain Eukaryota; kingdom Metazoa; phylum Chordata; class Actinopteri; order Argentiniformes; family Microstomatidae; genus Nansenia; species Nansenia antarctica. Next base: position 81,818,043 of record NC_137674.1, read on the forward strand.
ATTCTAGATTATAATTCTTAAAATTTAATGGGTTCTTGCCATAGTCGCCCGTAAAAGTGTCATTATCAACCATCGCTACCACCACAGACTATGTTATTGTTTGACTAAAACCCCTTGCTTGACTAAATAAAAATGATTGTAATGATACATGAACTCTGATAATTTATTTGACCAACATTTTATTGACTTGCACAATCTTACACAATTGTCTGAACATGTTGAACACAACTAAACACATTATGAACACACACACACGGTTGCAACTTTTTCACAAAACGTGTTACCATTGTGTCATTTTTAAACAGATTAGAAGAATATTTAGATATCAACATATCATAGGTGATGCTTCTACACATGTGATTTAAGAAGTAGATACAGTGTTCACCACATGTGACCGATGTGACATCCTGAACTTGTTTGTCTGATAAATGTATCTCGTCACATGACATGTTTAAAAAGTCATAAATCGATTTAGGAAATATTGAATGATTTGGAGCATTTCCAAAACTGTCAAAAAAACACCCAACTCTCTCCAATATATAAACTGCCGGCCAATGCTCTCCAGGCTGGTCAGAGGGGTGTGTGTTAATTATCATAGCACTAGGTCTTATTTGTAGAGGTTGCTGGGGCAGTTTATCACAAGCCAAAACACCTGGCTGTCAGTTCCACAGTATTCATGATGCTTAATAGTAATCAACTAAAACCTGTCTGCGATGGGACACTTCAATCATACTATCATATACCGCATAAATTATTAGATTGATGGTATTAGGCAGCGGGTTCCTGAAACGTGTCTCCAGGCGTATGTTACCACTCTTGATCAATGATAGATGCTGACTATTATCCTCGTCAGGTGTCAGATTAAATGCATAAAGAGTGTACCGTCTCAGGAAATCGTTTCGATCAATGGCCATAGCACTGTTCTTTAAATGTCTCCCTGTTGATAACACCAGTTGATAGAATTCACGAGTCACGCAACCATTAGGGAAGTCCGGTTGTAATGGTTTGGTGGGGAACTGGACACCGTCAACATATATTGCCAGATATTCTAGATTATAATTCTTAAAATTGAATGGGTTCTTGCCATAGTCGCCCGTAAAAGTGTCATTATCAACCATCGCTACCACCACAGACTATGTTATTGTTTGACTAAAACCCCTTGCTTGACTAAATAAAAATGATTGTAATGATACATGAACTCTGATAATTTATTTGACCAACATTTTATTGACTTGCACAATCTTACACAATTGTCTGAACATGTTGAACACAACTAAACACATTATGAACACACACACACGGTTGCAACTTTTTCACAAAACGTGTTACCATTGTGTCATTTTTAAACAGATTAGAAGAATATTTAGATATCAACATATCATAGGTGATGCTTCTACACATGTGATTTAAGAAGTAGATACAGTGTTCACCACATGTGACCGATGTGACATCCTGAACTTGTTTGTCTGATAAATGTATCTCGTCACATGACATGTTTAAAAAGTCATAAATCGATTTAGGAAATATTGAATGATTTGGAGCATTTCCAAAACTGTCAAAAAAACACCCAACTCTCTCCAATATATAAACTGCCGGCCAATGCTCTCCAGGCTGGTCAGAGGGGTGTGTGTTAATTATCATAGCACTAGGTCTTATTTGTAGAGGTTGCTGGGGCAGTTTATCACAAGCCAAAACACCTGGCTGTCAGTTCCACAGTATTCATGATGCTTAATAGTAATCAACTAAAACCTGTCTGCGATGGGACACTTCAATCATACTATCATATACCGCATAAATTATTAGATTGATGGTATTAGGCAGCGGGTTCCTGAAACGTGTCTCCAGGCGTATGTTACCACTCTTGATCAATGATAGATGCTGACTATTATCCTCGTCAGGTGTCAGATTAAATGCATAAAGAGTGTACCGTCTCAGGAAATCGTTTCGATCAATGGCCATAGCACTGTTCTTTAAATGTCTCCCTGTTGATAACACCAGTTGATAGAATTCACGAGTCACGCAACCATTAGGGAAGTCCGGTTGTAATGGTTTGGTGGGGAACTGGACACCGTCAACATATATTGCCAGATATTCTAGATTATAATTCTTAAAATTGAATGGGTTCTTGCCATAGTCGCCCGTAAAAGTGTCATTATCAACCATCGCTACCACCACAGACTATGTTATTGTTTGACTAAAACCCCTTGCTTGACTAAATAAAAATGATTGTAATGATACATGAACTCTGATAATTTATTTGACCAACATTTTATTGACTTGCACAATCTTACACAATTGTCTGAACATGTTGAACACAACTAAACACATTATGAACACACACACACGGTTGCAACTTTTTCACAAAACGTGTTACCATTGTGTCATTTTTAAACAGATTAGAAGAATATTTAGATATCAACATATCATAGGTGATGCTTCTACACATGTGATTTAAGAAGTAGATACAGTGTTCACCACATGTGACCGATGTGACATCCTGAACTTGTTTGTCTGATAAATGTATCTCGTCACATGACATGTTTAAAAAGTCATAAATCGATTTAGGAAATATTGAATGATTTGGAGCATTTCCAAAACTGTCAAAAAAACACCCAACTCTCTCCAATATATAAACTGCCGGCCAATGCTCTCCAGGCTGGTCAGAGGGGTGTGTGTTAATTATCATAGCACTAGGTCTTATTTGTAGAGGTTGCTGGGGCAGTTTATCACAAGCCAAAACACCTGGCTGTCAGTTCCACAGTATTCATGATGCTTAATAGTAATCAACTAAAACCTGTCTGCGATGGGACACTTCAATCATACTATCATATACCGCATAAATTATTAGATTGATGGTATTAGGCAGCGGGTTCCTGAAACGTGTCTCCAGGCGTATGTTACCACTCTTGATCAATGATAGATGCTGACTATTATCCTCGTCAGGTGTCAGATTAAATGCATAAAGAGTGTACCGTCTCAGGAAATCGTTTCGATCAATGGCCATAGCACTGTTCTTTAAATGTCTCCCTGTTGATAACACCAGTTGATAGAATTCACGAGTCACGCAACCATTAGGGAAGTCCGGTTGTAATGGTTTGGTGGGGAACTGGACACCGTCAACATATATTGCCAGATATTCTAGATTATAATTCTTAAAATTGAATGGGTTCTTGCCATAGTCGCCCGTAAAAGTGTCATTATCAACCATCGCTACCACCACAGACTATGTTATTGTTTGACTAAAACCCCTTGCTTGACTAAATAAAAATGATTGTAATGATACATGAACTCTGATAATTTATTTGACCAACATTTTATTGACTTGCACAATCTTACACAATTGTCTGAACATGTTGAACACAACTAAACACATTATGAACACACACACACGGTTGCAACTTTTTCACAAAACGTGTTACCATTGTGTCATTTTTAAACAGATTAGAAGAATATTTAGATATCAACATATCATAGGTGATGCTTCTACACATGTGATTTAAGAAGTAGATACAGTGTTCACCACATGTGACCGATGTGACATCCTGAACTTGTTTGTCTGATAAATGTATCTCGTCACATGACATGTTTAAAAAGTCATAAATCGATTTAGGAAATATTGAATGATTTGGAGCATTTCCAAAACTGTCAAAAAAACACCCAACTCTCTCCAATATATAAACTGCCGGCCAATGCTCTCCAGGCTGGTCAGAGGGGTGTGTGTTAATTATCATAGCACTAGGTCTTATTTGTAGAGGTTGCTGGGGCAGTTTATCACAAGCCAAAACACCTGGCTGTCAGTTCCACAGTATTCATGATGCTTAATAGTAATCAACTAAAACCTGTCTGCGATGGGACACTTCAATCATACTATCATATACCGCATAAATTATTAGATTGATGGTATTAGGCAGCGGGTTCCTGAAACGTGTCTCCAGGCGTATGTTACCACTCTTGATCAATGATAGATGCTGACTATTATCCTCGTCAGGTGTCAGATTAAATGCATAAAGAGTGTACCGTCTCAGGAAATCGTTTCGATCAATGGCCATAGCACTGTTCTTTAAATGTCTCCCTGTTGATAACACCAGTTGATAGAATTCACGAGTCACGCAACCATTAGGGAAGTCCGGTTGTAATGGTTTGGTGGGGAACTGGACACCGTCAACATATATTGCCAGATATTCTAGATTATAATTCTTAAAATTGAATGGGTTCTTGCCATAGTCGCCCGTAAAAGTGTCATTATCAACCATCGCTACCACCACAGACTATGTTATTGTTTGACTAAAACCCCTTGCTTGACTAAATAAAAATGATTGTAATGATACATGAACTCTGATAATTTATTTGACCAACATTTTATTGACTTGCACAATCTTACACAATTGTCTGAACATGTTGAACACAACTAAACACATTATGAACACACACACACGGTTGCAACTTTTTCACAAAACGTGTTACCATTGTGTCATTTTTAAACAGATTAGAAGAATATTTAGATATCAACATATCATAGGTGATGCTTCTACACATGTGATTTAAGAAGTAGATACAGTGTTCACCACATGTGACCGATGTGACATCCTGAACTTGTTTGTCTGATAAATGTATCTCGTCACATGACATGTTTAAAAAGTCATAAATCGATTTAGGAAATATTGAATGATTTGGAGCATTTCCAAAACTGTCAAAAAAACACCCAACTCTCTCCAATATATAAACTGCCGGCCAATGCTCTCCAGGCTGGTCAGAGGGGTGTGTGTTAATTATCATAGCACTAGGTCTTATTTGTAGAGGTTGCTGGGGCAGTTTATCACAAGCCAAAACACCTGGCTGTCAGTTCCACAGTATTCATGATGCTTAATAGTAATCAACTAAAACCTGTCTGCGATGGGACACTTCAATCATACTATCATATACCGCATAAATTATTAGATTGATGGTATTAGGCAGCGGGTTCCTGAAACGTGTCTCCAGGCGTATGTTACCACTCTTGATCAATGATAGATGCTGACTATTATCCTCGTCAGGTGTCAGATTAAATGCATAAAGAGTGTACCGTCTCAGGAAATCGTTTCGATCAATGGCCATAGCACTGTTCTTTAAATGTCTCCCTGTTGATAACACCAGTTGATAGAATTCACGAGTCACGCAACCATTAGGGAAGTCCGGTTGTAATGGTTTGGTGGGGAACTGGACACCGTCAACATATATTGCCAGATATTCTAGATTATAATTCTTAAAATTGAATGGGTTCTTGCCATAGTCGCCCGTAAAAGTGTCATTATCAACCATCGCTACCACCACAGACTATGTTATTGTTTGACTAAAACCCCTTGCTTGACTAAATAAAAATGATTGTAATGATACATGAACTCTGATAATTTATTTGACCAACATTTTATTGACTTGCACAATCTTACACAATTGTCTGAACATGTTGAACACAACTAAACACATTATGAACACACACACACGGTTGCAACTTTTTCACAAAACGTGTTACCATTGTGTCATTTTTAAACAGATTAGAAGAATATTTAGATATCAACATATCATAGGTGATGCTTCTACACATGTGATTTAAGAAGTAGATACAGTGTTCACCACATGTGACCGATGTGACATCCTGAACTTGTTTGTCTGATAAATGTATCTCGTCACATGACATGTTTAAAAAGTCATAAATCGATTTAGGAAATATTGAATGATTTGGAGCATTTCCAAAACTGTCAAAAAAACACCCAACTCTCTCCAATATATAAACTGCCGGCCAATGCTCTCCAGGCTGGTCAGAGGGGTGTGTGTTAATTATCATAGCACTAGGTCTTATTTGTAGAGGTTGCTGGGGCAGTTTATCACAAGCCAAAACACCTGGCTGTCAGTTCCACAGTATTCATGATGCTTAATAGTAATCAACTAAAACCTGTCTGCGATGGGACACTTCAATCATACTATCATATACCGCATAAATTATTAGATTGATGGTATTAGGCAGCGGGTTCCTGAAACGTGTCTCCAGGCGTATGTTACCACTCTTGATCAATGATAGATGCTGACTATTATCCTCGTCAGGTGTCAGATTAAATGCATAAAGAGTGTACCGTCTCAGGAAATCGTTTCGATCAATGGCCATAGCACTGTTCTTTAAATGTCTCCCTGTTGATAACACCAGTTGATAGAATTCACGAGTCACGCAACCATTAGGGAAGTCCGGTTGTAATGGTTTGGTGGGGAACTGGACACCGTCAACATATATTGCCAGATATTCTAGATTATAATTCTTAAAATTGAATGGGTTCTTGCCATAGTCGCCCGTAAAAGTGTCATTATCAACCATCGCTACCACCACAGACTATGTTATTGTTTGACTAAAACCCCTTGCTTGACTAAATAAAAATGATTGTAATGATACATGAACTCTGATAATTTATTTGACCAACATTTTATTGACTTGCACAATCTTACACAATTGTCTGAACATGTTGAACACAACTAAACACATTATGAACACACACACGGTTGCAACTTTTTCACAAAACGTGTTACCATTGTGTCATTTTTAAACAGATTAGAAGAATATTTAGATATCAACATATCATAGGTGATGCTTCTACACATGTGATTTAAGAAGTAGATACAGTGTTCACCACATGTGACCGATGTGACATCCTGAACTTGTTTGTCTGATAAATGTATCTCGTCACATGACATGTTTAAAAAGTCATAAATCGATTTAGGAAATATTGAATGATTTGGAGCATTTCCAAAACTGTCAAAAAAACACCCAACTCTCTCCAATATATAAACTGCCGGCCAATGCTCTCCAGGCTGGTCAGAGGGGTGTGTGTTAATTATCATAGCACTAGGTCTTATTTGTAGAGGTTGCTGGGGCAGTTTATCACAAGCCAAAACACCTGGCTGTCAGTTCCACAGTATTCATGATGCTTAATAGTAATCAACTAAAACCTGTCTGCGATGGGACACTTCAATCATACTATCATATACCGCATAAATTATTAGATTGATGGTATTAGGCAGCGGGTTCCTGAAACGTGTCTCCAGGCGTATGTTACCACTCTTGATCAATGATAGATGCTGACTATTATCCTCGTCAGGTGTCAGATTAAATGCATAAAGAGTGTACCGTCTCAGGAAATCGTTTCGATCAATGGCCATAGCACTGTTCTTTAAATGTCTCCCTGTTGATAACACCAGTTGATAGAATTCACGAGTCACGCAACCATTAGGGAAGTCCGGTTGTAATGGTTTGGTGGGGAACTGGACACCGTCAACATATATTGCCAGATATTCTAGATTATAATTCTTAAAATTGAATGGGTTCTTGCCATAGTCGCCCGTAAAAGTGTCATTATCAACCATCGCTACCACCACAGACTATGTTATTGTTTGACTAAAACCCCTTGCTTGACTAAATAAAAATGATTGTAATGATACATGAACTCTGATAATTTATTTGACCAACATTTTATTGACTTGCACAATCTTACACAATTGTCTGAACATGTTGAACACAACTAAACACATTATGAACACACACACGGTTGCAACTTTTTCACAAAACGTGTTACCATTGTGTCATTTTTAAACAGATTAGAAGAATATTTAGATATCAACATATCATAGGTGATGCTTCTACACATGTGATTTAAGAAGTAGATACAGTGTTCACCACATGTGACCGATGTGACATCCTGAACTTGTTTGTCTGATAAATGTATCTCGTCACATGACATGTTTAAAAAGTCATAAATCGATTTAGGAAATATTGAATGATTTGGAGCATTTCCAAAACTGTCAAAAAAACACCCAACTCTCTCCAATATATAAACTGCCGGCCAATGCTCTCCAGGCTGGTCAGAGGGGTGTGTGTTAATTATCATAGCACTAGGTCTTATTTGTAGAGGTTGCTGGGGCAGTTTATCACAAGCCAAAACACCTGGCTGTCAGTTCCACAGTATTCATGATGCTTAATAGTAATCAACTAAAACCTGTCTGCGATGGGACACTTCAATCATACTATCATATACCGCATAAATTATTAGATTGATGGTATTAGGCAGCGGGTTCCTGAAACGTGTCTCCAGGCGTATGTTACCACTCTTGATCAATGATAGATGCTGACTATTATCCTCGTCAGGTGTCAGATTAAATGCATAAAGAGTGTACCGTCTCAGGAAATCGTTTCGATCAATGGCCATAGCACTGTTCTTTAAATGTCTCCCTGTTGATAACACCAGTTGATAGAATTCACGAGTCACGCAACCATTAGGGAAGTCCGGTTGTAATGGTTTGGTGGGGAACTGGACACCGTCAACATATATTGCCAGATATTCTAGATTATAATTCTTAAAATTGAATGGGTTCTTGCCATAGTCGCCCGTAAAAGTGTCATTATCAACCATCGCTACCACCACAGACTATGTTATTGTTTGACTAAAACCCCTTGCTTGACTAAATAAAAATGATTGTAATGATACATGAACTCTGATAATTTATTTGACCAACATTTTATTGACTTGCACAATCTTACACAATTGTCTGAACATGTTGAACACAACTAAACACATTATGAACACACACACGGTTGCAACTTTTTCACAAAACGTGTTACCATTGTGTCATTTTTAAACAGATTAGAAGAATATTTAGATATCAACATATCATAGGTGATGCTTCTACACATGTGATTTAAGAAGTAGATACAGTGTTCACCACATGTGACCGATGTGACATCCTGAACTTGTTTGTCTGATAAATGTATCTCGTCACATGACATGTTTAAAAAGTCATAAATCGATTTAGGAAATATTGAATGATTTGGAGCATTTCCAAAACTGTCAAAAAAACACCCAACTCTCTCCAATATATAAACTGCCGGCCAATGCTCTCCAGGCTGGTCAGAGGGGTGTGTGTTAATTATCATAGCACTAGGTCTTATTTGTAGAGGTTGCTGGGGCAGTTTATCACAAGCCAAAACACCTGGCTGTCAGTTCCACAGTATTCATGATGCTTAATAGTAATCAACTAAAACCTGTCTGCGATGGGACACTTCAATCATACTATCATATACCGCATAAATTATTAGATTGATGGTATTAGGCAGCGGGTTCCTGAAACGTGTCTCCAGGCGTATGTTACCACTCTTGATCAATGATAGATGCTGACTATTATCCTCGTCAGGTGTCAGATTAAATGCATAAAGAGTGTACCGTCTCAGGAAATCGTTTCGATCAATGGCCATAGCACTGTTCTTTAAATGTCTCCCTGTTGATAACACCAGTTGATAGAATTCACGAGTCACGCAACCATTAGGGAAGTCCGGTTGTAATGGTTTGGTGGGGAACTGGACACCGTCAACATATATTGCCAGATATTCTAGATTATAATTCTTAAAATTGAATGGGTTCTTGCCATAGTCGCCCGTAAAAGTGTCATTATCAACCATCGCTACCACCACAGACTATGTTATTGTTTGACTAAAACCCCTTGCTTGACTAAATAAAAATGATTGTAATGATACATGAACTCTGATAATTTATTTGACCAACATTTTATTGACTTGCACAATCTTACACAATTGTCTGAACATGTTGAACACAACTAAACACATTATGAACACACACACGGTTGCAACTTTTTCACAAAACGTGTTACCATTGTGTCATTTTTAAACAGATTAGAAGAATATTTAGATATCAACATATCATAGGTGATGCTTCTACACATGTGATTTAAGAAGTAGATACAGTGTTCACCACATGTGACCGATGTGACATCCTGAACTTGTTTGTCTGATAAATGTATCTCGTCACATGACATGTTTAAAAAGTCATAAATCGATTTAGGAAATATTGAATGATTTGGAGCATTTCCAAAACTGTCAAAAAAACACCCAACTCTCTCCAATATATAAACTGCCAGCCAATGCTCTCCAGGCTGGTCAGAGGGGTGTGTGTTAATTATCATAGCACTAGGTCTTATTTGTAGAGGTTGCTGGGGCAGTTTATCACAAGCCAAAACACCTGGCTGTCAGTTCCACAGTATTCATGATGCTTAATAGTAATCAACTAAAACCTGTCTGCGATGGGACACTTCAATCATACTATCATATACCGCATAAATTATTAGATTGATGGTATTAGGCAGCGGGTTCCTGAAACGTGTCTCCAGGCGTATGTTACCACTCTTGATCAATGATAGATGCTGACTATTATCCTCGTCAGGTGTCAGATTAAATGCATAAAGAGTGTACCGTCTCAGGAAATCGTTTCGATCAATGGCCATAGCACTGTTCTTTAAATGTCTCCCTGTTGATAACACCAGTTGATAGAATTCACGAGTCACGCAACCATTAGGGAAGTCCGGTTGTAATGGTTTGGTGGGGAACTGGACACCGTCAACATATATTGCCAGATATTCTAGATTATAATTCTTAAAATTGAATGGGTTCTTGCCATAGTCGCCCGTAAAAGTGTCATTATCAACCATCGCTACCACCACAGACTATGTTATTGTTTGACTAAAACCCCTTGCTTGACTAAATAAAAATGATTGTAATGATACATGAACTCTGATAATTTATTTGACCAACATTTTATTGACTTGCACAATCTTACACAATTGTCTGAACATGTTGAACACAACTAAACACATTATGAACACACACACGGTTGCAACTTTTTCACAAAACGTGTTACCATTGTGTCATTTTTAAACAGATTAGAAGAATATTTAGATATCAACATATCATAGGTGATGCTTCTACACATGTGATTTAAGAAGTAGATACAGTGTTCACCACATGTGACCGATGTGACATCCTGAACTTGTTTGTCTGATAAATGTATCTCGTCACATGACATGTTTAAAAAGTCATAAATCGATTTAGGAAATATTGAATGATTTGGAGCATTTCCAAAACTGTCAAAAAAACACCCAACTCTCTCCAATATATAAACTGCCAGCCAATGCTCTCCAGGCTGGTCAGAGGGGTGTGTGTTAATTATCATAGCACTAGGTCTTATTTGTAGAGGTTGCTGGGGCAGTTTATCACAAGCCAAAACACCTGGCTGTCAGTTCCACAGTATTCATGATGCTTAATAGTAATCAACTAAAACCTGTCTGCGATGGGACACTTCAATCATACTATCATATACCGCATAAATTATTAGATTGATGGTATTAGGCAGCGGGTTCCTGAAACGTGTCTCCAGGCGTATGTTACCACTCTTGATCAATGATAGATGCTGACTATTATCCTCGTCAGGTGTCAGATTAAATGCATAAAGAGTGTACCGTCTCAGGAAATCGTTTCGATCAATGGCCATAGCACTGTTCTTTAAATGTCTCCCTGTTGATAACACCAGTTGATAGAATTCACGAGTCACGCAACCATTAGGGAAGTCCGGTTGTAATGGTTTGGTGGGGAACTGGACACCGTCAACATATATTGCCAGATATTCTAGATTATAATTCTTAAAATTGAATGGGTTCTTGCCATAGTCGCCCGTAAAAGTGTCATTATCAACCATCGCTACCACCACAGACTATGTTATTGTTTGACTAAAACCCCTTGCTTGACTAAATAAAAATGATTGTAATGATACATGAACTCTGATAATTTATTTGACCAACATTTTATTGACTTGCACAATCTTACACAATTGTCTGAACATGTTGAACACAACTAAACACATTATGAACACACACACGGTTGCAACTTTTTCACAAAACGTGTTACCATTGTGTCATTTTTAAACAGATTAGAAGAATATTTAGATATCAACATATCATAGGTGATGCTTCTACACATGTGATTTAAGAAGTAGATACAGTGTTCACCACATGTGACCGATGTGACATCCTGAACTTGTTTGTCTGATAAATGTATCTCGTCACATGACATGTTTAAAAAGTCATAAATCGATTTAGGAAATATTGAATGATTTGGAGCATTTCCAAAACTGTCAAAAAAACACCCAACTCTCTCCAATATATAAACTGCCAGCCAATGCTCTCCAGGCTGGTCAGAGGGGTGTGTGTTAATTATCATAGCACTATGGTCTTATTTGTAGAGGTTGCTGGGGCAGTTTATCACAAGCCAAAACACCTGGCTGTCAGTTCCACAGTATTCATGATGCTTAATAGTAATCAACTAAAACCTGTCTGCGATGGGACACTTCAATCATACTATCATATACCGCATAAATTATTAGATTGATGGTATTAGGCAGCGGGTTCCTGAAACGTGTCTCCAGGCGTATGTTACCACTCTTGATCAATGATAGATGCTGACTATTATCCTCGTCAGGTGTCAGATTAAATGCATAAAGAGTGTACCGTCTCAGGAAATCGTTTCGATCAATGGCCATAGCACTGTTCTTTAAATGTCTCCCTGTTGATAACACCAGTTGATAGAATTCACGAGTCACGCAACCATTAGGGAAGTCCGGTTGTAATGGTTTGGTGGGGAACTGGACACCGTCAACATATATTGCCAGATATTCTAGATTATAATTCTTAAAATTGAATGGGTTCTTGCCATAGTCGCCCGTAAAAGTGTCATTATCAACCATCGCTACCACCACAGACTATGTTATTGTTTGACTAAAACCCCTTGCTTGACTAAATAAAAATGATTGTAATGATACATGAACTCTGATAATTTATTTGACCAACATTTTATTGACTTGCACAATCTTACACAATTGTCTGAACATGTTGAACACAACTAAACACATTATGAACACACACACGGTTGCAACTTTTTCACAAAACGTGTTACCATTGTGTCATTTTTAAACAGATTAGAAGAATATTTAGATATCAACATATCATAGGTGATGCTTCTACACATGTGATTTAAGAAGTAGATACAGTGTTCACCACATGTGACCGATGTGACATCCTGAACTTGTTTGTCTGATAAATGTATCTCGTCACATGACATGTTTAAAAAGTCATAAATCGATTTAGGAAATATTGAATGATTTGGAGCATTTCCAAAACTGTCAAAAAAACACCCAACTCTCTCCAATATATAAACTGCCAGCCAATGCTCTCCAGGCTGGTCAGAGGGGTGTGTGTTAATTATCATAGCACTATGGTCTTATTTGTAGAGGTTGCTGGGGCAGTTTATCACAAGCCAAAACACCTGGCTGTCAGTTCCACAGTATTCATGATGCTTAATAGTAATCAACTAAAACCTGTCTGCGATGGGACACTTCAATCATACTATCATATACCGCATAAATTATTAGATTGATGGTATTAGGCAGCGGGTTCCTGAAACGTGTCTCCAGGCGTATGTTACCACTCTTGATCAATGATAGATGCTGACTATTATCCTCGTCAGGTGTCAGATTAAATGCATAAAGAGTGTACCGTCTCAGGAAATCGTTTCGATCAATGGCCATAGCACTGTTCTTTAAATGTCTCCCTGTTGATAACACCAGTTGATAGAATTCACGAGTCACGCAACCATTAGGGAAGTCCGGTTGTAATGGTTTGGTGGGGAACTGGACACCGTCAACATATATTGCCAGATATTCTAGATTATAATTCTTAAAATTGAATGGGTTCTTGCCATAGTCGCCCGTAAAAGTGTCATTATCAACCATCGCTACCACCACAGACTATGTTATTGTTTGACTAAAACCCCTTGCTTGACTAAATAAAAATGATTGTAATGATACATGAACTCTGATAATTTATTTGACCAACATTTTATTGACTTGCACAATCTTACACAATTGTCTGAACATGTTGAACACAACTAAACACATTATGAACACACACACGGTTGCAACTTTTTCACAAAACGTGTTACCATTGTGTCATTTTTAAACAGATTAGAAGAATATTTAGATATCAACATATCATAGGTGATGCTTCTACACATGTGATTTAAGAAGTAGATACAGTGTTCACCACATGTGACCGATGTGACATCCTGAACTTGTTTGTCTGATAAATGTATCTCGTCACATGACATGTTTAAAAAGTCATAAATCGATTTAGGAAATATTGAATGATTTGGAGCATTTCCAAAACTGTCAAAAAAACACCCAACTCTCTCCAATATATAAACTGCCAGCCAATGCTCTCCAGGCTGGTCAGAGGGGTGTGTGTTAATTATCATAGCACTATGGTCTTATTTGTAGAGGTTGCTGGGGCAGTTTATCACAAGCCAAAACACCTGGCTGTCAGTTCCACAGTATTCATGATGCTTAATAGTAATCAACTAAAACCTGTCTGCGATGGGACACTTCAATCATACTATCATATACCGCATAAATTATTAGATTGATGGTATTAGGCAGCGGGTTCCTGAAACGTGTCTCCAGGCGTATGTTACCACTCTTGATCAATGATAGATGCTGACTATTATCCTCGTCAGGTGTCAGATTAAATGCATAAAGAGTGTACCGTCTCAGGAAATCGTTTCGATCAATGGCCATAGCACTGTTCTTTAAATGTCTCCCTGTTGATAACACCAGTTGATAGAATTCACGAGTCACGCAACCATTAGGGAAGTCCGGTTGTAATGGTTTGGTGGGGAACTGGACACCGTCAACATATATTGCCAGATATTCTAGATTATAATTCTTAAAATTGAATGGGTTCTTGCCATAGTCGCCCGTAAAAGTGTCATTATCAACCATCGCTACCACCACAGACTATGTTATTGTTTGACTAAAACCCCTTGCTTGACTAAATAAAAATGATTGTAATGATACATGAACTCTGATAATTTATTTGACCAACATTTTATTGACTTGCACAATCTTACACAATTGTCTGAACATGTTGAACACAACTAAACACATTATGAACACACACACGGTTGCAACTTTTTCCACAAAACGTGTTACCATTGTGTCATTTTTAAACAGATTAGAAGAATATTTAGATATCAACATATCATAGGTGATGCTTCTACACATGTGATTTAAGAAGTAGATACAGTGTTCACCACATGTGACCGATGTGACATCCTGAACTTGTTTGTCTGATAAATGTATCTCGTCACATGACATGTTTAAAAAGTCATAAATCGATTTAGGAAATATTGAATGATTTGGAGCATTTCCAAAACTGTCAAAAAAACACCCAACTCTCTCCAATATATAAACTGCCAGCCAATGCTCTCCAGGCTGGTCAGAGGGGTGTGTGTTAATTATCATAGCACTAGGTCTTATTTGTAGAGGTTGCTGGGGCAGTTTATCACAAGCCAAAACACCTGGCTGTCAGTTCCACAGTATTCATGATGCTTAATAGTAATCAACTAAAACCTGTCTGCGATGGGACACTTCAATCATACTATCATATACCGCATAAATTATTAGATTGATGGTATTAGGCAGCGGGTTCCTGAAACGTGTCTCCAGGCGTATGTTACCACTCTTGATCAATGATAGATGCTGACTATTATCCTCGTCAGGTGTCAGATTAAATGCATAAAGAGTGTACCGTCTCAGGAAATCGTTTCGATCAATGGCCATAGCACTGTTCTTTAAATGTCTCCCTGTTGATAACACCAGTTGATAGAATTCACGAGTCACGCAACCATTAGGGAAGTCCGGTTGTAATGGTTTGGTGGGGAACTGGACACCGTCAACATATATTGCCAGATATTCTAGATTATAATTCTTAAAATTGAATGGGTTCTTGCCATAGTCGCCCGTAAAAGTGTCATTATCAACCATCGCTACCACCACAGACTATGTTATTGTTTGACTAAAACCCCTTGCTTGACTAAATAAAAATGATTGTAATGATACATGAACTCTGATAATTTATTTGACCAACATTTTATTGACTTGCACAATCTTACACAATTGTCTGAACATGTTGAACACAACTAAACACATTATGAACACACACACGGTTGCAACTTTTTCACAAAACGTGTTACCATTGTGTCATTTTTAAACAGATTAGAAGAATATTTAGATATCAACATATCATAGGTGATGCTTCTACACATGTGATTTAAGAAGTAGATACAGTGTTCACCACATGTGACCGATGTGACATCCTGAACTTGTTTGTCTGATAAATGTATCTCGTCACATGACATGTTTAAAAAGTCATAAATCGATTTAGGAAATATTGAATGATTTGGAGCATTTCCAAAACTGTCAAAAAAACACCCAACTCTCTCCAATATATAAACTGCCAGCCAATGCTCTCCAGGCTGGTCAGAGGGGTGTGTGTTAATTATCATAGCACTAGGTCTTATTTGTAGAGGTTGCTGGGGCAGTTTATCACAAGCCAAAACACCTGGCTGTCAGTTCCACAGTATTCATGATGCTTAATAGTAATCAACTAAAACCTGTCTGCGATGGGACACTTCAATCATACTATCATATACCGCATAAATTATTAGATTGATGGTATTAGGCAGCGGGTTCCTGAAACGTGTCTCCAGGCGTATGTTACCACTCTTGATCAATGATAGATGCTGACTATTATCCTCGTCAGGTGTCAGATTAAATGCATAAAGAGTGTACCGTCTCAGGAAATCGTTTCGATCAATGGCCATAGCACTGTTCTTTAAATGTCTCCCTGTTGATAACACCAGTTGATAGAATTCACGAGTCACGCAACCATTAGGGAAGTCCGGTTGTAATGGTTTGGTGGGGAACTGGACACCGTCAACATATATTGCCAGATATTCTAGATTATAATTCTTAAAATTGAATGGGTTCTTGCCATAGTCGCCCGTAAAAGTGTCATTATCAACCATCGCTACCACCACAGACTATGTTATTGTTTGACTAAAACCCCTTGCTTGACTAAATAAAAATGATTGTAATGATACATGAACTCTGATAATTTATTTGACCAACATTTTATTGACTTGCACAATCTTACACAATTTGTCTGAACATGTTGAACACAACTAAACACATTATGAACACACACACGGTTGCAACTTTTTCACAAAACGTGTTACCATTTTGTCATTTTTAAACAGATTAGAAGAATATTTAGATATCAACATATCATAGGTGATGCTTCTACACATGTGATTTAAGAAGTAGATACAGTGTTCACCACATGTGACCGATGTGACATCCTGAACTTGTTTGTCTGATAAATGTATCTCGTCACATGACATGTTTAAAAAGTCATAAATCGATTTAGGAAATATTGAATGATTTGGAGCATTTCCAAAACTGTCAAAAAAACACCCAACTCTCTCCAATATATAAACTGCCAGCCAATGCTCTCCAGGCTGGTCAGAGGGGTGTGTGTTAATTATCATAGCACTAGGTCTTATTTGTAGAGGTTGCTGGGGCAGTTTATCACAAGCCAAAACACCTGGCTGTCAGTTCCACAGTATTCATGATGCTTAATAGTAATCAACTAAAACCTGTCTGCGATGGGACACTTCAATCATACTATCATATACCGCATAAATTATTAGATTGATGGTATTAGGCAGCGGGTTCCTGAAACGTGTCTCCAGGCGTATGTTACCACTCTTGATCAATGATAGATGCTGACTATTATCCTCGTCAGGTGTCAGATTAAATGCATAAAGAGTGTACCGTCTCAGGAAATCGTTTCGATCAATGGCCATAGCACTGTTCTTTAAATGTCTCCCTGTTGATAACACCAGTTGATAGAATTCACGAGTCACGCAACCATTAGGGAAGTCCGGTTGTAATGGTTTGGTGGGGAACTGGACACCGTCAACATATATTGCCAGATATTCTAGATTATAATTCTTAAAATTGAATGGGTTCTTGCCATAGTCGCCCGTAAAAGTGTCATTATCAACCATCGCTACCACCACAGACTATGTTATTGTTTGACTAAAACCCCTTGCTTGACTAAATAAAAATGATTGTAATGATACATGAACTCTGATAATTTATTTGACCAACATTTTATTGACTTGCACAATCTTACACAATTTGTCTGAACATGTTGAACACAACTAAACACATTATGAACACACACACGGTTGCAACTTTTTCACAAAACGTGTTACCATTGTGTCATTTTTAAACAGATTAGAAGAATATTTAGATATCAACATATCATAGGTGATGCTTCTACACATGTGATTTAAGAAGTAGATACAGTGTTCACCACATGTGACCGATGTGACATCCTGAACTTGTTTGTCTGATAAATGTATCTCGTCACATGACATGTTTAAAAAGTCATAAATCGATTTAGGAAATATTGAATGATTTGGAGCATTTCCAAAACTGTCAAAAAAACACCCAACTCTCTCCAATATATAAACTGCCAGCCAATGCTCTCCAGGCTGGTCAGAGGGGTGTGTGTTAATTATCATAGCACTAGGTCTTATTTGTAGAGGTTGCTGGGGCAGTTTATCACAAGCCAAAACACCTGGCTGTCAGTTCCACAGTATTCATGATGCTTAATAGTAATCAACTAAAACCTGTCTGCGATGGGACACTTCAATCATACTATCATATACCGCATAAATTATTAGATTGATGGTATTAGGCAGCGGGTTCCTGAAACGTGTCTCCAGGCGTATGTTACCACTCTTGATCAATGATAGATGCTGACTATTATCCTCGTCAGGTGTCAGATTAAATGCATAAAGAGTGTACCGTCTCAGGAAATCGTTTCGATCAATGGCCATAGCACTGTTCTTTAAATGTCTCCCTGTTGATAACACCAGTTGATAGAATTCACGAGTCACGCAACCATTAGGGAAGTCCGGTTGTAATGGTTTGGTGGGGAACTGGACACCGTCAACATATATTGCCAGATATTCTAGATTATAATTCTTAAAATTGAATGGGTTCTTGCCATAGTCGCCCGTAAAAGTGTCATTATCAACCATCGCTACCACCACAGACTATGTTATTGTTTGACTAAAACCCCTTGCTTGACTAAATAAAAATGATTGTAATGATACATGAACTCTGATCATTTATTTGACCAACATTTTATTGACTTGCACAATCTTACACAATTTGTCTGAACATGTTGAACACAACTAAACACATTATGAACACACACACGGTTGCAACTTTTTCACAAAACGTGTTACCATTGTGTCATTTTTAAACAGATTAGAAGAATATTTAGATATCAACATATCATAGGTGATGCTTCTACACATGTGATTTAAGAAGTAGATACAGTGTTCACCACATGTGACCGATGTGACATCCTGAACTTGTTTGTCTGATAAATGTATCTCGTCACATGACATGTTTAAAAAGTCATAAATCGATTTAGGAAATATTGAATGATTTGGAGCATTTCCAAAACTGTCAAAAAAACACCCAACTCTCTCCAATATATAAACTGCCAGCCAATGCTCTCTAGGCTGGTCAGAGGGGTGTGTGTTAATTATCATAGCACTAGGTCTTATTTGTAGAGGTTGCTGGGGCAGTTTATCACAAGCCAAAACACCTGGCTGTCAGTTCCACAGTATTCATGATGCTTAATAGTAATCAACTAAAACCTGTCTGCGATGGGACACTTCAATCATACTATCATATACCGCATAAATTATTAGATTGATGGTATTAGGCAGCGGGTTCCTGAAACGTGTCTCCAGGCGTATGTTACCACTCTTGATCAATGATAGATGCTGACTATTATCCTCGTCAGGTGTCAGATTAAATGCATAAAGAGTGTACCGTCTCAGGAAATCGTTTCGATCAATGGCCATAGCACTGTTCTTTAAATGTCTCCCTGTTGATAACACCAGTTGATAGAATTCACGAGTCACGCAACCATTAGGGAAGTCCGGTTGTAATGGTTTGGTGGGGAACTGGACACCGTCAACATATATTGCCAGATATTCTAGATTATAATTCTTAAAATTGAATGGGTTCTTGCCATAGTCGCCCGTAAAAGTGTCATTATCAACCATCGCTACCACCACAGACTATGTTATTGTTTGACTAAAACCCCTTGCTTGACTAAATAAAAATGATTGTAATGATACATGAACTCTGATAATTTATTTGACCAACATTTTATTGACTTGCACAATCTTACACAATTTGTCTGAACATGTTGAACACAACTAAACACATTATGAACACACACACGGTTGCAACTTTTTCACAAAACGTGTTACCATTGTGTCATTTTTAAACAGATTAGAAGAATATTTAGATATCAACATATCATAGGTGATGCTTCTACACATGTGATTTAAGAAGTAGATACAGTGTTCACCACATGTGACCGATGTGACATCCTGAACTTGTTTGTCTGATAAATGTATCTCGTCACATGACATGTTTAAAAAGTCATAAATCGATTTAGGAAATATTGAATGATTTGGAGCATTTCCAAAACTGTCAAAAAAACACCCAACTCTCTCCAATATATAAACTGCCAGCCAATGCTCTCCAGGCTGGTCAGAGGGGTGTGTGTTAATTATCATAGCACTAGGTCTTATTTGTAGAGGTTGCTGGGGCAGTTTATCACAAGCCAAAACACCTGGCTGTCAGTTCCACAGTATTCATGATGCTTAATAGTAATCAACTAAAACCTGTCTGCGATGGGACACTTCAATCATACTATCATATACCGCATAAATTATTAGATTGATGGTATTAGGCAGCGGGTTCCTGAAACGTGTCTCCAGGCGTATGTTACCACTCTTGATCAATGATAGATGCTGACTATTATCCTCGTCAGGTGTCAGATTAAATGCATAAAGAGTGTACCGTCTCAGGAAATCGTTTCGATCAATGGCCATAGCACTGTTCTTTAAATGTCTCCCTGTTGATAACACCAGTTGATAGAATTCACGAGTCACGCAACCATTAGGGAAGTCCGGTTGTAATGGTTTGGTGGGGAACTGGACACCGTCAACATATATTGCCAGATATTCTAGATTATAATTCTTAAAATTGAATGGGTTCTTGCCATAGTCGCCCGTAAAAGTGTCATTATCAACCATCGCTACCACCACAGACTATGTTATTGTTTGACTAAAACCCCTTGCTTGACTAAATAAAAATGATTGTAATGATACATGAACTCTGATAATTTATTTGACCAACATTTTATTGACTTGCACAATCTTACACAATTTGTCTGAACATGTTGAACACAACTAAACACATTATGAACACACACACGGTTGCAACTTTTTCACAAAACGTGTTACCATTGTGTCATTTTTAAACAGATTAGAAGAATATTTAGATATCAACATATCATAGGTGATGCTTCTACACATGTGATTTAAGAAGTAGATACAGTGTTCACCACATGTGACCGATGTGACATCCTGAACTTGTTTGTCTGATAAATGTATCTCGTCACATGACATGTTTAAAAAGTCATAAATCGATTTAGGAAATATTGAATGATTTGGAGCATTTCCAAAACTGTCAAAAAAACACCCAACTCTCTCCAATATATAAACTGCCAGCCAATGCTCTCCAGGCTGGTCAGAGGGGTGTGTGTTAATTATCATAGCACTAGGTCTTATTTGTAGAGGTTGCTGGGGCAGTTTATCACAAGCCAAAACACCTGGCTGTCAGTTCCACAGTATTCATGATGCTTAATAGTAATCAACTAAAACCTGTCTGCGATGGGACACTTCAATCATACTATCATATACCGCATAAATTATTAGATTGATGGTATATTAGGCAGCGGGTTCCTGAAACGTGTCTCCAGGCGTATGTTACCACTCTTGATCAATGATAGATGCTGACTATTATCCTCGTCAGGTGTCAGATTAAATGCATAAAGAGTGTACCGTCTCAGGAAATCGTTTCGATCAATGGCCATAGCACTGTTCTTTAAATGTCTCCCTGTTGATAACACCAGTTGATAGAATTCACGAGTCACGCAACCATTAGGGAAGTCCGGTTGTAATGGTTTGGTGGGGAACTGGACACCGTCAACATATATTGCCAGATATTCTAGATTATAATTCTTAAAATTGAATGGGTTCTTGCCATAGTCGCCCGTAAAAGTGTCATTATCAACCATCGCTACCACCACAGACTATGTTATTGTTTGACTAAAACCCCTTGCTTGACTAAATAAAAATGATTGTAATGATACATGAACTCTGATAATTTATTTGACCAACATTTTATTGACTTGCACAATCTTACACAATTGTCTGAACATGTTGAACACAACTAAACACATTATGAACACACACACGGTTGCAACTTTTTCACAAAACGTGTTACCATTGTGTCATTTTTAAACAGATTAGAAGAATATTTAGATATCAACATATCATAGGTGATGCTTCTACACATGTGATTTAAGAAGTAGATACAGTGTTCACCACATGTGACCGATGTGACATCCTGAACTTGTTTGTCTGATAAATGTATCTCGTCACATGACATGTTTAAAAAGTCATAAATCGATTTAGGAAATATTGAATGATTTGGAGCATTTCCAAAACTGTCAAAAAAACACCCAACTCTCTCCAATATATAAACTGCCAGCCAATGCTCTCCAGGCTGGTCAGAGGGGTGTGTGTTAATTATCATAGCACTAGGTCTTATTTGTAGAGGTTGCTGGGGCAGTTTATCACAAGCCAAAACACCTGGCTGTCAGTTCCACAGTATTCATGATGCTTAATAGTAATCAACTAAAACCTGTCTGCGATGGGACACTTCAATCATACTATCATATACCGCATAAATTATTAGATTGATGGTATTAGGCAGCGGGTTCCTGAAACGTGTCTCCAGGCGTATGTTACCACTCTTGATCAATGATAGATGCTGACTATTATCCTCGTCAGGTGTCAGATTAAATGCATAAAGAGTGTACCGTCTCAGGAAATCGTTTCGATCAATGGCCATAGCACTGTTCTTTAAATGTCTCCCTGTTGATAACACCAGTTGATAGAATTCACGAGTCACGCAACCATTAGGGAAGTCCGGTTGTAATGGTTTGGTGGGGAACTGGACACCGTCAACATATATTGCCAGATATTCTAGATTATAATTCTTAAAATTGAATGGGTTCTTGCCATAGTCGCCCGTAAAAGTGTCATTATCAACCATCGCTACCACCACAGACTATGTTATTGTTTGACTAAAACCCCTTGCTTGACTAAATAAAAATGATTGTAATGATACATGAACTCTGATAATTTATTTGACCAACATTTTATTGACTTGCACAATCTTACACAATTGTCTGAACATGTTGAACACAACTAAACACATTATGAACACACACACGGTTGCAACTTTTTCACAAAACGTGTTACCATTGTGTCATTTTTAAACAGATTAGAAGAATATTTAG
This sequence comes from Nansenia antarctica, assembly GCF_963989245.1. Classification (NCBI taxonomy): domain Eukaryota; kingdom Metazoa; phylum Chordata; class Actinopteri; order Argentiniformes; family Microstomatidae; genus Nansenia; species Nansenia antarctica. The sequence continues at coordinate 81,841,332 of NC_137674.1, forward strand.
ATATCAACATATCATAGGTGATGCTTCTACACATGTGATTTAAGAAGTAGATACAGTGTTCACCACATGTGACCGATGTGACATCCTGAACTTGTTTGTCTGATAAATGTATCTCGTCACATGACATGTTTAAAAAGTCATAAATCGATTTAGGAAATATTGAATGATTTGGAGCATTTCCAAAACTGTCAAAAAAACACCCAACTCTCTCCAATATATAAACTGCCAGCCAATGCTCTCCAGGCTGGTCAGAGGGGTGTGTGTTAATTATCATAGCACTAGGTCTTATTTGTAGAGGTTGCTGGGGCAGTTTATCACAAGCCAAAACACCTGGCTGTCAGTTCCACAGTATTCATGATGCTTAATAGTAATCAACTAAAACCTGTCTGCGATGGGACACTTCAATCATACTATCATATACCGCATAAATTATTAGATTGATGGTATTAGGCAGCGGGTTCCTGAAACGTGTCTCCAGGCGTATGTTACCACTCTTGATCAATGATAGATGCTGACTATTATCCTCGTCAGGTGTCAGATTAAATGCATAAAGAGTGTACCGTCTCAGGAAATCGTTTCGATCAATGGCCATAGCACTGTTCTTTAAATGTCTCCCTGTTGATAACACCAGTTGATAGAATTCACGAGTCACGCAACCATTAGGGAAGTCCGGTTGTAATGGTTTGGTGGGGAACTGGACACCGTCAACATATATTGCCAGATATTCTAGATTATAATTCTTAAAATTGAATGGGTTCTTGCCATAGTCGCCCGTAAAAGTGTCATTATCAACCATCGCTACCACCACAGACTATGTTATTGTTTGACTAAAACCCCTTGCTTGACTAAATAAAAATGATTGTAATGATACATGAACTCTGATAATTTATTTGACCAACATTTTATTGACTTGCACAATCTTACACAATTGTCTGAACATGTTGAACACAACTAAACACATTATGAACACACACACGGTTGCAACTTTTTCACAAAACGTGTTACCATTGTGTCATTTTTAAACAGATTAGAAGAATATTTAGATATCAACATATCATAGGTGATGCTTCTACACATGTGATTTAAGAAGTAGATACAGTGTTCACCACATGTGACCGATGTGACATCCTGAACTTGTTTGTCTGATAAATGTATCTCGTCACATGACATGTTTAAAAAGTCATAAATCGATTTAGGAAATATTGAATGATTTGGAGCATTTCCAAAACTGTCAAAAAAACACCCAACTCTCTCCAATATATAAACTGCCAGCCAATGCTCTCCAGGCTGGTCAGAGGGGTGTGTGTTAATTATCATAGCACTAGGTCTTATTTGTAGAGGTTGCTGGGGCAGTTTATCACAAGCCAAAACACCTGGCTGTCAGTTCCACAGTATTCATGATGCTTAATAGTAATCAACTAAAACCTGTCTGCGATGGGACACTTCAATCATACTATCATATACCGCATAAATTATTAGATTGATGGTATTAGGCAGCGGGTTCCTGAAACGTGTCTCCAGGCGTATGTTACCACTCTTGATCAATGATAGATGCTGACTATTATCCTCGTCAGGTGTCAGATTAAATGCATAAAGAGTGTACCGTCTCAGGAAATCGTTTCGATCAATGGCCATAGCACTGTTCTTTAAATGTCTCCCTGTTGATAACACCAGTTGATAGAATTCACGAGTCACGCAACCATTAGGGAAGTCCGGTTGTAATGGTTTGGTGGGGAACTGGACACCGTCAACATATATTGCCAGATATTCTAGATTATAATTCTTAAAATTGAATGGGTTCTTGCCATAGTCGCCCGTAAAAGTGTCATTATCAACCATCGCTACCACCACAGACTATGTTATTGTTTGACTAAAACCCCTTGCTTGACTAAATAAAAATGATTGTAATGATACATGAACTCTGATAATTTATTTGACCAACATTTTATTGACTTGCACAATCTTACACAATTGTCTGAACATGTTGAACACAACTAAACACATTATGAACACACACACGGTTGCAACTTTTTCACAAAACGTGTTACCATTGTGTCATTTTTAAACAGATTAGAAGAATATTTAGATATCAACATATCATAGGTGATGCTTCTACACATGTGATTTAAGAAGTAGATACAGTGTTCACCACATGTGACCGATGTGACATCCTGAACTTGTTTGTCTGATAAATGTATCTCGTCACATGACATGTTTAAAAAGTCATAAATCGATTTAGGAAATATTGAATGATTTGGAGCATTTCCAAAACTGTCAAAAAAACACCCAACTCTCTCCAATATATAAACTGCCAGCCAATGCTCTCCAGGCTGGTCAGAGGGGTGTGTGTTAATTATCATAGCACTAGGTCTTATTTGTAGAGGTTGCTGGGGCAGTTTATCACAAGCCAAAACACCTGGCTGTCAGTTCCACAGTATTCATGATGCTTAATAGTAATCAACTAAAACCTGTCTGCGATGGGACACTTCAATCATACTATCATATACCGCATAAATTATTAGATTGATGGTATTAGGCAGCGGGTTCCTGAAACGTGTCTCCAGGCGTATGTTACCACTCTTGATCAATGATAGATGCTGACTATTATCCTCGTCAGGTGTCAGATTAAATGCATAAAGAGTGTACCGTCTCAGGAAATCGTTTCGATCAATGGCCATAGCACTGTTCTTTAAATGTCTCCCTGTTGATAACACCAGTTGATAGAATTCACGAGTCACGCAACCATTAGGGAAGTCCGGTTGTAATGGTTTGGTGGGGAACTGGACACCGTCAACATATATTGCCAGATATTCTAGATTATAATTCTTAAAATTGAATGGGTTCTTGCCATAGTCGCCCGTAAAAGTGTCATTATCAACCATCGCTACCACCACAGACTATGTTATTGTTTGACTAAAACCCCTTGCTTGACTAAATAAAAATGATTGTAATGATACATGAACTCTGATAATTTATTTGACCAACATTTTATTGACTTGCACAATCTTACACAATTGTCTGAACATGTTGAACACAACTAAACACATTATGAACACACACACGGTTGCAACTTTTTCACAAAACGTGTTACCATTGTGTCATTTTTAAACAGATTAGAAGAATATTTAGATATCAACATATCATAGGTGATGCTTCTACACATGTGATTTAAGAAGTAGATACAGTGTTCACCACATGTGACCGATGTGACATCCTGAACTTGTTTGTCTGATAAATGTATCTCGTCACATGACATGTTTAAAGAGTCATAAATCGATTTAGGAAATATTGAATGATTTGGAGCATTTCCAAAACTGTCAAAAAAACACCCAACTCTCTCCAATATATAAACTGCCAGCCAATGCTCTCCAGGCTGGTCAGAGGGGTGTGTGTTAATTATCATAGCACTAGGTCTTATTTGTAGAGGTTGCTGGGGCAGTTTATCACAAGCCAAAACACCTGGCTGTCAGTTCCACAGTATTCATGATGCTTAATAGTAATCAACTAAAACCTGTCTGCGATGGGACACTTCAATCATACTATCATATACCGCATAAATTATTAGATTGATGGTATTAGGCAGCGGGTTCCTGAAACGTGTCTCCAGGCGTATGTTACCACTCTTGATCAATGATAGATGCTGACTATTATCCTCGTCAGGTGTCAGATTAAATGCATAAAGAGTGTACCGTCTCAGGAAATCGTTTCGATCAATGGCCATAGCACTGTTCTTTAAATGTCTCCCTGTTGATAACACCAGTTGATAGAATTCACGAGTCACGCAACCATTAGGGAAGTCCGGTTGTAATGGTTTGGTGGGGAACTGGACACCGTCAACATATATTGCCAGATATTCTAGATTATAATTCTTAAAATTGAATGGGTTCTTGCCATAGTCGCCCGTAAAAGTGTCATTATCAACCATCGCTACCACCACAGACTATGTTATTGTTTGACTAAAACCCCTTGCTTGACTAAATAAAAATGATTGTAATGATACATGAACTCTGATAATTTATTTGACCAACATTTTATTGACTTGCACAATCTTACACAATTGTCTGAACATGTTGAACACAACTAAACACATTATGAACACACACACGGTTGCAACTTTTTCACAAAACGTGTTACCATTGTGTCATTTTTAAACAGATTAGAAGAATATTTATATATCAACATATCATAGGTGATGCTTCTACACATGTGATTTAAGAAGTAGATACAGTGTTCACCACATGTGACCGATGTGACATCCTGAACTTGTTTGTCTGATAAATGTATCTCGTCACATGACATGTTTAAAAAGTCATAAATCGATTTAGGAAATATTGAATGATTTGGAGCATTTCCAAAACTGTCAAAAAAACACCCAACTCTCTCCAATATATAAACTGCCGGCCAATGCTCTCCAGGCTGGTCAGAGGGGTGTGTGTTAATTATCATAGCACTAGGTCTTATTTGTAGAGGTTGCTGGGGCAGTTTATCACAAGCCAAAACACCTGGCTGTCAGTTCCACAGTATTCATGATGCTTAATAGTAATCAACTAAAACCTGTCTGCGATGGGACACTTCAATCATACTATCATATACCGCATAAATTATTAGATTGATGGTATTAGGCAGCGGGTTCCTGAAACGTGTCTCCAGGCGTATGTTACCACTCTTGATCAATGATAGATGCTGACTATTATCCTCGTCAGGTGTCAGATTAAATGCATAAAGAGTGTACCGTCTCAGGAAATCGTTTCGATCAATGGCCATAGCACTGTTCTTTAAATGTCTCCCTGTTGATAACACCAGTTGATAGAATTCACGAGTCACGCAACCATTAGGGAAGTCCGGTTGTAATGGTTTGGTGGGGAACTGGACACCGTCAACATATATTGCCAGATATTCTAGATTATAATTCTTAAAATTGAATGGGTTCTTGCCATAGTCGCCCGTAAAAGTGTCATTATCAACCATCGCTACCACCACAGACTATGTTATTGTTTGACTAAAACCCCTTGCTTGACTAAATAAAAATGATTGTAATGATACATGAACTCTGATAATTTATTTGACCAACATTTTATTGACTTGCACAATCTTACACAATTGTCTGAACATGTTGAACACAACTAAACACATTATGAACACACACACGGTTGCAACTTTTTCACAAAACGTGTTACCATTGTGTCATTTTTAAACAGATTAGAAGAATATTTAGATATCAACATATCATAGGTGATGCTTCTACACATGTGATTTAAGAAGTAGATACAGTGTTCACCACATGTGACCGATGTGACATCCTGAACTTGTTTGTCTGATAAATGTATCTCGTCACATGACATGTTTAAAAAGTCATAAATCGATTTAGGAAATATTGAATGATTTGGAGCATTTCCAAAACTGTCAAAAAAACACCCAACTCTCTCCAATATATAAACTGCCAGCCAATGCTCTCCAGGCTGGTCAGAGGGGTGTGTGTTAATTATCATAGCACTAGGTCTTATTTGTAGAGGTTGCTGGGGCAGTTTATCACAAGCCAAAACACCTGGCTGTCAGTTCCACAGTATTCATGATGCTTAATAGTAATCAACTAAAACCTGTCTGCGATGGGACACTTCAATCATACTATCATATACCGCATAAATTATTAGATTGATGGTATTAGGCAGCGGGTTCCTGAAACGTGTCTCCAGGCGTATGTTACCACTCTTGATCAATGATAGATGCTGACTATTATCCTCGTCAGGTGTCAGATTAAATGCATAAAGAGTGTACCGTCTCAGGAAATCGTTTCGATCAATGGCCATAGCACTGTTCTTTAAATGTCTCCCTGTTGATAACACCAGTTGATAGAATTCACGAGTCACGCAACCATTAGGGAAGTCCGGTTGTAATGGTTTGGTGGGGAACTGGACACCGTCAACATATATTGCCAGATATTCTAGATTATAATTCTTAAAATTGAATGGGTTCTTGCCATAGTCGCCCGTAAAAGTGTCATTATCAACCATCGCTACCACCACAGACTATGTTATTGTTTGACTAAAACCCCTTGCTTGACTAAATAAAAATGATTGTAATGATACATGAACTCTGATAATTTATTTGACCAACATTTTATTGACTTGCACAATCTTACACAATTGTCTGAACATGTTGAACACAACTAAACACATTATGAACACACACACGGTTGCAACTTTTTCACAAAACGTGTTACCATTGTGTCATTTTTAAACAGATTAGAAGAATATTTAGATATCAACATATCATAGGTGATGCTTCTACACATGTGATTTAAGAAGTAGATACAGTGTTCACCACATGTGACCGATGTGACATCCTGAACTTGTTTGTCTGATAAATGTATCTCGTCACATGACATGTTTAAAAAGTCATAAATCGATTTAGGAAATATTGAATGATTTGGAGCATTTCCAAAACTGTCAAAAAAACACCCAACTCTCTCCAATATATAAACTGCCAGCCAATGCTCTCCAGGCTGGTCAGAGGGGTGTGTGTTAATTATCATAGCACTAGGTCTTATTTGTAGAGGTTGCTGGGGCAGTTTATCACAAGCCAAAACACCTGGCTGTCAGTTCCACAGTATTCATGATGCTTAATAGTAATCAACTAAAACCTGTCTGCGATGGGACACTTCAATCATACTATCATATACCGCATAAATTATTAGATTGATGGTATTAGGCAGCGGGTTCCTGAAACGTGTCTCCAGGCGTATGTTACCACTCTTGATCAATGATAGATGCTGACTATTATCCTCGTCAGGTGTCAGATTAAATGCATAAAGAGTGTACCGTCTCAGGAAATCGTTTCGATCAATGGCCATAGCACTGTTCTTTAAATGTCTCCCTGTTGATAACACCAGTTGATAGAATTCACGAGTCACGCAACCATTAGGGAAGTCCGGTTGTAATGGTTTGGTGGGGAACTGGACACCGTCAACATATATTGCCAGATATTCTAGATTATAATTCTTAAAATTGAATGGGTTCTTGCCATAGTCGCCCGTAAAAGTGTCATTATCAACCATCGCTACCACCACAGACTATGTTATTGTTTGACTAAAACCCCTTGCTTGACTAAATAAAAATGATTGTAATGATACATGAACTCTGATAATTTATTTGACCAACATTTTATTGACTTGCACAATCTTACACAATTGTCTGAACATGTTGAACACAACTAAACACATTATGAACACACACACGGTTGCAACTTTTTCACAAAACGTGTTACCATTGTGTCATTTTTAATAGTAATCAACTAAAACCTGTCTGCGATGGGACACTTCAATCATACTATCATATACCGCATAAATTATTAGATTGATGGTATTAGGCAGCGGGTTCCTGAAACGTGTCTCCAGGCGTATGTTACCACTCTTGATCAATGATAGATGCTGACTATTATCCTCGTCAGGTGTCAGATTAAATGCATAAAGAGTGTACCGTCTCAGGAAATCGTTTCGATCAATGGCCATAGCACTGTTCTTTAAATGTCTCCCTGTTGATAACACCAGTTGATAGAATTCACGAGTCACGCAACCATTAGGGAAGTCCGGTTGTAATGGTTTGGTGGGGAACTGGACACCGTCAACATATATTGCCAGATATTCTAGATTATAATTCTTAAAATTGAATGGGTTCTTGCCATAGTCGCCCGTAAAAGTGTCATTATCAACCATCGCTACCACCACAGACTATGTTATTGTTTGACTAAAACCCCTTGCTTGACTAAATAAAAATGATTGTAATGATACATGAACTCTGATAATTTATTTGACCAACATTTTATTGACTTGCACAATCTTACACAATTGTCTGAACATGTTGAACACAACTAAACACATTATGAACACACACACGGTTGCAACTTTTTCACAAAACGTGTTACCATTGTGTCATTTTTAAACAGATTAGAAGAATATTTAGATATCAACATATCATAGGTGATGCTTCTACACATGTGATTTAAGAAGTAGATACAGTGTTCACCACATGTGACCGATGTGACATCCTGAACTTGTTTGTCTGATAAATGTATCTCGTCACATGACATGTTTAAAAAGTCATAAATCGATTTAGGAAATATTGAATGATTTGGAGCATTTCCAAAACTGTCAAAAAAACACCCAACTCTCTCCAATATATAAACTGCCAGCCAATGCTCTCCAGGCTGGTCAGAGGGGTGTGTGTTAATTATCATAGCACTAGGTCTTATTTGTAGAGGTTGCTGGGGCAGTTTATCACAAGCCAAAACACCTGGCTGTCAGTTCCACAGTATTCATGATGCTTAATAGTAATCAACTAAAACCTGTCTGCGATGGGACACTTCAATCATACTATCATATACCGCATAAATTATTAGATTGATGGTATTAGGCAGCGGGTTCCTGAAACGTGTCTCCAGGCGTATGTTACCACTCTTGATCAATGATAGATGCTGACTATTATCCTCGTCAGGTGTCAGATTAAATGCATAAAGAGTGTACCGTCTCAGGAAATCGTTTCGATCAATGGCCATAGCACTGTTCTTTAAATGTCTCCCTGTTGATAACACCAGTTGATAGAATTCACGAGTCACGCAACCATTAGGGAAGTCCGGTTGTAATGGTTTGGTGGGGAACTGGACACCGTCAACATATATTGCCAGATATTCTAGATTATAATTCTTAAAATTGAATGGGTTCTTGCCATAGTCGCCCGTAAAAGTGTCATTATCAACCATCGCTACCACCACAGACTATGTTATTGTTTGACTAAAACCCCTTGCTTGACTAAATAAAAATGATTGTAATGATACATGAACTCTGATAATTTATTTGACCAACATTTTATTGACTTGCACAATCTTACACAATTGTCTGAACATGTTGAACACAACTAAACACATTATGAACACACACACGGTTGCAACTTTTTCACAAAACGTGTTACCATTGTGTCATTTTTAATAGTAATCAACTAAAACCTGTCTGCGATGGGACACTTCAATCATACTATCATATACCGCATAAATTATTAGATTGATGGTATTAGGCAGCGGGTTCCTGAAACGTGTCTCCAGGCGTATGTTACCACTCTTGATCAATGATAGATGCTGACTATTATCCTCGTCAGGTGTCAGATTAAATGCATAAAGAGTGTACCGTCTCAGGAAATCGTTTCGATCAATGGCCATAGCACTGTTCTTTAAATGTCTCCCTGTTGATAACACCAGTTGATAGAATTCACGAGTCACGCAACCATTAGGGAAGTCCGGTTGTAATGGTTTGGTGGGGAACTGGACACCGTCAACATATATTGCCAGATATTCTAGATTATAATTCTTAAAATTGAATGGGTTCTTGCCATAGTCGCCCGTAAAAGTGTCATTATCAACCATCGCTACCACCACAGACTATGTTATTGTTTGACTAAAACCCCTTGCTTGACTAAATAAAAATGATTGTAATGATACATGAACTCTGATAATTTATTTGACCAACATTTTATTGACTTGCACAATCTTACACAATTGTCTGAACATGTTGAACACAACTAAACACATTATGAACACACACACGGTTGCAACTTTTTCACAAAACGTGTTACCATTGTGTCATTTTTAAACAGATTAGAAGAATATTTAGATATCAACATATCATAGGTGATGCTTCTACACATGTGATTTAAGAAGTAGATACAGTGTTCACCACATGTGACCGATGTGACATCCTGAACTTGTTTGTCTGATAAATGTATCTCGTCACATGACATGTTTAAAAAGTCATAAATCGATTTAGGAAATATTGAATGATTTGGAGCATTTCCAAAACTGTCAAAAAAACACCCAACTCTCTCCAATATATAAACTGCCAGCCAATGCTCTCCAGGCTGGTCAGAGGGGTGTGTGTTAATTATCATAGCACTAGGTCTTATTTGTAGAGGTTGCTGGGGCAGTTTATCACAAGCCAAAACACCTGGCTGTCAGTTCCACAGTATTCATGATGCTTAATAGTAATCAACTAAAACCTGTCTGCGATGGGACACTTCAATCATACTATCATATACCGCATAAATTATTAGATTGATGGTATTAGGCAGCGGGTTCCTGAAACGTGTCTCCAGGCGTATGTTACCACTCTTGATCAATGATAGATGCTGACTATTATCCTCGTCAGGTGTCAGATTAAATGCATAAAGAGTGTACCGTCTCAGGAAATCGTTTCGATCAATGGCCATAGCACTGTTCTTTAAATGTCTCCCTGTTGATAACACCAGTTGATAGAATTCACGAGTCACGCAACCATTAGGGAAGTCCGGTTGTAATGGTTTGGTGGGGAACTGGACACCGTCAACATATATTGCCAGATATTCTAGATTATAATTCTTAAAATTGAATGGGTTCTTGCCATAGTCGCCCGTAAAAGTGTCATTATCAACCATCGCTACCACCACAGACTATGTTATTGTTTGACTAAAACCCCTTGCTTGACTAAATAAAAATGATTGTAATGATACATGAACTCTGATAATTTATTTGACCAACATTTTATTGACTTGCACAATCTTACACAATTGTCTGAACATGTTGAACACAACTAAACACATTATGAACACACACACGGTTGCAACTTTTTCACAAAACGTGTTACCATTGTGTCATTTTTAAACAGATTAGAAGAATATTTAGATATCAACATATCATAGGTGATGCTTCTACACATGTGATTTAAGAAGTAGATACAGTGTTCACCACATGTGACCGATGTGACATCCTGAACTTGTTTGTCTGATAAATGTATCTCGTCACATGACATGTTTAAAAAGTCATAAATCGATTTAGGAAATATTGAATGATTTGGAGCATTTCCAAAACTGTCAAAAAAACACCCAACTCTCTCCAATATATAAACTGCCAGCCAATGCTCTCCAGGCTGGTCAGAGGGGTGTGTGTTAATTATCATAGCACTAGGTCTTATTTGTAGAGGTTGCTGGGGCAGTTTATCACAAGCCAAAACACCTGGCTGTCAGTTCCACAGTATTCATGATGCTTAATAGTAATCAACTAAAACCTGTCTGCGATGGGACACTTCAATCATACTATCATATACCGCATAAATTATTAGATTGATGGTATTAGGCAGCGGGTTCCTGAAACGTGTCTCCAGGCGTATGTTACCACTCTTGATCAATGATAGATGCTGACTATTATCCTCGTCAGGTGTCAGATTAAATGCATAAAGAGTGTACCGTCTCAGGAAATCGTTTCGATCAATGGCCATAGCACTGTTCTTTAAATGTCTCCCTGTTGATAACACCAGTTGATAGAATTCACGAGTCACGCAACCATTAGGGAAGTCCGGTTGTAATGGTTTGGTGGGGAACTGGACACCGTCAACATATATTGCCAGATATTCTAGATTATAATTCTTAAAATTGAATGGGTTCTTGCCATAGTCGCCCGTAAAAGTGTCATTATCAACCATCGCTACCACCACAGACTATGTTATTGTTTGACTAAAACCCCTTGCTTGACTAAATAAAAATGATTGTAATGATACATGAACTCTGATAATTTATTTGACCAACATTTTATTGACTTGCACAATCTTACACAATTGTCTGAACATGTTGAACACAACTAAACACATTATGAACACACACACGGTTGCAACTTTTTCACAAAACGTGTTACCATTGTGTCATTTTTAATAGTAATCAACTAAAACCTGTCTGCGATGGGACACTTCAATCATACTATCATATACCGCATAAATTATTAGATTGATGGTATTAGGCAGCGGGTTCCTGAAACGTGTCTCCAGGCGTATGTTACCACTCTTGATCAATGATAGATGCTGACTATTATCCTCGTCAGGTGTCAGATTAAATGCATAAAGAGTGTACCGTCTCAGGAAATCGTTTCGATCAATGGCCATAGCACTGTTCTTTAAATGTCTCCCTGTTGATAACACCAGTTGATAGAATTCACGAGTCACGCAACCATTAGGGAAGTCCGGTTGTAATGGTTTGGTGGGGAACTGGACACCGTCAACATATATTGCCAGATATTCTAGATTATAATTCTTAAAATTGAATGGGTTCTTGCCATAGTCGCCCGTAAAAGTGTCATTATCAACCATCGCTACCACCACAGACTATGTTATTGTTTGACTAAAACCCCTTGCTTGACTAAATAAAAATGATTGTAATGATACATGAACTCTGATAATTTATTTGACCAACATTTTATTGACTTGCACAATCTTACACAATTGTCTGAACATGTTGAACACAACTAAACACATTATGAACACACACACGGTTGCAACTTTTTCACAAAACGTGTTACCATTGTGTCATTTTTAAACAGATTAGAAGAATATTTAGATATCAACATATCATAGGTGATGCTTCTACACATGTGATTTAAGAAGTAGATACAGTGTTCACCACATGTGACCGATGTGACATCCTGAACTTGTTTGTCTGATAAATGTATCTCGTCACATGACATGTTTAAAAAGTCATAAATCGATTTAGGAAATATTGAATGATTTGGAGCATTTCCAAAACTGTCAAAAAAACACCCAACTCTCTCCAATATATAAACTGCCAGCCAATGCTCTCCAGGCTGGTCAGAGGGGTGTGTGTTAATTATCATAGCACTAGGTCTTATTTGTAGAGGTTGCTGGGGCAGTTTATCACAAGCCAAAACACCTGGCTGTCAGTTCCACAGTATTCATGATGCTTAATAGTAATCAACTAAAACCTGTCTGCGATGGGACACTTCAATCATACTATCATATACCGCATAAATTATTAGATTGATGGTATTAGGCAGCGGGTTCCTGAAACGTGTCTCCAGGCGTATGTTACCACTCTTGATCAATGATAGATGCTGACTATTATCCTCGTCAGGTGTCAGATTAAATGCATAAAGAGTGTACCGTCTCAGGAAATCGTTTCGATCAATGGCCATAGCACTGTTCTTTAAATGTCTCCCTGTTGATAACACCAGTTGATAGAATTCACGAGTCACGCAACCATTAGGGAAGTCCGGTTGTAATGGTTTGGTGGGGAACTGGACACCGTCAACATATATTGCCAGATATTCTAGATTATAATTCTTAAAATTGAATGGGTTCTTGCCATAGTCGCCCGTAAAAGTGTCATTATCAACCATCGCTACCACCACAGACTATGTTATTGTTTGACTAAAACCCCTTGCTTGACTAAATAAAAATGATTGTAATGATACATGAACTCTGATAATTTATTTGACCAACATTTTATTGACTTGCACAATCTTACACAATTGTCTGAACATGTTGAACACAACTAAACACATTATGAACACACACACGGTTGCAACTTTTTCACAAAACGTGTTACCATTGTGTCATTTTTAAACAGATTAGAAGAATATTTAGATATCAACATATCATAGGTGATGCTTCTACACATGTGATTTAAGAAGTAGATACAGTGTTCACCACATGTGACCGATGTGACATCCTGAACTTGTTTGTCTGATAAATGTATCTCGTCACATGACATGTTTAAAAAGTCATAAATCGATTTAGGAAATATTGAATGATTTGGAGCATTTCCAAAACTGTCAAAAAAACACCCAACTCTCTCCAATATATAAACTGCCAGCCAATGCTCTCCAGGCTGGTCAGAGGGGTGTGTGTTAATTATCATAGCACTAGGTCTTATTTGTAGAGGTTGCTGGGGCAGTTTATCACAAGCCAAAACACCTGGCTGTCAGTTCCACAGTATTCATGATGCTTAATAGTAATCAACTAAAACCTGTCTGCGATGGGACACTTCAATCATACTATCATATACCGCATAAATTATTAGATTGATGGTATTAGGCAGCGGGTTCCTGAAACGTGTCTCCAGGCGTATGTTACCACTCTTGATCAATGATAGATGCTGACTATTATCCTCGTCAGGTGTCAGATTAAATGCATAAAGAGTGTACCGTCTCAGGAAATCGTTTCGATCAATGGCCATAGCACTGTTCTTTAAATGTCTCCCTGTTGATAACACCAGTTGATAGAATTCACGAGTCACGCAACCATTAGGGAAGTCCGGTTGTAATGGTTTGGTGGGGAACTGGACACCGTCAACATATATTGCCAGATATTCTAGATTATAATTCTTAAAATTGAATGGGTTCTTGCCATAGTCGCCCGTAAAAGTGTCATTATCAACCATCGCTACCACCACAGACTATGTTATTGTTTGACTAAAACCCCTTGCTTGACTAAATAAAAATGATTGTAATGATACATAAACTCTGATAATTTATTTGACCAACATTTTATTGACTTGCACAATCTTACACAATTGTCTGAACATGTTGAACACAACTAAACACATTATGAACACACACACACGGTTGCAACTTTTTCACAAAACGTGTTACCATTGTGTCATTTTTAAACAGATTAGAAGAATATTTAGATATCAACATATCATAGGTGATGCTTCTACACATGTGATTTAAGAAGTAGATACAGTGTTCACCACATGTGACCGATGTGACATCCTGAACTTGTTTGTCTGATAAATGTATCTCGTCACATGACATGTTTAAAAAGTCATAAATCGATTTAGGAAATATTGAATGATTTGGAGCATTTCCAAAACTGTCAAAAAAACACCCAACTCTCTCCAATATATAAACTGCCAGCCAATGCTCTCCAGGCTGGTCAGAGGGGTGTGTGTTAATTATCATAGCACTAGGTCTTATTTGTAGAGGTTGCTGGGGCAGTTTATCACAAGCCAAAACACCTGGCTGTCAGTTCCACAGTATTCATGATGCTTAATAGTAATCAACTAAAACCTGTCTGCGATGGGACACTTCAATCATACTATCATATACCGCATAAATTATTAGATTGATGGTATTAGGCAGCGGGTTCCTGAAACGTGTCTCCAGGCGTATGTTACCACTCTTGATCAATGATAGATGCTGACTATTATCCTCGTCAGGTGTCAGATTAAATGCATAAAGAGTGTACCGTCTCAGGAAATCGTTTCGATCAATGGCCATAGCACTGTTCTTTAAATGTCTCCCTGTTGATAACACCAGTTGATAGAATTCACGAGTCACGCAACCATTAGGGAAGTCCGGTTGTAATGGTTTGGTGGGGAACTGGACACCGTCAACATATATTGCCAGATATTCTAGATTATAATTCTTAAAATTGAATGGGTTCTTGCCATAGTCGCCCGTAAAAGTGTCATTATCAACCATCGCTACCACCACAGACTATGTTATTGTTTGACTAAAACCCCTTGCTTGACTAAATAAAAATGATTGTAATGATACATGAACTCTGATAATTTATTTGACCAACATTTTATTGACTTGCACAATCTTACACAATTGTCTGAACATGTTGAACACAACTAAACACATTATGAACACACACACGGTTGCAACTTTTTCACAAAACGTGTTACCATTGTGTCATTTTTAAACAGATTAGAAGAATATTTAGATATCAACATATCATAGGTGATGCTTCTACACATGTGATTTAAGAAGTAGATACAGTGTTCACCACATGTGACCGATGTGACATCCTGAACTTGTTTGTCTGATAAATGTATCTCGTCACATGACATGTTTAAAAAGTCATAAATCGATTTAGGAAATATTGAATGATTTGGAGCATTTCCAAAACTGTCAAAAAAACACCCAACTCTCTCCAATATATAAACTGCCAGCCAATGCTCTCCAGGCTGGTCAGAGGGGTGTGTGTTAATTATCATAGCACTAGGTCTTATTTGTAGAGGTTGCTGGGGCAGTTTATCACAAGCCAAAACACCTGGCTGTCAGTTCCACAGTATTCATGATGCTTAATAGTAATCAACTAAAACCTGTCTGCGATGGGACACTTCAATCATACTATCATATACCGCATAAATTATTAGATTGATGGTATTAGGCAGCGGGTTCCTGAAACGTGTCTCCAGGCGTATGTTACCACTCTTGATCAATGATAGATGCTGACTATTATCCTCGTCAGGTGTCAGATTAAATGCATAAAGAGTGTACCGTCTCAGGAAATCGTTTCGATCAATGGCCATAGCACTGTTCTTTAAATGTCTCCCTGTTGATAACACCAGTTGATAGAATTCACGAGTCACGCAACCATTAGGGAAGTCCGGTTGTAATGGTTTGGTGGGGAACTGGACACCGTCAACATATATTGCCAGATATTCTAGATTATAATTCTTAAAATTGAATGGGTTCTTGCCATAGTCGCCCGTAAAAGTGTCATTATCAACCATCGCTACCACCACAGACTATGTTATTGTTTGACTAAAACCCCTTGCTTGACTAAATAAAAATGATTGTAATGATACATGAACTCTGATAATTTATTTGACCAACATTTTATTGACTTGCACAATCTTACACAATTGTCTGAACATGTTGAACACAACTAAACACATTATGAACACACACACGGTTGCAACTTTTTCACAAAACGTGTTACCATTGTGTCATTTTTAAACAGATTAGAAGAATATTTAGATATCAACATATCATAGGTGATGCTTCTACACATGTGATTTAAGAAGTAGATACAGTGTTCACCACATGTGACCGATGTGACATCCTGAACTTGTTTGTCTGATAAATGTATCTCGTCACATGACATGTTTAAAAAGTCATAAATCGATTTAGGAAATATTGAATGATTTGGAGCATTTCCAAAACTGTCAAAAAAACACCCAACTCTCTCCAATATATAAACTGCCAGCCAATGCTCTCCAGGCTGGTCAGAGGGGTGTGTGTTAATTATCATAGCACTAGGTCTTATTTGTAGAGGTTGCTGGGGCAGTTTATCACAAGCCAAAACACCTGGCTGTCAGTTCCACAGTATTCATGATGCTTAATAGTAATCAACTAAAACCTGTCTGCGATGGGACACTTCAATCATACTATCATATACCGCATAAATTATTAGATTGATGGTATTAGGCAGCGGGTTCCTGAAACGTGTCTCCAGGCGTATGTTACCACTCTTGATCAATGATAGATGCTGACTATTATCCTCGTCAGGTGTCAGATTAAATGCATAAAGAGTGTACCGTCTCAGGAAATCGTTTCGATCAATGGCCATAGCACTGTTCTTTAAATGTCTCCCTGTTGATAACACCAGTTGATAGAATTCACGAGTCACGCAACCATTAGGGAAGTCCGGTTGTAATGGTTTGGTGGGGAACTGGACACCGTCAACATATATTGCCAGATATTCTAGATTATAATTCTTAAAATTGAATGGGTTCTTGCCATAGTCGCCCGTAAAAGTGTCATTATCAACCATCGCTACCACCACAGACTATGTTATTGTTTGACTAAAACCCCTTGCTTGACTAAATAAAAATGATTGTAATGATACATGAACTCTGATAATTTATTTGACCAACATTTTATTGACTTGCACAATCTTACACAATTGTCTGAACATGTTGAACACAACTAAACACATTATGAACACACACACGGTTGCAACTTTTTCACAAAACGTGTTACCATTGTGTCATTTTTAAACAGATTAGAAGAATATTTAGATATCAACATATCATAGGTGATGCTTCTACACATGTGATTTAAGAAGTAGATACAGTGTTCACCACATGTGACCGATGTGACATCCTGAACTTGTTTGTCTGATAAATGTATCTCGTCACATGACATGTTTAAAAAGTCATAAATCGATTTAGGAAATATTGAATGATTTGGAGCATTTCCAAAACTGTCAAAAAAACACCCAACTCTCTCCAATATATAAACTGCCAGCCAATGCTCTCCAGGCTGGTCAGAGGGGTGTGTGTTAATTATCATAGCACTAGGTCTTATTTGTAGAGGTTGCTGGGGCAGTTTATCACAAGCCAAAACACCTGGCTGTCAGTTCCACAGTATTCATGATGCTTAATAGTAATCAACTAAAACCTGTCTGCGATGGGACACTTCAATCATACTATCATATACCGCATAAATTATTAGATTGATGGTATTAGGCAGCGGGTTCCTGAAACGTGTCTCCAGGCGTATGTTACCACTCTTGATCAATGATAGATGCTGACTATTATCCTCGTCAGGTGTCAGATTAAATGCATAAAGAGTGTACCGTCTCAGGAAATCGTTTCGATCAATGGCCATAGCACTGTTCTTTAAATGTCTCCCTGTTGATAACACCAGTTGATAGAATTCACGAGTCACGCAACCATTAGGGAAGTCCGGTTGTAATGGTTTGGTGGGGAACTGGACACCGTCAACATATATTGCCAGATATTCTAGATTATAATTCTTAAAATTGAATGGGTTCTTGCCATAGTCGCCCGTAAAAGTGTCATTATCAACCATCGCTACCACCACAGACTATGTTATTGTTTGACTAAAACCCCTTGCTTGACTAAATAAAAATGATTGTAATGATACATGAACTCTGATAATTTATTTGACCAACATTTTATTGACTTGCACAATCTTACACAATTGTCTGAACATGTTGAACACAACTAAACACATTATGAACACACACACGGTTGCAACTTTTTCACAAAACGTGTTACCATTGTGTCATTTTTAAACAGATTAGAAGAATATTTAGATATCAACATATCATAGGTGATGCTTCTACACATGTGATTTAAGAAGTAGATACAGTGTTCACCACATGTGACCGATGTGACATCCTGAACTTGTTTGTCTGATAAATGTATCTCGTCACATGACATGTTTAAAAAGTCATAAATCGATTTAGGAAATATTGAATGATTTGGAGCATTTCCAAAACTGTCAAAAAAACACCCAACTCTCTCCAATATATAAACTGCCAGCCAATGCTCTCCAGGCTGGTCAGAGGGGTGTGTGTTAATTATCATAGCACTAGGTCTTATTTGTAGAGGTTGCTGGGGCAGTTTATCACAAGCCAAAACACCTGGCTGTCAGTTCCACAGTATTCATGATGCTTAATAGTAATCAACTAAAACCTGTCTGCGATGGGACACTTCAATCATACTATCATATACCGCATAAATTATTAGATTGATGGTATTAGGCAGCGGGTTCCTGAAACGTGTCTCCAGGCGTATGTTACCACTCTTGATCAATGATAGATGCTGACTATTATCCTCGTCAGGTGTCAGATTAAATGCATAAAGAGTGTACCGTCTCAGGAAATCGTTTCGATCAATGGCCATAGCACTGTTCTTTAAATGTCTCCCTGTTGATAACACCAGTTGATAGAATTCACGAGTCACGCAACCATTAGGGAAGTCCGGTTGTAATGGTTTGGTGGGGAACTGGACACCGTCAACATATATTGCCAGATATTCTAGATTATAATTCTTAAAATTGAATGGGTTCTTGCCATAGTCGCCCGTAAAAGTGTCATTATCAACCATCGCTACCACCACAGACTATGTTATTGTTTGACTAAAACCCCTTGCTTGACTAAATAAAAATGATTGTAATGATACATGAACTCTGATAATTTATTTGACCAACATTTTATTGACTTGCACAATCTTACACAATTGTCTGAACATGTTGAACACAACTAAACACATTATGAACACACACACGGTTGCAACTTTTTCACAAAACGTGTTACCATTGTGTCATTTTTAAACAGATTAGAAGAATATTTAGATATCAACATATCATAGGTGATGCTTCTACACATGTGATTTAAGAAGTAGATACAGTGTTCACCACATGTGACCGATGTGACATCCTGAACTTGTTTGTCTGATAAATGTATCTCGTCACATGACATGTTTAAAAAGTCATAAATCGATTTAGGAAATATTGAATGATTTGGAGCATTTCCAAAACTGTCAAAAAAACACCCAACTCTCTCCAATATATAAACTGCCAGCCAATGCTCTCCAGGCTGGTCAGAGGGGTGTGTGTTAATTATCATAGCACTAGGTCTTATTTGTAGAGGTTGCTGGGGCAGTTTATCACAAGCCAAAACACCTGGCTGTCAGTTCCACAGTATTCATGATGCTTAATAGTAATCAACTAAAACCTGTCTGCGATGGGACACTTCAATCATACTATCATATACCGCATAAATTATTAGATTGATGGTATTAGGCAGCGGGTTCCTGAAACGTGTCTCCAGGCGTATGTTACCACTCTTGATCAATGATAGATGCTGACTATTATCCTCGTCAGGTGTCAGATTAAATGCATAAAGAGTGTACCGTCTCAGGAAATCGTTTCGATCAATGGCCATAGCACTGTTCTTTAAATGTCTCCCTGTTGATAACACCAGTTGATAGAATTCACGAGTCACGCAACCATTAGGGAAGTCCGGTTGTAATGGTTTGGTGGGGAACTGGACACCGTCAACATATATTGCCAGATATTCTAGATTATAATTCTTAAAATTGAATGGGTTCTTGCCATAGTCGCCCGTAAAAGTGTCATTATCAACCATCGCTACCACCACAGACTATGTTATTGTTTGACTAAAACCCCTTGCTTGACTAAATAAAAATGATTGTAATGATACATGAACTCTGATAATTTATTTGACCAACATTTTATTGACTTGCACAATCTTACACAATTGTCTGAACATGTTGAACACAACTAAACACATTATGAACACACACACGGTTGCAACTTTTTCACAAAACGTGTTACCATTGTGTCATTTTTAAACAGATTAGAAGAATATTTAGATATCAACATATCATAGGTGATGCTTCTACACATGTGATTTAAGAAGTAGATACAGTGTTCACCACATGTGACCGATGTGACATCCTGAACTTGTTTGTCTGATAAATGTATCTCGTCACATGACATGTTTAAAAAGTCATAAATCGATTTAGGAAATATTGAATGATTTGGAGCATTTCCAAAACTGTCAAAAAAACACCCAACTCTCTCCAATATATAAACTGCCAGCCAATGCTCTCCAGGCTGGTCAGAGGGGTGTGTGTTAATTATCATAGCACTAGGTCTTATTTGTAGAGGTTGCTGGGGCAGTTTATCACAAGCCAAAACACCTGGCTGTCAGTTCCACAGTATTCATGATGCTTAATAGTAATCAACTAAAACCTGTCTGCGATGGGACACTTCAATCATACTATCATATACCGCATAAATTATTAGATTGATGGTATTAGGCAGCGGGTTCCTGAAACGTGTCTCCAGGCGTATGTTACCACTCTTGATCAATGATAGATGCTGACTATTATCCTCGTCAGGTGTCAGATTAAATGCATAAAGAGTGTACCGTCTCAGGAAATCGTTTCGATCAATGGCCATAGCACTGTTCTTTAAATGTCTCCCTGTTGATAACACCAGTTGATAGAATTCACGAGTCACGCAACCATTAGGGAAGTCCGGTTGTAATGGTTTGGTGGGGAACTGGACACCGTCAACATATATTGCCAGATATTCTAGATTATAATTCTTAAAATTGAATGGGTTCTTGCCATAGTCGCCCGTAAAAGTGTCATTATCAACCATCGCTACCACCACAGACTATGTTATTGTTTGACTAAAACCCCTTGCTTGACTAAATAAAAATGATTGTAATGATACATGAACTCTGATAATTTATTTGACCAACATTTTATTGACTTGCACAATCTTACACAATTGTCTGAACATGTTGAACACAACTAAACACATTATGAACACACACACGGTTGCAACTTTTTCACAAAACGTGTTACCATTGTGTCATTTTTAAACAGATTAGAAGAATATTTAGATATCAACATATCATAGGTGATGCTTCTACACATGTGATTTAAGAAGTAGATACAGTGTTCACCACATGTGACCGATGTGACATCCTGAACTTGTTTGTCTGATAAATGTATCTCGTCACATGACATGTTTAAAAAGTCATAAATCGATTTAGGAAATATTGAATGATTTGGAGCATTTCCAAAACTGTCAAAAAAACACCCAACTCTCTCCAATATATAAACTGCCAGCCAATGCTCTCCAGGCTGGTCAGAGGGGTGTGTGTTAATTATCATAGCACTAGGTCTTATTTGTAGAGGTTGCTGGGGCAGTTTATCACAAGCCAAAACACCTGGCTGTCAGTTCCACAGTATTCATGATGCTTAATAGTAATCAACTAAAACCTGTCTGCGATGGGACACTTCAATCATACTATCATATACCGCATAAATTATTAGATTGATGGTATTAGGCAGCGGGTTCCTGAAACGTGTCTCCAGGCGTATGTTACCACTCTTGATCAATGATAGATGCTGACTATTATCCTCGTCAGGTGTCAGATTAAATGCATAAAGAGTGTACCGTCTCAGGAAATCGTTTCGATCAATGGCCATAGCACTGTTCTTTAAATGTCTCCCTGTTGATAACACCAGTTGATAGAATTCACGAGTCACGCAACCATTAGGGAAGTCCGGTTGTAATGGTTTGGTGGGGAACTGGACACCGTCAACATATATTGCCAGATATTCTAGATTATAATTCTTAAAATTGAATGGGTTCTTGCCATAGTCGCCCGTAAAAGTGTCATTATCAACCATCGCTACCACCACAGACTATGTTATTGTTTGACTAAAACCCCTTGCTTGACTAAATAAAAATGATTGTAATGATACATGAACTCTGATAATTTATTTGACCAACATTTTATTGACTTGCACAATCTTACACAATTGTCTGAACATGTTGAACACAACTAAACACATTATGAACACACACACGGTTGCAACTTTTTCACAAAACGTGTTACCATTGTGTCATTTTTAAACAGATTAGAAGAATATTTAGATATCAACATATCATAGGTGATGCTTCTACACATGTGATTTAAGAAGTAGATACAGTGTTCACCACATGTGACCGATGTGACATCCTGAACTTGTTTGTCTGATAAATGTATCTCGTCACATGACATGTTTAAAAAGTCATAAATCGATTGAGGAAATATTGAATGATTTGGAGCATTTCCAAAACTGTCAAAAAAACACCCAACTCTCTCCAATATATAAACTGCCAGCCAATGCTCTCCAGGCTGGTCAGAGGGGTGTGTGTTAATTATCATAGCACTAGGTCTTATTTGTAGAGGTTGCTGGGGCAGTTTATCACAAGCCAAAACACCTGGCTGTCAGTTCCACAGTATTCATGATGCTTAATAGTAATCAACTAAAACCTGTCTGCGATGGGACACTTCAATCATACTATCATATACCGCATAAATTATTAGATTGATGGTATTAGGCAGCGGGTTCCTGAAACGTGTCTCCAGGCGTATGTTACCACTCTTGATCAATGATAGATGCTGACTATTATCCTCGTCAGGTGTCAGATTAAATGCATAAAGAGTGTACCGTCTCAGGAAATCGTTTCGATCAATGGCCATAGCACTGTTCTTTAAATGTCTCCCTGTTGATAACACCAGTTGATAGAATTCACGAGTCACGCAACCATTAGGGAAGTCCGGTTGTAATGGTTTGGTGGGGAACTGGACACCGTCAACATATATTGCCAGATATTCTAGATTATAATTCTTAAAATTGAATGGGTTCTTGCCATAGTCGCCCGTAAAAGTGTCATTATCAACCATCGCTACCACCACAGACTATGTTATTGTTTGACTAAAACCCCTTGCTTGACTAAATAAAAATGATTGTAATGATACATGAACTCTGATAATTTATTTGACCAACATTTTATTGACTTGCACAATCTTACACAATTGTCTGAACATGTTGAACACAACTAAACACATTATGAACACACACACGGTTGCAACTTTTTCACAAAACGTGTTACCATTGTGTCATTTTTAAACAGATTAGAAGAATATTTAGATATCAACATATCATAGGTGATGCTTCTACACATGTGATTTAAGAAGTAGATACAGTGTTCACCACATGTGACCGATGTGACATCCTGAACTTGTTTGTCTGATAAATGTATCTCGTCACATGACATGTTTAAAAAGTCATAAATCGATTTAGGAAATATTGAATGATTTGGAGCATTTCCAAAACTGTCAAAAAAACACCCAACTCTCTCCAATATATAAACTGCCAGCCAATGCTCTCCAGGCTGGTCAGAGGGGTGTGTGTTAATTATCATAGCACTAGGTCTTATTTGTAGAGGTTGCTGGGGCAGTTTATCACAAGCCAAAACACCTGGCTGTCAGTTCCACAGTATTCATGATGCTTAATAGTAATCAACTAAAACCTGTCTGCGATGGGACACTTCAATCATACTATCATATACCGCATAAATTATTAGATTGATGGTATTAGGCAGCGGGTTCCTGAAACGTGTCTCCAGGCGTATGTTACCACTCTTGATCAATGATAGATGCTGACTATTATCCTCGTCAGGTGTCAGATTAAATGCATAAAGAGTGTACCGTCTCAGGAAATCGTTTCGATCAATGGCCATAGCACTGTTCTTTAAATGTCTCCCTGTTGATAACACCAGTTGATAGAATTCACGAGTCACGCAACCATTAGGGAAGTCCGGTTGTAATGGTTTGGTGGGGAACTGGACACCGTCAACATATATTGCCAGATATTCTAGATTATAATTCTTAAAATTGAATGGGTTCTTGCCATAGTCGCCCGTAAAAGTGTCATTATCAACCATCGCTACCACCACAGACTATGTTATTGTTTGACTAAAACCCCTTGCTTGACTAAATAAAAATGATTGTAATGATACATGAACTCTGATAATTTATTTGACCAACATTTTATTGACTTGCACAATCTTACACAATTGTCTGAACATGTTGAACACAACTAAACACATTATGAACACACACACGGTTGCAACTTTTTCACAAAACGTGTTACCATTGTGTCATTTTTAAACAGATTAGAAGAATATTTAGATATCAACATATCATAGGTGATGCTTCTACACATGTGATTTAAGAAGTAGATACAGTGTTCACCACATGTGACCGATGTGACATCCTGAACTTGTTTGTCTGATAAATGTATCTCGTCACATGACATGTTTAAAAAGTCATAAATCGATTTAGGAAATATTGAATGATTTGGAGCATTTCCAAAACTGTCAAAAAAACACCCAACTCTCTCCAATATATAAACTGCCAGCCAATGCTCTCCAGGCTGGTCAGAGGGGTGTGTGTTAATTATCATAGCACTAGGTCTTATTTGTAGAGGTTGCTGGGGCAGTTTATCACAAGCCAAAACACCTGGCTGTCAGTTCCACAGTATTCATGATGCTTAATAGTAATCAACTAAAACCTGTCTGCGATGGGACACTTCAATCATACTATCATATACCGCATAAATTATTAGATTGATGGTATTAGGCAGCGGGTTCCTGAAACGTGTCTCCAGGCGTATGTTACCACTCTTGATCAATGATAGATGCTGACTATTATCCTCGTCAGGTGTCAGATTAAATGCATAAAGAGTGTACCGTCTCAGGAAATCGTTTCGATCAATGGCCATAGCACTGTTCTTTAAATGTCTCCCTGTTGATAACACCAGTTGATAGAATTCACGAGTCACGCAACCATTAGGGAAGTCCGGTTGTAATGGTTTGGTGGGGAACTGGACACCGTCAACATATATTGCCAGATATTCTAGATTATAATTCTTAAAATTGAATGGGTTCTTGCCATAGTCGCCCGTAAAAGTGTCATTATCAACCATCGCTACCACCACAGACTATGTTATTGTTTGACTAAAACCCCTTGCTTGACTAAATAAAAATGATTGTAATGATACATGAACTCTGATAATTTATTTGACCAACATTTTATTGACTTGCACAATCTTACACAATTGTCTGAACATGTTGAACACAACTAAACACATTATGAACACACACACGGTTGCAACTTTTTCACAAAACGTGTTACCATTGTGTCATTTTTAAACAGATTAGAAGAATATTTAGATATCAACATATCATAGGTGATGCTTCTACACATGTGATTTAAGAAGTAGATACAGTGTTCACCACATGTGACCGATGTGACATCCTGAACTTGTTTGTCTGATAAATGTATCTCGTCACATGACATGTTTAAAAAGTCATAAATCGATTTAGGAAATATTGAATGATTTGGAGCATTTCCAAAACTGTCAAAAAAACACCCAACTCTCTCCAATATATAAACTGCCAGCCAATGCTCTCCAGGCTGGTCAGAGGGGTGTGTGTTAATTATCATAGCACTAGGTCTTATTTGTAGAGGTTGCTGGGGCAGTTTATCACAAGCCAAAACACCTGGCTGTCAGTTCCACAGTATTCATGATGCTTAATAGTAATCAACTAAAACCTGTCTGCGATGGGACACTTCAATCATACTATCATATACCGCATAAATTATTAGATTGATGGTATTAGGCAGCGGGTTCCTGAAACGTGTCTCCAGGCGTATGTTACCACTCTTGATCAATGATAGATGCTGACTATTATCCTCGTCAGGTGTCAGATTAAATGCATAAAGAGTGTACCGTCTCAGGAAATCGTTTCGATCAATGGCCATAGCACTGTTCTTTAAATGTCTCCCTGTTGATAACACCAGTTGATAGAATTCACGAGTCACGCAACCATTAGGGAAGTCCGGTTGTAATGGTTTGGTGGGGAACTGGACACCGTCAACATATATTGCCAGATATTCTAGATTATAATTCTTAAAATTGAATGGGTTCTTGCCATAGTCGCCCGTAAAAGTGTCATTATCAACCATCGCTACCACCACAGACTATGTTATTGTTTGACTAAAACCCCTTGCTTGACTAAATAAAAATGATTGTAATGATACATGAACTCTGATAATTTATTTGACCAACATTTTATTGACTTGCACAATCTTACACAATTGTCTGAACATGTTGAACACAACTAAACACATTATGAACACACACACGGTTGCAACTTTTTCACAAAACGTGTTACCATTGTGTCATTTTTAAACAGATTAGAAGAATATTTAGATATCAACATATCATAGGTGATGCTTCTACACATGTGATTTAAGAAGTAGATACAGTGTTCACCACATGTGACCGATGTGACATCCTGAACTTGTTTGTCTGATAAATGTATCTCGTCACATGACATGTTTAAAAAGTCATAAATCGATTTAGGAAATATTGAATGATTTGGAGCATTTCCAAAACTGTCAAAAAAACACCCAACTCTCTCCAATATATAAACTGCCAGCCAATGCTCTCCAGGCTGGTCAGAGGGGTGTGTGTTAATTATCATAGCACTAGGTCTTATTTGTAGAGGTTGCTGGGGCAGTTTATCACAAGCCAAAACACCTGGCTGTCAGTTCCACAGTATTCATGATGCTTAATAGTAATCAACTAAAACCTGTCTGCGATGGGACACTTCAATCATACTATCATATACCGCATAAATTATTAGATTGATGGTATTAGGCAGCGGGTTCCTGAAACGTGTCTCCAGGCGTATGTTACCACTCTTGATCAATGATAGATGCTGACTATTATCCTCGTCAGGTGTCAGATTAAATGCATAAAGAGTGTACCGTCTCAGGAAATCGTTTCGATCAATGGCCATAGCACTGTTCTTTAAATGTCTCCCTGTTGATAACACCAGTTGATAGAATTCACGAGTCACGCAACCATTAGGGAAGTCCGGTTGTAATGGTTTGGTGGGGAACTGGACACCGTCAACATATATTGCCAGATATTCTAGATTATAATTCTTAAAATTGAATGGGTTCTTGCCATAGTCGCCCGTAAAAGTGTCATTATCAACCATCGCTACCACCACAGACTATGTTATTGTTTGACTAAAACCCCTTGCTTGACTAAATAAAAATGATTGTAATGATACATGAACTCTGATAATTTATTTGACCAACATTTTATTGACTTGCACAATCTTACACAATTGTCTGAACATGTTGAACACAACTAAACACATTATGAACACACACACGGTTGCAACTTTTTCACAAAACGTGTTACCATTGTGTCATTTTTAAACAGATTAGAAGAATATTTAGATATCAACATATCATAGGTGATGCTTCTACACATGTGATTTAAGAAGTAGATACAGTGTTCACCACATGTGACCGATGTGACATCCTGAACTTGTTTGTCTGATAAATGTATCTCGTCACATGACATGTTTAAAAAGTCATAAATCGATTTAGGAAATATTGAATGATTTGGAGCATTTCCAAAACTGTCAAAAAAACACCCAACTCTCTCCAATATATAAACTGCCAGCCAATGCTCTCCAGGCTGGTCAGAGGGGTGTGTGTTAATTATCATAGCACTAGGTCTTATTTGTAGAGGTTGCTGGGGCAGTTTATCACAAGCCAAAACACCTGGCTGTCAGTTCCACAGTATTCATGATGCTTAATAGTAATCAACTAAAACCTGTCTGCGATGGGACACTTCAATCATACTATCATATACCGCATAAATTATTAGATTGATGGTATTAGGCAGCGGGTTCCTGAAACGTGTCTCCAGGCGTATGTTACCACTCTTGATCAATGATAGATGCTGACTATTATCCTCGTCAGGTGTCAGATTAAATGCATAAAGAGTGTACCGTCTCAGGAAATCGTTTCGATCAATGGCCATAGCACTGTTCTTTAAATGTCTCCCTGTTGATAACACCATTTGATAGAATTCACGAGTCACGCAACCATTAGGGAAGTCCGGTTGTAATGGTTTGGTGGGGAACTGGACACCGTCAACATATATTGCCAGATATTCTAGATTATAATTCTTAAAATTGAATGGGTTCTTGCCATAGTCGCCCGTAAAAGTGTCATTATCAACCATCGCTACCACCACAGACTATGTTATTGTTTGACTAAAACCCCTTGCTTGACTAAATAAAAATGATTGTAATGATACATGAACTCTGATAATTTATTTGACCAACATTTTATTGACTTGCACAATCTTACACAATTGTCTGAACATGTTGAACACAACTAAACACATTATGAACACACACACGGTTGCAACTTTTTCACAAAACGTGTTACCATTGTGTCATTTTTAAACAGATTAGAAGAATATTTAGATATCAACATATCATAGGTGATGCTTCTACACATGTGATTTAAGAAGTAGATACAGTGTTCACCACATGTGACCGATGTGACATCCTGAACTTGTTTGTCTGATAAATGTATCTCGTCACATGACATGTTTAAAAAGTCATAAATCGATTTAGGAAATATTGAATGATTTGGAGCATTTCCAAAACTGTCAAAAAAACACCCAACTCTCTCCAATATATAAACTGCCAGCCAATGCTCTCCAGGCTGGTCAGAGGGGTGTGTGTTAATTATCATAGCACTAGGTCTTATTTGTAGAGGTTGCTGGGGCAGTTTATCACAAGCCAAAACACCTGGCTGTCAGTTCCACAGTATTCATGATGCTTAATAGTAATCAACTAAAACCTGTCTGCGATGGGACACTTCAATCATACTATCATATACCGCATAAATTATTAGATTGATGGTATTAGGCAGCGGGTTCCTGAAACGTGTCTCCAGGCGTATGTTACCACTCTTGATCAATGATAGATGCTGACTATTATCCTCGTCAGGTGTCAGATTAAATGCATAAAGAGTGTACCGTCTCAGGAAATCGTTTCGATCAATGGCCATAGCACTGTTCTTTAAATGTCTCCCTGTTGATAACACCAGTTGATAGAATTCACGAGTCACGCAACCATTAGGGAAGTCCGGTTGTAATGGTTTGGTGGGGAACTGGACACCGTCAACATATATTGCCAGATATTCTAGATTATAATTCTTAAAATTGAATGGGTTCTTGCCATAGTCGCCCGTAAAAGTGTCATTATCAACCATCGCTACCACCACAGACTATGTTATTGTTTGACTAAAACCCCTTGCTTGACTAAATAAAAATGATTGTAATGATACATGAACTCTGATAATTTATTTGACCAACATTTTATTGACTTGCACAATCTTACACAATTGTCTGAACATGTTGAACACAACTAAACACATTATGAACACACACACGGTTGCAACTTTTTCACAAAACGTGTTACCATTGTGTCATTTTTAAACAGATTAGAAGAATATTTAGATATCAACATATCATAGGTGATGCTTCTACACATGTGATTTAAGAAGTAGATACAGTGTTCACCACATGTGACCGATGTGACATCCTGAACTTGTTTGTCTGATAAATGTATCTCGTCACATGACATGTTTAAAAAGTCATAAATCGATTTAGGAAATATTGAATGATTTGGAGCATTTCCAAAACTGTCAAAAAAACACCCAACTCTCTCCAATATATAAACTGCCAGCCAATGCTCTCCAGGCTGGTCAGAGGGGTGTGTGTTAATTATCATAGCACTAGGTCTTATTTGTAGAGGTTGCTGGGGCAGTTTATCACAAGCCAAAACACCTGGCTGTCAGTTCCACAGTATTCATGATGCTTAATAGTAATCAACTAAAACCTGTCTGCGATGGGACACTTCAATCATACTATCATATACCGCATAAATTATTAGATTGATGGTATTAGGCAGCGGGTTCCTGAAACGTGTCTCCAGGCGTATGTTACCACTCTTGATCAATGATAGATGCTGACTATTATCCTCGTCAGGTGTCAGATTAAATGCATAAAGAGTGTACCGTCTCAGGAAATCGTTTCGATCAATGGCCATAGCACTGTTCTTTAAATGTCTCCCTGTTGATAACACCAGTTGATAGAATTCACGAGTCACGCAACCATTAGGGAAGTCCGGTTGTAATGGTTTGGTGGGGAACTGGACACCGTCAACATATATTGCCAGATATTCTAGATTATAATTCTTAAAATTGAATGGGTTCTTGCCATAGTCGCCCGTAAAAGTGTCATTATCAACCATCGCTACCACCACAGACTATGTTATTGTTTGACTAAAACCCCTTGCTTGACTAAATAAAAATGATTGTAATGATACATGAACTCTGATAATTTATTTGACCAACATTTTATTGACTTGCACAATCTTACACAATTGTCTGAACATGTTGAACACAACTAAACACATTATGAACACACACACGGTTGCAACTTTTTCACAAAACGTGTTACCATTGTGTCATTTTTAAACAGATTAGAAGAATATTTAGATATCAACATATCATAGGTGATGCTTCTACACATGTGATTTAAGAAGTAGATACAGTGTTCACCACATGTGACCGATGTGACATCCTGAACTTGTTTGTCTGATAAATGTATCTCGTCACATGACATGTTTAAAAAGTCATAAATCGATTTAGGAAATATTGAATGATTTGGAGCATTTCCAAAACTGTCAAAAAAACACCCAACTCTCTCCAATATATAAACTGCCAGCCAATGCTCTCCAGGCTGGTCAGAGGGGTGTGTGTTAATTATCATAGCACTAGGTCTTATTTGTAGAGGTTGCTGGGGCAGTTTATCACAAGCCAAAACACCTGGCTGTCAGTTCCACAGTATTCATGATGCTTAATAGTAATCAACTAAAACCTGTCTGCGATGGGACACTTCAATCATACTATCATATACCGCATAAATTATTAGATTGATGGTATTAGGCAGCGGGTTCCTGAAACGTGTCTCCAGGCGTATGTTACCACTCTTGATCAATGATAGATGCTGACTATTATCCTCGTCAGGTGTCAGATTAAATGCATAAAGAGTGTACCGTCTCAGGAAATCGTTTCGATCAATGGCCATAGCACTGTTCTTTAAATGTCTCCCTGTTGATAACACCAGTTGATAGAATTCACGAGTCACGCAACCATTAGGGAAGTCCGGTTGTAATGGTTTGGTGGGGAACTGGACACCGTCAACATATATTGCCAGATATTCTAGATTATAATTCTTAAAATTGAATGGGTTCTTGCCATAGTCGCCCGTAAAAGTGTCATTATCAACCATCGCTACCACCACAGACTATGTTATTGTTTGACTAAAACCCCTTGCTTGACTAAATAAAAATGATTGTAATGATACATGAACTCTGATAATTTATTTGACCAACATTTTATTGACTTGCACAATCTTACACAATTTGTCTGAACATGTTGAACACAACTAAACACATTATGAACACACACACGGTTGCAACTTTTTCACAAAACGTGTTACCATTGTGTCATTTTTAAACAGATTAGAAGAATATTTAGATATCAACATATCATAGGTGATGCTTCTACACATGTGATTTAAGAAGTAGATACAGTGTTCACCACATGTGACCGATGTGACATCCTGAACTTGTTTGTCTGATAAATGTATCTCGTCACATGACATGTTTAAAAAGTCATAAATCGATTTAGGAAATATTGAATGATTTGGAGCATTTCCAAAACTGTCAAAAAAACACCCAACTCTCTCCAATATATAAACTGCCAGCCAATGCTCTCCAGGCTGGTCAGAGGGGTGTGTGTTAATTATCATAGCACTAGGTCTTATTTGTAGAGGTTGCTGGGGCAGTTTATCACAAGCCAAAACACCTGGCTGTCAGTTCCACAGTATTCATGATGCTTAATAGTAATCAACTAAAACCTGTCTGCGATGGGACACTTCAATCATACTATCATATACCGCATAAATTATTAGATTGATGGTATTAGGCAGCGGGTTCCTGAAACGTGTCTCCAGGCGTATGTTACCACTCTTGATCAATGATAGATGCTGACTATTATCCTCGTCAGGTGTCAGATTAAATGCATAAAGAGTGTACCGTCTCAGGAAATCGTTTCGATCAATGGCCATAGCACTGTTCTTTAAATGTCTCCCTGTTGATAACACCAGTTGATAGAATTCACGAGTCACGCAACCATTAGGGAAGTCCGGTTGTAATGGTTTGGTGGGGAACTGGACACCGTCAACATATATTGCCAGATATTCTAGATTATAATTCTTAAAATTGAATGGGTTCTTGCCATAGTCGCCCGTAAAAGTGTCATTATCAACCATCGCTACCACCACAGACTATGTTATTGTTTGACTAAAACCCCTTGCTTGACTAAATAAAAATGATTGTAATGATACATGAACTCTGATAATTTATTTGACCAACATTTTATTGACTTGCACAATCTTACACAATTGTCTGAACATGTTGAACACAACTAAACACATTATGAACACACACACGGTTGCAACTTTTTCACAAAACGTGTTACCATTGTGTCATTTTTAAACAGATTAGAAGAATATTTAGATATCAACATATCATAGGTGATGCTTCTACACATGTGATTTAAGAAGTAGATACAGTGTTCACTACATGTGACCGATGTGACATCCTGAACTTGTTTGTCTGATAAATGTATCTCGTCACATGACATGTTTAAAAAGTCATAAATCGATTTAGGAAATATTGAATGATTTGGAGCATTTCCAAAACTGTCAAAAAAACACCCAACTCTCTCCAATATATAAACTGCCAGCCAATGCTCTCCAGGCTGGTCAGAGGGGTGTGTGTTAATTATCATAGCACTAGGTCTTATTTGTAGAGGTTGCTGGGGCAGTTTATCACAAGCCAAAACACCTGGCTGTCAGTTCCACAGTATTCATGATGCTTAATAGTAATCAACTAAAACCTGTCTGCGATGGGACACTTCAATCATACTATCATATACCGCATAAATTATTAGATTGATGGTATTAGGCAGCGGGTTCCTGAAACGTGTCTCCAGGCGTATGTTACCACTCTTGATCAATGATAGATGCTGACTATTATCCTCGTCAGGTGTCAGATTAAATGCATAAAGAGTGTACCGTCTCAGGAAATCGTTTCGATCAATGGCCATAGCACTGTTCTTTAAATGTCTCCCTGTTGATAACACCAGTTGATAGAATTCACGAGTCACGCAACCATTAGGGAAGTCCGGTTGTAATGGTTTGGTGGGGAACTGGACACCGTCAACATATATTGCCAGATATTCTAGATTATAATTCTTAAAATTGAATGGGTTCTTGCCATAGTCGCCCGTAAAAGTGTCATTATCAACCATCGCTACCACCACAGACTATGTTATTGTTTGACTAAAACCCCTTGCTTGACTAAATAAAAATGATTGTAATGATACATGAACTCTGATAATTTATTTGACCAACATTTTATTGACTTGCACAATCTTACACAATTTGTCTGAACATGTTGAACACAACTAAACACATTATGAACACACACACGGTTGCAACTTTTTCACAAAACGTGTTACCATTGTGTCATTTTTAAACAGATTAGAAGAATATTTAGATATCAACATATCATAGGTGATGCTTCTACACATGTGATTTAAGAAGTAGATACAGTGTTCACCACATGTGACCGATGTGACATCCTGAACTTGTTTGTCTGATAAATGTATCTCGTCACATGACATGTTTAAAAAGTCATAAATCGATTTAGGAAATATTGAATGATTTGGAGCATTTCCAAAACTGTCAAAAAAACACCCAACTCTCTCCAATATATAAACTGCCAGCCAATGCTCTCCAGGCTGGTCAGAGGGGTGTGTGTTAATTATCATAGCACTAGGTCTTATTTGTAGAGGTTGCTGGGGCAGTTTATCACAAGCCAAAACACCTGGCTGTCAGTTCCACAGTATTCATGATGCTTAATAGTAATCAACTAAAACCTGTCTGCGATGGGACACTTCAATCATACTATCATATACCGCATAAATTATTAGATTGATGGTATTAGGCAGCGGGTTCCTGAAACGTGTCTCCAGGCGTATGTTACCACTCTTGATCAATGATAGATGCTGACTATTATCCTCGTCAGGTGTCAGATTAAATGCATAAAGAGTGTACCGTCTCAGGAAATCGTTTCGATCAATGGCCATAGCACTGTTCTTTAAATGTCTCCCTGTTGATAACACCAGTTGATAGAATTCACGAGTCACGCAACCATTAGGGAAGTCCGGTTGTAATGGTTTGGTGGGGAACTGGACACCGTCAACATATATTGCCAGATATTCTAGATTATAATTCTTAAAATTGAATGGGTTCTTGCCATAGTCGCCCGTAAAAGTGTCATTATCAACCATCGCTACCACCACAGACTATGTTATTGTTTGACTAAAACCCCTTGCTTGACTAAATAAAAATGATTGTAATGATACATGAACTCTGATAATTTATTTGACCAACATTTTATTGACTTGCACAATCTTACACAATTTGTCTGAACATGTTGAACACAACTAAACACATTATGAACACACACACGGTTGCAACTTTTTCACAAAACGTGTTACCATTGTGTCATTTTTAAACAGATTAGAAGAATATTTAGATATCAACATATCATAGGTGATGCTTCTACACATGTGATTTAAGAAGTAGATACAGTGTTCACCACATGTGACCGATGTGACATCCTGAACTTGTTTGTCTGATAAATGTATCTCGTCACATGACATGTTTAAAAAGTCATAAATCGATTTAGGAAATATTGAATGATTTGGAGCATTTCCAAAACTGTCAAAAAAACACCCAACTCTCTCCAATATATAAACTGCCAGCCAATGCTCTCCAGGCTGGTCAGAGGGGTGTGTGTTAATTATCATAGCACTAGGTCTTATTTGTAGAGGTTGCTGGGGCAGTTTATCACAAGCCAAAACACCTGGCTGTCAGTTCCACAGTATTCATGATGCTTAATAGTAATCAACTAAAACCTGTCTGCGATGGGACACTTCAATCATACTATCATATACCGCATAAATTATTAGATTGATGGTATTAGGCAGCGGGTTCCTGAAACGTGTCTCCAGGCGTATGTTACCACTCTTGATCAATGATAGATGCTGACTATTATCCTCGTCAGGTGTCAGATTAAATGCATAAAGAGTGTACCGTCTCAGGAAATCGTTTCGATCAATGGCCATAGCACTGTTCTTTAAATGTCTCCCTGTTGATAACACCAGTTGATAGAATTCACGAGTCACGCAACCATTAGGGAAGTCCGGTTGTAATGGTTTGGTGGGGAACTGGACACCGTCAACATATATTGCCAGATATTCTAGATTATAATTCTTAAAATTGAATGGGTTCTTGCCATAGTCGCCCGTAAAAGTGTCATTATCAACCATCGCTACCACCACAGACTATGTTATTGTTTGACTAAAACCCCTTGCTTGACTAAATAAAAATGATTGTAATGATACATGAACTCTGATAATTTATTTGACCAACATTTTATTGACTTGCACAATCTTACACAATTTGTCTGAACATGTTGAACACAACTAAACACATTATGAACACACACACGGTTGCAACTTTTTCACAAAACGTGTTACCATTGTGTCATTTTTAAACAGATTAGAAGAATATTTAGATATCAACATATCATAGGTGATGCTTCTACACATGTGATTTAAGAAGTAGATACAGTGTTCACCACATGTGACCGATGTGACATCCTGAACTTGTTTGTCTGATAAATGTATCTCGTCACATGACATGTTTAAAAAGTCATAAATCGATTTAGGAAATATTGAATGATTTGGAGCATTTCCAAAACTGTCAAAAAAACACCCAACTCTCTCCAATATATAAACTGCCAGCCAATGCTCTCCAGGCTGGTCAGAGGGGTGTGTGTTAATTATCATAGCACTAGGTCTTATTTGTAGAGGTTGCTGGGGCAGTTTATCACAAGCCAAAACACCTGGCTGTCAGTTCCACAGTATTCATGATGCTTAATAGTAATCAACTAAAACCTGTCTGCGATGGGACACTTCAATCATACTATCATATACCGCATAAATTATTAGATTGATGGTATTAGGCAGCGGGTTCCTGAAACGTGTCTCCAGGCGTATGTTACCACTCTTGATCAATGATAGATGCTGACTATTATCCTCGTCAGGTGTCAGATTAAATGCATAAAGAGTGTACCGTCTCAGGAAATCGTTTCGATCAATGGCCATAGCACTGTTCTTTAAATGTCTCCCTGTTGATAACACCAGTTGATAGAATTCACGAGTCACGCAACCATTAGGGAAGTCCGGTTGTAATGGTTTGGTGGGGAACTGGACACCGTCAACATATATTGCCAGATATTCTAGATTATAATTCTTAAAATTGAATGGGTTCTTGCCATAGTCGCCCGTAAAAGTGTCATTATCAACCATCGCTACCACCACAGACTATGTTATTGTTTGACTAAAACCCCTTGCTTGACTAAATAAAAATGATTGTAATGATACATGAACTCTGATAATTTATTTGACCAACATTTTATTGACTTGCACAATCTTACACAATTTGTCTGAACATGTTGAACACAACTAAACACATTATGAACACACACACGGTTGCAACTTTTTCACAAAACGTGTTACCATTGTGTCATTTTTAAACAGATTAGAAGAATATTTAGATATCAACATATCATAGGTGATGCTTCTACACATGTGATTTAAGAAGTAGATACAGTGTTCACCACATGTGACCGATGTGACATCCTGAACTTGTTTGTCTGATAAATGTATCTCGTCACATGACATGTTTAAAAAGTCAT
Organism: Nansenia antarctica; assembly: GCF_963989245.1. NCBI lineage: Eukaryota > Metazoa > Chordata > Actinopteri > Argentiniformes > Microstomatidae > Nansenia > Nansenia antarctica. The sequence goes on from NC_137674.1 coordinate 81,878,913, forward strand.
AAATCGATTTAGGAAATATTGAATGATTTGGAGCATTTCCAAAACTGTCAAAAAAACACCCAACTCTCTCCAATATATAAACTGCCAGCCAATGCTCTCCAGGCTGGTCAGAGGGGTGTGTGTTAATTATCATAGCACTAGGTCTTATTTGTAGAGGTTGCTGGGGCAGTTTATCACAAGCCAAAACACCTGGCTGTCAGTTCCACAGTATTCATGTTGCTTAATAGTAATCAACTAAAACCTGTCTGCGATGGGACACTTCAATCATACTATCATATACCGCATAAATTATTAGATTGATGGTATTAGGCAGCGGGTTCCTGAAACGTGTCTCCAGGCGTATGTTACCACTCTTGATCAATGATAGATGCTGACTATTATCCTCGTCAGGTGTCAGATTAAATGCATAAAGAGTGTACCGTCTCAGGAAATCGTTTCGATCAATGGCCATAGCACTGTTCTTTAAATGTCTCCCTGTTGATAACACCAGTTGATAGAATTCACGAGTCACGCAACCATTAGGGAAGTCCGGTTGTAATGGTTTGGTGGGGAACTGGACACCGTCAACATATATTGCCAGATATTCTAGATTATAATTCTTAAAATTGAATGGGTTCTTGCCATAGTCGCCCGTAAAAGTGTCATTATCAACCATCGCTACCACCACAGACTATGTTATTGTTTGACTAAAACCCCTTGCTTGACTAAATAAAAATGATTGTAATGATACATGAACTCTGATAATTTATTTGACCAACATTTTATTGACTTGCACAATCTTACACAATTTGTCTGAACATGTTGAACACAACTAAACACATTATGAACACACACACGGTTGCAACTTTTTCACAAAACGTGTTACCATTGTGTCATTTTTAAACAGATTAGAAGAATATTTAGATATCAACATATCATAGGTGATGCTTCTACACATGTGATTTAAGAAGTAGATACAGTGTTCACCACATGTGACCGATGTGACATCCTGAACTTGTTTGTCTGATAAATGTATCTCGTCACATGACATGTTTAAAAAGTCATAAATCGAATTAGGAAATATTGAATGATTTGGAGCATTTCCAAAACTGTCAAAAAAACACCCAACTCTCTCCAATATATAAACTGCCAGCCAATGCTCTCCAGGCTGGTCAGAGGGGTGTGTGTTAATTATCATAGCACTAGGTCTTATTTGTAGAGGTTGCTGGGGCAGTTTATCACAAGCCAAAACACCTGGCTGTCAGTTCCACAGTATTCATGATGCTTAATAGTAATCAACTAAAACCTGTCTGCGATGGGACACTTCAATCATACTATCATATACCGCATAAATTATTATATTGATGGTATTAGGCAGCGGGTTCCTGAAACGTGTCTCCAGGCGTATGTTACCACTCTTGATCAATGATAGATGCTGACTATTATCCTCGTCAGGTGTCAGATTAAATGCATAAAGAGTGTACCGTCTCAGGAAATCGTTTCGATCAATGGCCATAGCACTGTTCTTTAAATGTCTCCCTGTTGATAACACCAGTTGATAGAATTCACGAGTCACGCAACCATTAGGGAAGTCCGGTTGTAATGGTTTGGTGGGGAACTGGACACCGTCAACATATATTGCCAGATATTCTAGATTATAATTCTTAAAATTGAATGGGTTCTTGCCATAGTCGCCCGTAAAAGTGTCATTATCAACCATCGCTACCACCACAGACTATGTTATTGTTTGACTAAAACCCCTTGCTTGACTAAATAAAAATGATTGTAATGATACATGAACTCTGATAATTTATTTGACCAACATTTTATTGACTTGCACAATCTTACACAATTTGTCTGAACATGTTGAACACAACTAAACACATTATGAACACACACACGGTTGCAACTTTTTCACAAAACGTGTTACCATTGTGTCATTTTTAAACAGATTAGAAGAATATTTAGATATCAACATATCATAGGTGATGCTTCTACACATGTGATTTAAGAAGTAGATACAGTGTTCACCACATGTGACCGATGTGACATCCTGAACTTGTTTGTCTGATAAATGTATCTCGTCACATGACATGTTTAAAAAGTCATAAATCGATTTAGGAAATATTGAATGATTTGGAGCATTTCCAAAACTGTCAAAAAAACACCCAACTCTCTCCAATATATAAACTGCCAGCCAATGCTCTCCAGGCTGGTCAGAGGGGTGTGTGTTAATTATCATAGCACTAGGTCTTATTTGTAGAGGTTGCTGGGGCAGTTTATCACAAGCCAAAACACCTGGCTGTCAGTTCCACAGTATTCATGATGCTTAATAGTAATCAACTAAAACCTGTCTGCGATGGGACACTTCAATCATACTATCATATACCGCATAAATTATTAGATTGATGGTATTAGGCAGCGGGTTCCTGAAACGTGTCTCCAGGCGTATGTTACCACTCTTGATCAATGATAGATGCTGACTATTATCCTCGTCAGGTGTCAGATTAAATGCATAAAGAGTGTACCGTCTCAGGAAATCGTTTCGATCAATGGCCATAGCACTGTTCTTTAAATGTCTCCCTGTTGATAACACCAGTTGATAGAATTCACGAGTCACGCAACCATTAGGGAAGTCCGGTTGTAATGGTTTGGTGGGGAACTGGACACCGTCAACATATATTGCCAGATATTCTAGATTATAATTCTTAAAATTGAATGGGTTCTTGCCATAGTCGCCCGTAAAAGTGTCATTATCAACCATCGCTACCACCACAGACTATGTTATTGTTTGACTAAAACCCCTTGCTTGACTAAATAAAAATGATTGTAATGATACATGAACTCTGATAATTTATTTGACCAACATTTTATTGACTTGCACAATCTTACACAATTTGTCTGAACATGTTGAACACAACTAAACACATTATGAACACACACACGGTTGCAACTTTTTCACAAAACGTGTTACCATTGTGTCATTTTTAAACAGATTAGAAGAATATTTAGATATCAACATATCATAGGTGATGCTTCTACACATGTGATTTAAGAAGTAGATACAGTGTTCACCACATGTGACCGATGTGACATCCTGAACTTGTTTGTCTGATAAATGTATCTCGTCACATGACATGTTTAAAAAGTCATAAATCGATTTAGGAAATATTGAATGATTTGGAGCATTTCCAAAACTGTCAAAAAAACACCCAACTCTCTCCAATATATAAACTGCCAGCCAATGCTCTCCAGGCTGGTCAGAGGGGTGTGTGTTAATTATCATAGCACTAGGTCTTATTTGTAGAGGTTGCTGGGGCAGTTTATCACAAGCCAAAACACCTGGCTGTCAGTTCCACAGTATTCATGATGCTTAATAGTAATCAACTAAAACCTGTCTGCGATGGGACACTTCAATCATACTATCATATACCGCATAAATTATTAGATTGATGGTATTAGGCAGCGGGTTCCTGAAACGTGTCTCCAGGCGTATGTTACCACTCTTGATCAATGATAGATGCTGACTATTATCCTCGTCAGGTGTCAGATTAAATGCATAAAGAGTGTACCGTCTCAGGAAATCGTTTCGATCAATGGCCATAGCACTGTTCTTTAAATGTCTCCCTGTTGATAACACCAGTTGATAGAATTCACGAGTCACGCAACCATTAGGGAAGTCCGGTTGTAATGGTTTGGTGGGGAACTGGACACCGTCAACATATATTGCCAGATATTCTAGATTATAATTCTTAAAATTGAATGGGTTCTTGCCATAGTCGCCCGTAAAAGTGTCATTATCAACCATCGCTACCACCACAGACTATGTTATTGTTTGACTAAAACCCCTTGCTTGACTAAATAAAAATGATTGTAATGATACATGAACTCTGATAATTTATTTGACCAACATTTTATTGACTTGCACAATCTTACACAATTTGTCTGAACATGTTGAACACAACTAAACACATTATGAACACACACACGGTTGCAACTTTTTCACAAAACGTGTTACCATTGTGTCATTTTTAAACAGATTAGAAGAATATTTAGATATCAACATATCATAGGTGATGCTTCTACACATGTGATTTAAGAAGTAGATACAGTGTTCACCACATGTGACCGATGTGACATCCTGAACTTGTTTGTCTGATAAATGTATCTCGTCACATGACATGTTTAAAAAGTCATAAATCGATTTAGGAAATATTGAATGATTTGGAGCATTTCCAAAACTGTCAAAAAAACACCCAACTCTCTCCAATATATAAACTGCCAGCCAATGCTCTCCAGGCTGGTCAGAGGGGTGTGTGTTAATTATCATAGCACTAGGTCTTATTTGTAGAGGTTGCTGGGGCAGTTTATCACAAGCCAAAACACCTGGCTGTCAGTTCCACAGTATTCATGATGCTTAATAGTAATCAACTAAAACCTGTCTGCGATGGGACACTTCAATCATACTATCATATACCGCATAAATTATTAGATTGATGGTATTAGGCAGCGGGTTCCTGAAACGTGTCTCCAGGCGTATGTTACCACTCTTGATCAATGATAGATGCTGACTATTATCCTCGTCAGGTGTCAGATTAAATGCATAAAGAGTGTACCGTCTCAGGAAATCGTTTCGATCAATGGCCATAGCACTGTTCTTTAAATGTCTCCCTGTTGATAACACCAGTTGATAGAATTCACGAGTCACGCAACCATTAGGGAAGTCCGGTTGTAATGGTTTGGTGGGGAACTGGACACCGTCAACATATATTGCCAGATATTCTAGATTATAATTCTTAAAATTGAATGGGTTCTTGCCATAGTCGCCCGTAAAAGTGTCATTATCAACCATCGCTACCACCACAGACTATGTTATTGTTTGACTAAAACCCCTTGCTTGACTAAATAAAAATGATTGTAATGATACATGAACTCTGATAATTTATTTGACCAACATTTTATTGACTTGCACAATCTTACACAATTTGTCTGAACATGTTGAACACAACTAAACACATTATGAACACACACACGGTTGCAACTTTTTCACAAAACGTGTTACCATTGTGTCATTTTTAAACAGATTAGAAGAATATTTAGATATCAACATATCATAGGTGATGCTTCTACACATGTGATTTAAGAAGTAGATACAGTGTTCACCACATGTGACCGATGTGACATCCTGAACTTGTTTGTCTGATAAATGTATCTCGTCACATGACATGTTTAAAAAGTCATAAATCGATTTAGGAAATATTGAATGATTTGGAGCATTTCCAAAACTGTCAAAAAAACACCCAACTCTCTCCAATATATAAACTGCCAGCCAATGCTCTCCAGGCTGGTCAGAGGGGTGTGTGTTAATTATCATAGCACTAGGTCTTATTTGTAGAGGTTGCTGGGGCAGTTTATCACAAGCCAAAACACCTGGCTGTCAGTTCCACAGTATTCATGATGCTTAATAGTAATCAACTAAAACCTGTCTGCGATGGGACACTTCAATCATACTATCATATACCGCATAAATTATTAGATTGATGGTATTAGGCAGCGGGTTCCTGAAACGTGTCTCCAGGCGTATGTTACCACTCTTGATCAATGATAGATGCTGACTATTATCCTCGTCAGGTGTCAGATTAAATGCATAAAGAGTGTACCGTCTCAGGAAATCGTTTCGATCAATGGCCATAGCACTGTTCTTTAAATGTCTCCCTGTTGATAACACCAGTTGATAGAATTCACGAGTCACGCAACCATTAGGGAAGTCCGGTTGTAATGGTTTGGTGGGGAACTGGACACCGTCAACATATATTGCCAGATATTCTAGATTATAATTCTTAAAATTGAATGGGTTCTTGCCATAGTCGCCCGTAAAAGTGTCATTATCAACCATCGCTACCACCACAGACTATGTTATTGTTTGACTAAAACCCCTTGCTTGACTAAATAAAAATGATTGTAATGATACATGAACTCTGATAATTTATTTGACCAACATTTTATTGACTTGCACAATCTTACACAATTTGTCTGAACATGTTGAACACAACTAAACACATTATGAACACACACACGGTTGCAACTTTTTCACAAAACGTGTTACCATTGTGTCATTTTTAAACAGATTAGAAGAATATTTAGATATCAACATATCATAGGTGATGCTTCTACACATGTGATTTAAGAAGTAGATACAGTGTTCACCACATGTGACCGATGTGACATCCTGAACTTGTTTGTCTGATAAATGTATCTCGTCACATGACATGTTTAAAAAGTCATAAATCGATTTAGGAAATATTGAATGATTTGGAGCATTTCCAAAACTGTCAAAAAAACACCCAACTCTCTCCAATATATAAACTGCCAGCCAATGCTCTCCAGGCTGGTCAGAGGGGTGTGTGTTAATTATCATAGCACTAGGTCTTATTTGTAGAGGTTGCTGGGGCAGTTTATCACAAGCCAAAACACCTGGCTGTCAGTTCCACAGTATTCATGATGCTTAATAGTAATCAACTAAAACCTGTCTGCGATGGGACACTTCAATCATACTATCATATACCGCATAAATTATTAGATTGATGGTATTAGGCAGCGGGTTCCTGAAACGTGTCTCCAGGCGTATGTTACCACTCTTGATCAATGATAGATGCTGACTATTATCCTCGTCAGGTGTCAGATTAAATGCATAAAGAGTGTACCGTCTCAGGAAATCGTTTCGATCAATGGCCATAGCACTGTTCTTTAAATGTCTCCCTGTTGATAACACCAGTTGATAGAATTCACGAGTCACGCAACCATTAGGGAAGTCCGGTTGTAATGGTTTGGTGGGGAACTGGACACCGTCAACATATATTGCCAGATATTCTAGATTATAATTCTTAAAATTGAATGGGTTCTTGCCATAGTCGCCCGTAAAAGTGTCATTATCAACCATCGCTACCACCACAGACTATGTTATTGTTTGACTAAAACCCCTTGCTTGACTAAATAAAAATGATTGTAATGATACATGAACTCTGATAATTTATTTGACCAACATTTTATTGACTTGCACAATCTTACACAATTTGTCTGAACATGTTGAACACAACTAAACACATTATGAACACACACACGGTTGCAACTTTTTCACAAAACGTGTTACCATTGTGTCATTTTTAAACAGATTAGAAGAATATTTAGATATCAACATATCATAGGTGATGCTTCTACACATGTGATTTAAGAAGTAGATACAGTGTTCACCACATGTGACCGATGTGACATCCTGAACTTGTTTGTCTGATAAATGTATCTCGTCACATGACATGTTTAAAAAGTCATAAATCGATTTAGGAAATATTGAATGATTTGGAGCATTTCCAAAACTGTCAAAAAAACACCCAACTCTCTCCAATATATAAACTGCCAGCCAATGCTCTCCAGGCTGGTCAGAGGGGTGTGTGTTAATTATCATAGCACTAGGTCTTATTTGTAGAGGTTGCTGGGGCAGTTTATCACAAGCCAAAACACCTGGCTGTCAGTTCCACAGTATTCATGTTGCTTAATAGTAATCAACTAAAACCTGTCTGCGATGGGACACTTCAATCATACTATCATATACCGCATAAATTATTAGATTGATGGTATTAGGCAGCGGGTTCCTGAAACGTGTCTCCAGGCGTATGTTACCACTCTTGATCAATGATAGATGCTGACTATTATCCTCGTCAGGTGTCAGATTAAATGCATAAAGAGTGTACCGTCTCAGGAAATCGTTTCGATCAATGGCCATAGCACTGTTCTTTAAATGTCTCCCTGTTGATAACACCAGTTGATAGAATTCACGAGTCACGCAACCATTAGGGAAGTCCGGTTGTAATGGTTTGGTGGGGAACTGGACACCGTCAACATATATTGCCAGATATTCTAGATTATAATTCTTAAAATTGAATGGGTTCTTGCCATAGTCGCCCGTAAAAGTGTCATTATCAACCATCGCTACCACCACAGACTATGTTATTGTTTGACTAAAACCCCTTGCTTGACTAAATAAAAATGATTGTAATGATACATGAACTCTGATAATTTATTTGACCAACATTTTATTGACTTGCACAATCTTACACAATTTGTCTGAACATGTTGAACACAACTAAACACATTATGAACACACACACGGTTGCAACTTTTTCACAAAACGTGTTACCATTGTGTCATTTTTAAACAGATTAGAAGAATATTTAGATATCAACATATCATAGGTGATGCTTCTACACATGTGATTTAAGAAGTAGATACAGTGTTCACCACATGTGACCGATGTGACATCCTGAACTTGTTTGTCTGATAAATGTATCTCGTCACATGACATGTTTAAAAAGTCATAAATCGATTTAGGAAATATTGAATGATTTGGAGCATTTCCAAAACTGTCAAAAAAACACCCAACTCTCTCCAATATATAAACTGCCAGCCAATGCTCTCCAGGCTGGTCAGAGGGGTGTGTGTTAATTATCATAGCACTAGGTCTTATTTGTAGAGGTTGCTGGGGCAGTTTATCACAAGCCAAAACACCTGGCTGTCAGTTCCACAGTATTCATGATGCTTAATAGTAATCAACTAAAACCTGTCTGCGATGGGACACTTCAATCATACTATCATATACCGCATAAATTATTAGATTGATGGTATTAGGCAGCGGGTTCCTGAAACGTGTCTCCAGGCGTATGTTACCACTCTTGATCAATGATAGATGCTGACTATTATCCTCGTCAGGTGTCAGATTAAATGCATAAAGAGTGTACCGTCTCAGGAAATCGTTTCGATCAATGGCCATAGCACTGTTCTTTAAATGTCTCCCTGTTGATAACACCAGTTGATAGAATTCACGAGTCACGCAACCATTAGGGAAGTCCGGTTGTAATGGTTTGGTGGGGAACTGGACACCGTCAACATATATTGCCAGATATTCTAGATTATAATTCTTAAAATTGAATGGGTTCTTGCCATAGTCGCCCGTAAAAGTGTCATTATCAACCATCGCTACCACCACAGACTATGTTATTGTTTGACTAAAACCCCTTGCTTGACTAAATAAAAATGATTGTAATGATACATGAACTCTGATAATTTATTTGACCAACATTTTATTGACTTGCACAATCTTACACAATTTGTCTGAACATGTTGAACACAACTAAACACATTATGAACACACACACGGTTGCAACTTTTTCACAAAACGTGTTACCATTGTGTCATTTTTAAACAGATTAGAAGAATATTTAGATATCAACATATCATAGGTGATGCTTCTACACATGTGATTTAAGAAGTAGATACAGTGTTCACCACATGTGACCGATGTGACATCCTGAACTTGTTTGTCTGATAAATGTATCTCGTCACATGACATGTTTAAAAAGTCATAAATCGATTTAGGAAATATTGAATGATTTGGAGCATTTCCAAAACTGTCAAAAAAACACCCAACTCTCTCCAATATATAAACTGCCAGCCAATGCTCTCCAGGCTGGTCAGAGGGGTGTGTGTTAATTATCATAGCACTAGGTCTTATTTGTAGAGGTTGCTGGGGCAGTTTATCACAAGCCAAAACACCTGGCTGTCAGTTCCACAGTATTCATGATGCTTAATAGTAATCAACTAAAACCTGTCTGCGATGGGACACTTCAATCATACTATCATATACCGCATAAATTATTAGATTGATGGTATTAGGCAGCGGGTTCCTGAAACGTGTCTCCAGGCGTATGTTACCACTCTTGATCAATGATAGATGCTGACTATTATCCTCGTCAGGTGTCAGATTAAATGCATAAAGAGTGTACCGTCTCAGGAAATCGTTTCGATCAATGGCCATAGCACTGTTCTTTAAATGTCTCCCTGTTGATAACACCAGTTGATAGAATTCACGAGTCACGCAACCATTAGGGAAGTCCGGTTGTAATGGTTTGGTGGGGAACTGGACACCGTCAACATATATTGCCAGATATTCTAGATTATAATTCTTAAAATTGAATGGGTTCTTGCCATAGTCGCCCGTAAAAGTGTCATTATCAACCATCGCTACCACCACAGACTATGTTATTGTTTGACTAAAACCCCTTGCTTGACTAAATAAAAATGATTGTAATGATACATGAACTCTGATAATTTATTTGACCAACATTTTATTGACTTGCACAATCTTACACAATTTGTCTGAACATGTTGAACACAACTAAACACATTATGAACACACACACGGTTGCAACTTTTTCACAAAACGTGTTACCATTTTGTCATTTTTAAACAGATTAGAAGAATATTTAGATATCAACATATCATAGGTGATGCTTCTACACATGTGATTTAAGAAGTAGATACAGTGTTCACCACATGTGACCGATGTGACATCCTGAACTTGTTTGTCTGATAAATGTATCTCGTCACATGACATGTTTAAAAAGTCATAAATCGATTTAGGAAATATTGAATGATTTGGAGCATTTCCAAAACTGTCAAAAAAACACCCAACTCTCTCCAATATATAAACTGCCAGCCAATGCTCTCCAGGCTGGTCAGAGGGGTGTGTGTTAATTATCATAGCACTAGGTCTTATTTGTAGAGGTTGCTGGGGCAGTTTATCACAAGCCAAAACACCTGGCTGTCAGTTCCACAGTATTCATGATGCTTAATAGTAATCAACTAAAACCTGTCTGCGATGGGACACTTCAATCATACTATCATATACCGCATAAATTATTAGATTGATGGTATTAGGCAGCGGGTTCCTGAAACGTGTCTCCAGGCGTATGTTACCACTCTTGATCAATGATAGATGCTGACTATTATCCTCGTCAGGTGTCAGATTAAATGCATAAAGAGTGTACCGTCTCAGGAAATCGTTTCGATCAATGGCCATAGCACTGTTCTTTAAATGTCTCCCTGTTGATAACACCAGTTGATAGAATTCACGAGTCACGCAACCATTAGGGAAGTCCGGTTGTAATGGTTTGGTGGGGAACTGGACACCGTCAACATATATTGCCAGATATTCTAGATTATAATTCTTAAAATTGAATGGGTTCTTGCCATAGTCGCCCGTAAAAGTGTCATTATCAACCATCGCTACCACCACAGACTATGTTATTGTTTGACTAAAACCCCTTGCTTGACTAAATAAAAATGATTGTAATGATACATGAACTCTGATAATTTATTTGACCAACATTTTATTGACTTGCACAATCTTACACAATTGTCTGAACATGTTGAACACAACTAAACACATTATGAACACACACACGGTTGCAACTTTTTCACAAAACGTGTTACCATTGTGTCATTTTTAAACAGATTAGAAGAATATTTAGATATCAACATATCATAGGGGATGCTTCTACACATGTGATTTAAGAAGTAGATACAGTGTTCACCACATGTGACCGATGTGACATCCTGAACTTGTTTGTCTGATAAATGTATCTCGTCACATGACATGTTTAAAAAGTCATAAATCGATTTAGGAAATATTGAATGATTTGGAGCATTTCCAAAACTGTCAAAAAAACACCCAACTCTCTCCAATATATAAACTGCCAGCCAATGCTCTCCAGGCTGGTCAGAGGGGTGTGTGTTAATTATCATAGCACTAGGTCTTATTTGTAGAGGTTGCTGGGGCAGTTTATCACAAGCCAAAACACCTGGCTGTCAGTTCCACAGTATTCATGATGCTTAATAGTAATCAACTAAAACCTGTCTGCGATGGGACACTTCAATCATACTATCATATACCGCATAAATTATTAGATTGATGGTATTAGGCAGCGGGTTCCTGAAACGTGTCTCCAGGCGTATGTTACCACTCTTCATCAATGATAGATGCTGACTATTATCCTCGTCAGGTGTCAGATTAAATGCATAAAGAGTGTACCGTCTCAGGAAATCGTTTCGATCAATGGCCATAGCACTGTTCTTTAAATGTCTCCCTGTTGATAACACCAGTTGATAGAATTCACGAGTCACGCAACCATTAGGGAAGTCCGGTTGTAATGGTTTGGTGGGGAACTGGACACCGTCAACATATATTGCCAGATATTCTAGATTATAATTCTTAAAATTGAATGGGTTCTTGCCATAGTCGCCCGTAAAAGTGTCATTATCAACCATCGCTACCACCACAGACTATGTTATTGTTTGACTAAAACCCCTTGCTTGACTAAATAAAAATGATTGTAATGATACATGAACTCTGATAATTTATTTGACCAACATTTTATTGACTTGCACAATCTTACACAATTGTCTGAACATGTTGAACACAACTAAACACATTATGAACACACACACGGTTGCAACTTTTTCACAAAACGTGTTACCATTGTGTCATTTTTAAACAGATTAGAAGAATATTTAGATATCAACATATCATAGGGGATGCTTCTACACATGTGATTTAAGAAGTAGATACAGTGTTCACCACATGTGACCGATGTGACATCCTGAACTTGTTTGTCTGATAAATGTATCTCGTCACATGACATGTTTAAAAAGTCATAAATCGATTTAGGAAATATTGAATGATTTGGAGCATTTCCAAAACTGTCAAAAAAACACCCAACTCTCTCCAATATATAAACTGCCAGACAATGCTCTCCAGGCTGGTCAGAGGGGTGTGTGTTAATTATCATAGCACTAGGTCTTATTTGTAGAGGTTGCTGGGGCAGTTTATCACAAGCCAAAACACCTGGCTGTCAGTTCCACAGTATTCATGATGCTTAATAGTAATCAACTAAAACCTGTCTGCGATGGGACACTTCAATCATACTATCATATACCGCATAAATTATTAGATTGATGGTATTAGGCAGCGGGTTCCTGAAACGTGTCTCCAGGCGTATGTTACCACTCTTGATCAATGATAGATGCTGACTATTATCCTCGTCAGGTGTCAGATTAAATGCATAAAGAGTGTACCGTCTCAGGAAATCGTTTCGATCAATGGCCATAGCACTGTTCTTTAAATGTCTCCCTGTTGATAACACCAGTTGATAGAATTCACGAGTCACGCAACCATTAGGGAAGTCCGGTTGTAATGGTTTGGTGGGGAACTGGACACCGTCAACATATATTGCCAGATATTCTAGATTATAATTCTTAAAATTGAATGGGTTCTTGCCATAGTCGCCCGTAAAAGTGTCATTATCAACCATCGCTACCACCACAGACTATGTTATTGTTTGACTAAAACCCCTTGCTTGACTAAATAAAAATGATTGTAATGATACATGAACTCTGATAATTTATTTGACCAACATTTTATTGACTTGCACAATCTTACACAATTGTCTGAACATGTTGAACACAACTAAACACATTATGAACACACACACGGTTGCAACTTTTTCACAAAACGTGTTACCATTGTGTCATTTTTAAACAGATTAGAAGAATATTTAGATATCAACATATCATAGGTGATGCTTCTACACATGTGATTTAAGAAGTAGATACAGTGTTCACCACATGTGACCGATGTGACATCCTGAACTTGTTTGTCTGATAAATGTATCTCGTCACATGACATGTTTAAAAAGTCATAAATCGATTTAGGAAATATTGAATGATTTGGAGCATTTCCAAAACTGTCAAAAAAACACCCAACTCTCTCCAATATATAAACTGCCAGCCAATGCTCTCCAGGCTGGTCAGAGGGGTGTGTGTTAATTATCATAGCACTAGGTCTTATTTGTAGAGGTTGCTGGGGCAGTTTATCACAAGCCAAAACACCTGGCTGTCAGTTCCACAGTATTCATGATGCTTAATAGTAATCAACTAAAACCTGTCTGCGATGGGACACTTCAATCATACTATCATATACCGCATAAATTATTAGATTGATGGTATTAGGCAGCGGGTTCCTGAAACGTGTCTCCAGGCGTATGTTACCACTCTTGATCAATGATAGATGCTGACTATTATCCTCGTCAGGTGTCAGATTAAATGCATAAAGAGTGTACCGTCTCAGGAAATCGTTTCGATCAATGGCCATAGCACTGTTCTTTAAATGTCTCCCTGTTGATAACACCAGTTGATAGAATTCACGAGTCACGCAACCATTAGGGAAGTCCGGTTGTAATGGTTTGGTGGGGAACTGGACACCGTCAACATATATTGCCAGATATTCTAGATTATAATTCTTAAAATTGAATGGGTTCTTGCCATAGTCGCCCGTAAAAGTGTCATTATCAACCATCGCTACCACCACAGACTATGTTATTGTTTGACTAAAACCCCTTGCTTGACTAAATAAAAATGATTGTAATGATACATGAACTCTGATAATTTATTTGACCAACATTTTATTGACTTGCACAATCTTACACAATTGTCTGAACATGTTGAACACAACTAAACACATTATGAACACACACACGGTTGCAACTTTTTCACAAAACGTGTTACCATTGTGTCATTTTTAAACAGATTAGAAGAATATTTAGATATCAACATATCATAGGGGATGCTTCTACACATGTGATTTAAGAAGTAGATACAGTGTTCACCACATGTGACCGATGTGACATCCTGAACTTGTTTGTCTGATAAATGTATCTCGTCACATGACATGTTTAAAAAGTCATAAATCGATTTAGGAAATATTGAATGATTTGGAGCATTTCCAAAACTGTCAAAAAAACACCCAACTCTCTCCAATATATAAACTGCCAGCCAATGCTCTCCAGGCTGGTCAGAGGGGTGTGTGTTAATTATCATAGCACTAGGTCTTATTTGTAGAGGTTGCTGGGGCAGTTTATCACAAGCCAAAACACCTGGCTGTCAGTTCCACAGTATTCATGATGCTTAATAGTAATCAACTAAAACCTGTCTGCGATGGGACACTTCAATCATACTATCATATACCGCATAAATTATTAGATTGATGGTATTAGGCAGCGGGTTCCTGAAACGTGTCTCCAGGCGTATGTTACCACTCTTGATCAATGATAGATGCTGACTATTATCCTCGTCAGGTGTCAGATTAAATGCATAAAGAGTGTACCGTCTCAGGAAATCGTTTCGATCAATGGCCATAGCACTGTTCTTTAAATGTCTCCCTGTTGATAACACCAGTTGATAGAATTCACGAGTCACGCAACCATTAGGGAAGTCCGGTTGTAATGGTTTGGTGGGGAACTGGACACCGTCAACATATATTGCCAGATATTCTAGATTATAATTCTTAAAATTGAATGGGTTCTTGCCATAGTCGCCCGTAAAAGTGTCATTATCAACCATCGCTACCACCACAGACTATGTTATTGTTTGACTAAAACCCCTTGCTTGACTAAATAAAAATGATTGTAATGATACATGAACTCTGATAATTTATTTGACCAACATTTTATTGACTTGCACAATCTTACACAATTGTCTGAACATGTTGAACACAACTAAACACATTATGAACACACACACGGTTGCAACTTTTTCACAAAACGTGTTACCATTGTGTCATTTTTAAACAGATTAGAAGAATATTTAGATATCAACATATCATAGGGGATGCTTCTACACATGTGATTTAAGAAGTAGATACAGTGTTCACCACATGTGACCGATGTGACATCCTGAACTTGTTTGTCTGATAAATGTATCTCGTCACATGACATGTTTAAAAAGTCATAAATCGATTTAGGAAATATTGAATGATTTGGAGCATTTCCAAAACTGTCAAAAAAACACCCAACTCTCTCCAATATATAAACTGCCAGCCAATGCTCTCCAGGCTGGTCAGAGGGGTGTGTGTTAATTATCATAGCACTAGGTCTTATTTGTAGAGGTTGCTGGGGCAGTTTATCACAAGCCAAAACACCTGGCTGTCAGTTCCACAGTATTCATGATGCTTAATAGTAATCAACTAAAACCTGTCTGCGATGGGACACTTCAATCATACTATCATATACCGCATAAATTATTAGATTGATGGTATTAGGCAGCGGGTTCCTGAAACGTGTCTCCAGGCGTATGTTACCACTCTTGATCAATGATAGATGCTGACTATTATCCTCGTCAGGTGTCAGATTAAATGCATAAAGAGTGTACCGTCTCAGGAAATCGTTTCGATCAATGGCCATAGCACTGTTCTTTAAATGTCTCCCTGTTGATAACACCAGTTGATAGAATTCACGAGTCACGCAACCATTAGGGAAGTCCGGTTGTAATGGTTTGGTGGGGAACTGGACACCGTCAACATATATTGCCAGATATTCTAGATTATAATTCTTAAAATTGAATGGGTTCTTGCCATAGTCGCCCGTAAAAGTGTCATTATCAACCATCGCTACCACCACAGACTATGTTATTGTTTGACTAAAACCCCTTGCTTGACTAAATAAAAATGATTGTAATGATACATGAACTCTGATAATTTATTTGACCAACATTTTATTGACTTGCACAATCTTACACAATTGTCTGAACATGTTGAACACAACTAAACACATTATGAACACACACACGGTTGCAACTTTTTCACAAAACGTGTTACCATTGTGTCATTTTTAAACAGATTAGAAGAATATTTAGATATCAACATATCATAGGGGATGCTTCTACACATGTGATTTAAGAAGTAGATACAGTGTTCACCACATGTGACCGATGTGACATCCTGAACTTGTTTGTCTGATAAATGTATCTCGTCACATGACATGTTTAAAAAGTCATGAATCGATTTAGGAAATATTGAATGATTTGGAGCATTTCCAAAACTGTCAAAAAAACACCCAACTCTCTCCAATATATAAACTGCCAGCCAATGCTCTCCAGGCTGGTCAGAGGGGTGTGTGTTAATTATCATAGCACTAGGTCTTATTTGTAGAGGTTGCTGGGGCAGTTTATCACAAGCCAAAACACCTGGCTGTCAGTTCCACAGTATTCATGATGCTTAATAGTAATCAACTAAAACCTGTCTGCGATGGGACACTTCAATCATACTATCATATACCGCATAAATTATTAGATTGATGGTATTAGGCAGCGGGTTCCTGAAACGTGTCTCCAGGCGTATGTTACCACTCTTGATCAATGATAGATGCTGACTATTATCCTCGTCAGGTGTCAGATTAAATGCATAAAGAGTGTACCGTCTCAGGAAATCGTTTCGATCAATGGCCATAGCACTGTTCTTTAAATGTCTCCCTGTTGATAACACCAGTTGATATAATTCACGAGTCACGCAACCATTAGGGAAGTCCGGTTGTAATGGTTTGGTGGGGAACTGGACACCGTCAACATATATTGCCAGATATTCTAGATTATAATTCTTAAAATTGAATGGGTTCTTGCCATAGTCGCCCGTAAAAGTGTCATTATCAACCATCGCTACCACCACAGACTATGTTATTGTTTGACTAAAACCCCTTGCTTGACTAAATAAAAATGATTGTAATGATACATGAACTCTGATAATTTATTTGACCAACATTTTATTGACTTGCACAATCTTACACAATTGTCTGAACATGTTGAACACAACTAAACACATTATGAACACACACACGGTTGCAACTTTTTCACAAAACGTGTTACCATTGTGTCATTTTTAAACAGATTAGAAGAATATTTAGATATCAACATATCATAGGTGATGCTTCTACACATGTGATTTAAGAAGTAGATACAGTGTTCACCACATGTGACCGATGTGACATCCTGAACTTGTTTGTCTGATAAATGTATCTCGTCACATGACATGTTTAAAAAGTCATAAATCGATTTAGGAAATATTGAATGATTTGGAGCATTTCCAAAACTGTCAAAAAAACACCCAACTCTCTCCAATATATAAACTGCCAGCCAATGCTCTCCAGGCTGGTCAGAGGGGTGTGTGTTAATTATCATAGCACTAGGTCTTATTTGTAGAGGTTGCTGGGGCAGTTTATCACAAGCCAAAACACCTGGCTGTCAGTTCCACAGTATTCATGATGCTTAATAGTAATCAACTAAAACCTGTCTGCGATGGGACACTTCAATCATACTATCATATACCGCATAAATTATTAGATTGATGGTATTAGGCAGCGGGTTCCTGAAACGTGTCTCCAGGCGTATGTTACCACTCTTGATCAATGATAGATGCTGACTATTATCCTCGTCAGGTGTCAGATTAAATGCATAAAGAGTGTACCGTCTCAGGAAATCGTTTCGATCAATGGCCATAGCACTGTTCTTTAAATGTCTCCCTGTTGATAACACCAGTTGATAGAATTCACGAGTCACGCAACCATTAGGGAAGTCCGGTTGTAATGGTTTGGTGGGGAACTGGACACCGTCAACATATATTGCCAGATATTCTAGATTATAATTCTTAAAATTGAATGGGTTCTTGCCATAGTCGCCCGTAAAAGTGTCATTATCAACCATCGCTACCACCACAGACTATGTTATTGTTTGACTAAAACCCCTTGCTTGACTAAATAAAAATGATTGTAATGATACATGAACTCTGATAATTTATTTGACCAACATTTTATTGACTTGCACAATCTTACACAATTGTCTGAACATGTTGAACACAACTAAACACATTATGAACACACACACGGTTGCAACTTTTTCACAAAACGTGTTACCATTGTGTCATTTTTAAACATATTAGAAGAATATTTAGATATCAACATATCATAGGGGATGCTTCTACACATGTGATTTAAGAAGTAGATACAGTGTTCACCACATGTGACCGATGTGACATCCTGAACTTGTTTGTCTGATAAATGTATCTCGTCACATGACATGTTTAAAAAGTCATAAATCGATGTAGGAAATATTGAATGATTTGGAGCATTTCCAAAACTGTCAAAAAAACACCCAACTCTCTCCAATATATAAACTGCTAGCCAATGCTCTCCAGGCTGGTCAGAGGGGTGTGTGTTAATTATCATAGCACTAGGTCTTATTTGTAGAGGTTGCTGGGGCAGTTTATCACAAGCCAAAACACCTGGCTGTCAGTTCCACAGTATTCATGATGCTTAATAGTAATCAACTAAAACCTGTCTGCGATGGGACACTTCAATCATACTATCATATACCGCATAAATTATTAGATTGATGGTATTAGGCAGCGGGTTCCTGAAACGTGTCTCCAGGCGTATGTTACCACTCTTGATCAATGATAGATGCTGACTATTATCCTCGTCAGGTGTCAGATTAAATGCATAAAGAGTGTACCGTCTCAGGAAATCGTTTCGATCAATGGCCATAGCACTGTTCTTTAAATGTCTCCCTGTTGATAACACCAGTTGATAGAATTCACGAGTCACGCAACCATTAGGGAAGTCCGGTTGTAATGGTTTGGTGGGGAACTGGACACCGTCAACATATATTGCCAGATATTCTAGATTATAATTCTTAAAATTGAATGGGTTCTTGCCATAGTCGCCCGTAAAAGTGTCATTATCAACCATCGCTACCACCACAGACTATGTTATTGTTTGACTAAAACCCCTTGCTTGACTAAATAAAAATGATTGTAATGATACATGAACTCTGATAATTTATTTGACCAACATTTTATTGACTTGCACAATCTTACACAATTGTCTGAACATGTTGAACACAACTAAACACATTATGAACACACACACGGTTGCAACTTTTTCACAAAACGTGTTACCATTGTGTCATTTTTAAACAGATTAGAAGAATATTTAGATATCAACATATCATAGGTGATGCTTCTACACATGTGATTTAAGAAGTAGATACAGTGTTCACCACATGTGACCGATGTGACATCCTGAACTTGTTTGTCTGATAAATGTATCTCGTCACATGACATGTTTAAAAAGTCATAAATCGATTTAGGAAATATTGAATGATTTGGAGCATTTCCAAAACTGTCAAAAAAACACCCAACTCTCTCCAATATATAAACTGCCAGCCAATGCTCTCCAGGCTGGTCAGAGGGGTGTGTGTTAATTATCATAGCACTAGGTCTTATTTGTAGAGGTTGCTGGGGCAGTTTATCACAAGCCAAAACACCTGGCTGTCAGTTCCACAGTATTCATGATGCTTAATAGTAATCAACTAAAACCTGTCTGCGATGGGACACTTCAATCATACTATCATATACCGCATAAATTATTAGATTGATGGTATTAGGCAGCGGGTTCCTGAAACGTGTCTCCAGGCGTATGTTACCACTCTTGATCAATGATAGATGCTGACTATTATCCTCGTCAGGTGTCAGATTAAATGCATAAAGAGTGTACCGTCTCAGGAAATCGTTTCGATCAATGGCCATAGCACTGTTCTTTAAATGTCTCCCTGTTGATAACACCAGTTGATAGAATTCACGAGTCACGCAACCATTAGGGAAGTCCGGTTGTAATGGTTTGGTGGGGAACTGGACACCGTCAACATATATTGCCAGATATTCTAGATTATAATTCTTAAAATTGAATGGGTTCTTGCCATAGTCGCCCGTAAAAGTGTCATTATCAACCATCGCTACCACCACAGACTATGTTATTGTTTGACTAAAACCCCTTGCTTGACTAAATAAAAATGATTGTAATGATACATGAACTCTGATAATTTATTTGACCAACATTTTATTGACTTGCACAATCTTACACAATTGTCTGAACATGTTGAACACAACTAAACACATTATGAACACACACACGGTTGCAACTTTTTCACAAAACGTGTTACCATTGTGTCATTTTTAAACAGATTAGAAGAATATTTAGATATCAACATATCATAGGTGATGCTTCTACACATGTGATTTAAGAAGTAGATACAGTGTTCACCACATGTGACCGATGTGACATCCTGAACTTGTTTGTCTGATAAATGTATCTCGTCACATGACATGTTTAAAAAGTCATAAATCGATTTAGGAAATATTGAATGATTTGGAGCATTTCCAAAACTGTCAAAAAAACACCCAACTCTCTCCAATATATAAACTGCCAGCCAATGCTCTCCAGGCTGGTCAGAGGGGTGTGTGTTAATTATCATAGCACTAGGTCTTATTTGTAGAGGTTGCTGGGGCAGTTTATCACAAGCCAAAACACCTGGCTGTCAGTTCCACAGTATTCATGATGCTTAATAGTAATCAACTAAAACCTGTCTGCGATGGGACACTTCAATCATACTATCATATACCGCATAAATTATTAGATTGACGGTATTAGGCAGCGGGTTCCTGAAACGTGTCTCCAGGCGTATGTTACCACTCTTGATCAATGATAGATGCTGACTATTATCCTCGTCAGGTGTCAGATTAAATGCATAAAGAGTGTACCGTCTCAGGAAATCGTTTCGATCAATGGCCATAGCACTGTTCTTTAAATGTCTCCCTGTTGATAACACCAGTTGATAGAATTCACGAGTCACGCAACCATTAGGGAAGTCCGGTTGTAATGGTTTGGTGGGGAACTGGACACCGTCAACATATATTGCCAGATATTCTAGATTATAATTCTTAAAATTGAATGGGTTCTTGCCATAGTCGCCCGTAAAAGTGTCATTATCAACCATCGCTACCACCACAGACTATGTTATTGTTTGACTAAAACCCCTTGCTTGACTAAATAAAAATGATTGTAATGATACATGAACTCTGATAATTTATTTGACCAACATTTTATTGACTTGCACAATCTTACACAATTGTCTGAACATGTTGAACACAACTAAACACATTATGAACACACACACGGTTGCAACTTTTTCACAAAACGTGTTACCATTGTGTCATTTTTAAACAGATTAGAAGAATATTTAGATATCAACATATCATAGGTGATGCTTCTACACATGTGATTTAAGAAGTAGATACAGTGTTCACCACATGTGACCGATGTGACATCCTGAACTTGTTTGTCTGATAAATGTATCTCGTCACATGACATGTTTAAAAAGTCATAAATCGATTTAGGAAATATTGAATGATTTGGAGCATTTCCAAAACTGTCAAAAAAACACCCAACTCTCTCCAATATATAAACTGCCAGCCAATGCTCTCCAGGCTGGTCAGAGGGGTGTGTGTTAATTATCATAGCACTAGGTCTTATTTGTAGAGGTTGCTGGGGCAGTTTATCACAAGCCAAAACACCTGGCTGTCAGTTCCACAGTATTCATGATGCTTAATAGTAATCAACTAAAACCTGTCTGCGATGGGACACTTCAATCATACTATCATATACCGCATAAATTATTAGATTGATGGTATTAGGCAGCGGGTTCCTGAAACGTGTCTCCAGGCGTATGTTACCACTCTTGATCAATGATAGATGCTGACTATTATCCTCGTCAGGTGTCAGATTAAATGCATAAAGAGTGTACCGTCTCAGGAAATCGTTTCGATCAATGGCCATAGCACTGTTCTTTAAATGTCTCCCTGTTGATAACACCAGTTGATAGAATTCACGAGTCACGCAACCATTAGGGAAGTCCGGTTGTAATGGTTTGGTGGGGAACTGGACACCGTCAACATATATTGCCAGATATTCTAGATTATAATTCTTAAAATTGAATGGGTTCTTGCCATAGTCGCCCGTAAAAGTGTCATTATCAACCATCGCTACCACCACAGACTATGTTATTGTTTGACTAAAACCCCTTGCTTGACTAAATAAAAATGATTGTAATGATACATGAACTCTGATAATTTATTTGACCAACATTTTATTGACTTGCACAATCTTACACAATTGTCTGAACATGTTGAACACAACTAAACACATTATGAACACACACACGGTTGCAACTTTTTCACAAAACGTGTTACCATTGTGTCATTTTTAAACAGATTAGAAGAATATTTAGATATCAACATATCATAGGTGATGCTTCTACACATGTGATTTAAGAAGTAGATACAGTGTTCACCACATGTGACCGATGTGACATCCTGAACTTGTTTGTCTGATAAATGTATCTCGTCACATGACATGTTTAAAAAGTCATAAATCGATTTAGGAAATATTGAATGATTTGGAGCATTTCCAAAACTGTCAAAAAAACACCCAACTCTCTCCAATATATAAACTGCCAGCCAATGCTCTCCAGGCTGGTCAGAGGGGTGTGTGTTAATTATCATAGCACTAGGTCTTATTTGTAGAGGTTGCTGGGGCAGTTTATCACAAGCCAAAACACCTGGCTGTCAGTTCCACAGTATTCATGATGCTTAATAGTAATCAACTAAAACCTGTCTGCGATGGGACACTTCAATCATACTATCATATACCGCATAAATTATTAGATTGACGGTATTAGGCAGCGGGTTCCTGAAACGTGTCTCCAGGCGTATGTTACCACTCTTGATCAATGATAGATGCTGACTATTATCCTCGTCAGGTGTCAGATTAAATGCATAAAGAGTGTACCGTCTCAGGAAATCGTTTCGATCAATGGCCATAGCACTGTTCTTTAAATGTCTCCCTGTTGATAACACCAGTTGATAGAATTCACGAGTCACGCAACCATTAGGGAAGTCCGGTTGTAATGGTTTGGTGGGGAACTGGACACCGTCAACATATATTGCCAGATATTCTAGATTATAATTCTTAAAATTGAATGGGTTCTTGCCATAGTCGCCCGTAAAAGTGTCATTATCAACCATCGCTACCACCACAGACTATGTTATTGTTTGACTAAAACCCCTTGCTTGACTAAATAAAAATGATTGTAATGATACATGAACTCTGATAATTTATTTGACCAACATTTTATTGACTTGCACAATCTTACACAATTGTCTGAACATGTTGAACACAACTAAACACATTATGAACACACACACGGTTGCAACTTTTTCACAAAACGTGTTACCATTGTGTCATTTTTAAACAGATTAGAAGAATATTTAGATATCAACATATCATAGGTGATGCTTCTACACATGTGATTTAAGAAGTAGATACAGTGTTCACCACATGTGACCGATGTGACATCCTGAACTTGTTTGTCTGATAAATGTATCTCGTCACATGACATGTTTAAAAAGTCATAAATCGATTTAGGAAATATTGAATGATTTGGAGCATTTCCAAAACTGTCAAAAAAACACCCAACTCTCTCCAATATATAAACTGCCAGCCAATGCTCTCCAGGCTGGTCAGAGGGGTGTGTGTTAATTATCATAGCACTAGGTCTTATTTGTAGAGGTTGCTGGGGCAGTTTATCACAAGCCAAAACACCTGGCTGTCAGTTCCACAGTATTCATGATGCTTAATAGTAATCAACTAAAACCTGTCTGCGATGGGACACTTCAATCATACTATCATATACCGCATAAATTATTAGATTGATGGTATTAGGCAGCGGGTTCCTGAAACGTGTCTCCAGGCGTATGTTACCACTCTTGATCAATGATAGATGCTGACTATTATCCTCGTCAGGTGTCAGATTAAATGCATAAAGAGTGTACCGTCTCAGGAAATCGTTTCGATCAATGGCCATAGCACTGTTCTTTAAATGTCTCCCTGTTGATAACACCAGTTGATAGAATTCACGAGTCACGCAACCATTAGGGAAGTCCGGTTGTAATGGTTTGGTGGGGAACTGGACACCGTCAACATATATTGCCAGATATTCTAGATTATAATTCTTAAAATTGAATGGGTTCTTGCCATAGTCGCCCGTAAAAGTGTCATTATCAACCATCGCTACCACCACAGACTATGTTATTGTTTGACTAAAACCCCTTGCTTGACTAAATAAAAATGATTGTAATGATACATGAACTCTGATAATTTATTTGACCAACATTTTATTGACTTGCACAATCTTACACAATTGTCTGAACATGTTGAACACAACTAAACACATTATGAACACACACACGGTTGCAACTTTTTCACAAAACGTGTTACCATTGTGTCATTTTTAAACAGATTAGAAGAATATTTAGATATCAACATATCATAGGTGATGCTTCTACACATGTGATTTAAGAAGTAGATACAGTGTTCACCACATGTGACCGATGTGACATCCTGAACTTGTTTGTCTGATAAATGTATCTCGTCACATGACATGTTTAAAAAGTCATAAATCGATTTAGGAAATATTGAATGATTTGGAGCATTTCCAAAACTGTCAAAAAAACACCCAACTCTCTCCAATATATAAACTGCCAGCCAATGCTCTCCAGGCTGGTCAGAGGGGTGTGTGTTAATTATCATAGCACTAGGTCTTATTTGTAGAGGTTGCTGGGGCAGTTTATCACAAGCCAAAACACCTGGCTGTCAGTTCCACAGTATTCATGATGCTTAATAGTAATCAACTAAAACCTGTCTGCGATGGGACACTTCAATCATACTATCATATACCGCATAAATTATTAGATTGATGGTATTAGGCAGCGGGTTCCTGAAACGTGTCTCCAGGCGTATGTTACCACTCTTGATCAATGATAGATGCTGACTATTATCCTCGTCAGGTGTCAGATTAAATGCATAAAGAGTGTACCGTCTCAGGAAATCGTTTCGATCAATGGCCATAGCACTGTTCTTTAAATGTCTCCCTGTTGATAACACCAGTTGATAGAATTCACGAGTCACGCAACCATTAGGGAAGTCCGGTTGTAATGGTTTGGTGGGGAACTGGACACCGTCAACATATATTGCCAGATATTCTAGATTATAATTCTTAAAATTGAATGGGTTCTTGCCATAGTCGCCCGTAAAAGTGTCATTATCAACCATCGCTACCACCACAGACTATGTTATTGTTTGACTAAAACCCCTTGCTTGACTAAATAAAAATGATTGTAATGATACATGAACTCTGATAATTTATTTGACCAACATTTTATTGACTTGCACAATCTTACACAATTGTCTGAACATGTTGAACACAACTAAACACATTATGAACACACACACGGTTGCAACTTTTTCACAAAACGTGTTACCATTGTGTCATTTTTAAACAGATTAGAAGAATATTTAGATATCAACATATCATAGGTGATGCTTCTACACATGTGATTTAAGAAGTAGATACAGTGTTCACCACATGTGACCGATGTGACATCCTGAACTTGTTTGTCTGATAAATGTATCTCGTCACATGACATGTTTAAAAAGTCATAAATCGATTTAGGAAATATTGAATGATTTGGAGCATTTCCAAAACTGTCAAAAAAACACCCAACTCTCTCCAATATATAAACTGCCAGCCAATGCTCTCCAGGCTGGTCAGAGGGGTGTGTGTTAATTATCATAGCACTAGGTCTTATTTGTAGAGGTTGCTGGGGCAGTTTATCACAAGCCAAAACACCTGGCTGTCAGTTCCACAGTATTCATGATGCTTAATAGTAATCAACTAAAACCTGTCTGCGATGGGACACTTCAATCATACTATCATATACCGCATAAATTATTAGATTGATGGTATTAGGCAGCGGGTTCCTGAAACGTGTCTCCAGGCGTATGTTACCACTCTTGATCAATGATAGATGCTGACTATTATCCTCGTCAGGTGTCAGATTAAATGCATAAAGAGTGTACCGTCTCAGGAAATCGTTTCGATCAATGGCCATAGCACTGTTCTTTAAATGTCTCCCTGTTGATAACACCAGTTGATAGAATTCACGAGTCACGCAACCATTAGGGAAGTCCGGTTGTAATGGTTTGGTGGGGAACTGGACACCGTCAACATATATTGCCAGATATTCTAGATTATAATTCTTAAAATTGAATGGGTTCTTGCCATAGTCGCCCGTAAAAGTGTCATTATCAACCATCGCTACCACCACAGACTATGTTATTGTTTGACTAAAACCCCTTGCTTGACTAAATAAAAATGATTGTAATGATACATGAACTCTGATAATTTATTTGACCAACATTTTATTGACTTGCACAATCTTACACAATTGTCTGAACATGTTGAACACAACTAAACACATTATGAACACACACACGGTTGCAACTTTTTCACAAAACGTGTTACCATTGTGTCATTTTTAAACAGATTAGAAGAATATTTAGATATCAACATATCATAGGTGATGCTTCTACACATGTGATTTAAGAAGTAGATACAGTGTTCACCACATGTGACCGATGTGACATCCTGAACTTGTTTGTCTGATAAATGTATCTCGTCACATGACATGTTTAAAAAGTCATAAATCGATTTAGGAAATATTGAATGATTTGGAGCATTTCCAAAACTGTCAAAAAAACACCCAACTCTCTCCAATATATAAACTGCCAGCCAATGCTCTCCAGGCTGGTCAGAGGGGTGTGTGTTAATTATCATAGCACTAGGTCTTATTTGTAGAGGTTGCTGGGGCAGTTTATCACAAGCCAAAACACCTGGCTGTCAGTTCCACAGTATTCATGATGCTTAATAGTAATCAACTAAAACCTGTCTGCGATGGGACACTTCAATCATACTATCATATACCGCATAAATTATTAGATTGATGGTATTAGGCAGCGGGTTCCTGAAACGTGTCTCCAGGCGTATGTTACCACTCTTGATCAATGATAGATGCTGACTATTATCCTCGTCAGGTGTCAGATTAAATGCATAAAGAGTGTACCGTCTCAGGAAATCGTTTCGATCAATGGCCATAGCACTGTTCTTTAAATGTCTCCCTGTTGATAACACCAGTTGATAGAATTCACGAGTCACGCAACCATTAGGGAAGTCCGGTTGTAATGGTTTGGTGGGGAACTGGACACCGTCAACATATATTGCCAGATATTCTAGATTATAATTCTTAAAATTGAATGGGTTCTTGCCATAGTCGCCCGTAAAAGTGTCATTATCAACCATCGCTACCACCACAGACTATGTTATTGTTTGACTAAAACCCCTTGCTTGACTAAATAAAAATGATTGTAATGATACATGAACTCTGATAATTTATTTGACCAACATTTTATTGACTTGCACAATCTTACACAATTGTCTGAACATGTTGAACACAACTAAACACATTATGAACACACACACGGTTGCAACTTTTTCACAAAACGTGTTACCATTGTGTCATTTTTAAACAGATTAGAAGAATATTTAGATATCAACATATCATAGGTGATGCTTCTACACATGTGATTTAAGAAGTAGATACAGTGTTCACCACATGTGACCGATGTGACATCCTGAACTTGTTTGTCTGATAAATGTATCTCGTCACATGACATGTTTAAAAAGTCATAAATCGATTTAGGAAATATTGAATGATTTGGAGCATTTCCAAAACTGTCAAAAAAACACCCAACTCTCTCCAATATATAAACTGCCAGCCAATGCTCTCCAGGCTGGTCAGAGGGGTGTGTGTTAATTATCATAGCACTAGGTCTTATTTGTAGAGGTTGCTGGGGCAGTTTATCACAAGCCAAAACACCTGGCTGTCAGTTCCACAGTATTCATGATGCTTAATAGTAATCAACTAAAACCTGTCTGCGATGGGACACTTCAATCATACTATCATATACCGCATAAATTATTAGATTGATGGTATTAGGCAGCGGGTTCCTGAAACGTGTCTCCAGGCGTATGTTACCACTCTTGATCAATGATAGATGCTGACTATTATCCTCGTCAGGTGTCAGATTAAATGCATAAAGAGTGTACCGTCTCAGGAAATCGTTTCGATCAATGGCCATAGCACTGTTCTTTAAATGTCTCCCTGTTGATAACACCAGTTGATAGAATTCACGAGTCACGCAACCATTAGGGAAGTCCGGTTGTAATGGTTTGGTGGGGAACTGGACACCGTCAACATATATTGCCAGATATTCTAGATTATAATTCTTAAAATTGAATGGGTTCTTGCCATAGTCGCCCGTAAAAGTGTCATTATCAACCATCGCTACCACCACAGACTATGTTATTGTTTGACTAAAACCCCTTGCTTGACTAAATAAAAATGATTGTAATGATACATGAACTCTGATAATTTATTTGACCAACATTTTATTGACTTGCACAATCTTACACAATTGTCTGAACATGTTGAACACAACTAAACACATTATGAACACACACACGGTTGCAACTTTTTCACAAAACGTGTTACCATTGTGTCATTTTTAAACAGATTAGAAGAATATTTAGATATCAACATATCATAGGTGATGCTTCTACACATGTGATTTAAGAAGTAGATACAGTGTTCACCACATGTGACCGATGTGACATCCTGAACTTGTTTGTCTGATAAATGTATCTCGTCACATGACATGTTTAAAAAGTCATAAATCGATTTAGGAAATATTGAATGATTTGGAGCATTTCCAAAACTGTCAAAAAAACACCCAACTCTCTCCAATATATAAACTGCCAGCCAATGCTCTCCAGGCTGGTCAGAGGGGTGTGTGTTAATTATCATAGCACTAGGTCTTATTTGTAGAGGTTGCTGGGGCAGTTTATCACAAGCCAAAACACCTGGCTGTCAGTTCCACAGTATTCATGATGCTTAATAGTAATCAACTAAAACCTGTCTGCGATGGGACACTTCAATCATACTATCATATACCGCATAAATTATTAGATTGATGGTATTAGGCAGCGGGTTCCTGAAACGTGTCTCCAGGCGTATGTTACCACTCTTGATCAATGATAGATGCTGACTATTATCCTCGTCAGGTGTCAGATTAAATGCATAAAGAGTGTACCGTCTCAGGAAATCGTTTCGATCAATGGCCATAGCACTGTTCTTTAAATGTCTCCCTGTTGATAACACCAGTTGATAGAATTCACGAGTCACGCAACCATTAGGGAAGTCCGGTTGTAATGGTTTGGTGGGGAACTGGACACCGTCAACATATATTGCCAGATATTCTAGATTATAATTCTTAAAATTGAATGGGTTCTTGCCATAGTCGCCCGTAAAAGTGTCATTATCAACCATCGCTACCACCACAGACTATGTTATTGTTTGACTAAAACCCCTTGCTTGGCTAAATAAAAATGATTGTAATGATACATGAACTCTGATAATTTATTTGACCAACATTTTATTGACTTGCACAATCTTACACAATTGTCTGAACATGTTGAACACAACTAAACACATTATGAACACACACACGGTTGCAACTTTTTCACAAAACGTGTTACCATTGTGTCATTTTTAAACAGATTAGAAGAATATTTAGATATCAACATATCATAGGTGATGCTTCTACACATGTGATTTAAGAAGTAGATACAGTGTTCACCACATGTGACCGATGTGACATCCTGAACTTGTTTGTCTGATAAATGTATCTCGTCACATGACATGTTTAAAAAGTCATAAATCGATTTAGGAAATATTGAATGATTTGGAGCATTTCCAAAACTGTCAAAAAAACACCCAACTCTCTCCAATATATAAACTGCCAGCCAATGCTCTCCAGGCTGGTCAGAGGGGTGTGTGTTAATTATCATAGCACTAGGTCTTATTTGTAGAGGTTGCTGGGGCAGTTTATCACAAGCCAAAACACCTGGCTGTCAGTTCCACAGTATTCATGATGCTTAATAGTAATCAACTAAAACCTGTCTGCGATGGGACACTTCAATCATACTATCATATACCGCATAAATTATTAGATTGATGGTATTAGGCAGCGGGTTCCTGAAACGTGTCTCCAGGCGTATGTTACCACTCTTGATCAATGATAGATGCTGACTATT
This sequence comes from Nansenia antarctica, assembly GCF_963989245.1. NCBI lineage: Eukaryota > Metazoa > Chordata > Actinopteri > Argentiniformes > Microstomatidae > Nansenia > Nansenia antarctica. Next base: position 81,909,549 of record NC_137674.1, read on the forward strand.
ATCCTCGTCAGGTGTCAGATTAAATGCATAAAGAGTGTACCGTCTCAGGAAATCGTTTCGATCAATGGCCATAGCACTGTTCTTTAAATGTCTCCCTGTTGATAACACCAGTTGATAGAATTCACGAGTCACGCAACCATTAGGGAAGTCCGGTTGTAATGGTTTGGTGGGGAACTGGACACCGTCAACATATATTGCCAGATATTCTAGATTATAATTCTTAAAATTGAATGGGTTCTTGCCATAGTCGCCCGTAAAAGTGTCATTATCAACCATCGCTACCACCACAGACTATGTTATTGTTTGACTAAAACCCCTTGCTTGACTAAATAAAAATGATTGTAATGATACATGAACTCTGATAATTTATTTGACCAACATTTTATTGACTTGCACAATCTTACACAATTGTCTGAACATGTTGAACACAACTAAACACATTATGAACACACACACGGTTGCAACTTTTTCACAAAACGTGTTACCATTGTGTCATTTTTAAACAGATTAGAAGAATATTTAGATATCAACATATCATAGGTGATGCTTCTACACATGTGATTTAAGAAGTAGATACAGTGTTCACCACATGTGACCGATGTGACATCCTGAACTTGTTTGTCTGATAAATGTATCTCGTCACATGACAGGTTTAAAAAGTCATAAATCGATTTAGGAAATATTGAATGATTTGGAGCATTTCCAAAACTGTCAAAAAAACACCCAACTCTCTCCAATATATAAACTGCCAGCCAATGCTCTCCAGGCTGGTCAGAGGGGTGTGTGTTAATTATCATAGCACTAGGTCTTATTTGTAGAGGTTGCTGGGGCAGTTTATCACAAGCCAAAACACCTGGCTGTCAGTTCCACAGTATTCATGATGCTTAATAGTAATCAACTAAAACCTGTCTGCGATGGGACACTTCAATCATACTATCATATACCGCATAAATTATTAGATTGATGGTATTAGGCAGCGGGTTCCTGAAACGTGTCTCCAGGCGTATGTTACCACTCTTGATCAATGATAGATGCTGACTATTATCCTCGTCAGGTGTCAGATTAAATGCATAAAGAGTGTACCGTCTCAGGAAATCGTTTCGATCAATGGCCATAGCACTGTTCTTTAAATGTCTCCCTGTTGATAACACCAGTTGATAGAATTCACGAGTCACGCAACCATTAGGGAAGTCCGGTTGTAATGGTTTGGTGGGGAACTGGACACCGTCAACATATATTGCCAGATATTCTAGATTATAATTCTTAAAATTGAATGGGTTCTTGCCATAGTCGCCCGTAAAAGTGTCATTATCAACCATCGCTACCACCACAGACTATGTTATTGTTTGACTAAAACCCCTTGCTTGACTAAATAAAAATGATTGTAATGATACATGAACTCTGATAATTTATTTGACCAACATTTTATTGACTTGCACAATCTTACACAATTGTCTGAACATGTTGAACACAACTAAACACATTATGAACACACACACGGTTGCAACTTTTTCACAAAACGTGTTACCATTGTGTCATTTTTAAACAGATTAGAAGAATATTTAGATATCAACATATCATAGGTGATGCTTCTACACATGTGATTTAAGAAGTAGATACAGTGTTCACCACATGTGACCGATGTGACATCCTGAACTTGTTTGTCTGATAAATGTATCTCGTCACATGACATGTTTAAAAAGTCATAAATCGATTTAGGAAATATTGAATGATTTGGAGCATTTCCAAAACTGTCAAAAAAACACCCAACTCTCTCCAATATATAAACTGCCAGCCAATGCTCTCCAGGCTGGTCAGAGGGGTGTGTGTTAATTATCATAGCACTAGGTCTTATTTGTAGAGGTTGCTGGGGCAGTTTATCACAAGCCAAAACACCTGGCTGTCAGTTCCACAGTATTCATGATGCTTAATAGTAATCAACTAAAACCTGTCTGCGATGGGACACTTCAATCATACTATCATATACCGCATAAATTATTAGATTGATGGTATTAGGCAGCGGGTTCCTGAAACGTGTCTCCAGGCGTATGTTACCACTCTTGATCAATGATAGATGCTGACTATTATCCTCGTCAGGTGTCAGATTAAATGCATAAAGAGTGTACCGTCTCAGGAAATCGTTTCGATCAATGGCCATAGCACTGTTCTTTAAATGTCTCCCTGTTGATAACACCAGTTGATAGAATTCACGAGTCACGCAACCATTAGGGAAGTCCGGTTGTAATGGTTTGGTGGGGAACTGGACACCGTCAACATATATTGCCAGATATTCTAGATTATAATTCTTAAAATTGAATGGGTTCTTGCCATAGTCGCCCGTAAAAGTGTCATTATCAACCATCGCTACCACCACAGACTATGTTATTGTTTGACTAAAACCCCTTGCTTGACTAAATAAAAATGATTGTAATGATACATGAACTCTGATAATTTATTTGACCAACATTTTATTGACTTGCACAATCTTACACAATTTGTCTGAACATGTTGAACACAACTAAACACATTATGAACACACACACGGTTGCAACTTTTTCACAAAACGTGTTACCATTGTGTCATTTTTAAACAGATTAGAAGAATATTTAGATATCAACATATCATAGGTGATGCTTCTACACATGTGATTTAAGAAGTAGATACAGTGTTCACCACATGTGACCGATGTGACATCCTGAACTTGTTTGTCTGATAAATGTATCTCGTCACATGACATGTTTAAAAAGTCATAAATCGATTTAGGAAATATTGAATGATTTGGAGCATTTCCAAAACTGTCAAAAAAACACCCAACTCTCTCCAATATATAAACTGCCAGCCAATGCTCTCCAGGCTGGTCAGAGGGGTGTGTGTTAATTATCATAGCACTAGGTCTTATTTGTAGAGGTTGCTGGGGCAGTTTATCACAAGCCAAAACACCTGGCTGTCAGTTCCACAGTATTCATGATGCTTAATAGTAATCAACTAAAACCTGTCTGCGATGGGACACTTCAATCATACTATCATATACCGCATAAATTATTAGATTGATGGTATTAGGCAGCGGGTTCCTGAAACGTGTCTCCAGGCGTATGTTACCACTCTTGATCAATGATAGATGCTGACTATTATCCTCGTCAGGTGTCAGATTAAATGCATAAAGAGTGTACCGTCTCAGGAAATCGTTTCGATCAATGGCCATAGCACTGTTCTTTAAATGTCTCCCTGTTGATAACACCAGTTGATAGAATTCACGAGTCACGCAACCATTAGGGAAGTCCGGTTGTAATGGTTTGGTGGGGAACTGGACACCGTCAACATATATTGCCAGATATTCTAGATTATAATTCTTAAAATTGAATGGGTTCTTGCCATAGTCGCCCGTAAAAGTGTCATTATCAACCATCGCTACCACCACAGACTATGTTATTGTTTGACTAAAACCCCTTGCTTGACTAAATAAAAATGATTGTAATGATACATGAACTCTGATAATTTATTTGACCAACATTTTATTGACTTGCACAATCTTACACAATTGTCTGAACATGTTGAACACAACTAAACACATTATGAACACACACACGGTTGCAACTTTTTCACAAAACGTGTTACCATTGTGTCATTTTTAAACAGATTAGAAGAATATTTAGATATCAACATATCATAGGTGATGCTTCTACACATGTGATTTAAGAAGTAGATACAGTGTTCACCACATGTGACCGATGTGACATCCTGAACTTGTTTGTCTGATAAATGTATCTCGTCACATGACATGTTTAAAAAGTCATAAATCGATTTAGGAAATATTGAATGATTTGGAGCATTTCCAAAACTGTCAAAAAAACACCCAACTCTCTCCAATATATAAACTGCCAGCCAATGCTCTCCAGGCTGGTCAGAGGGGTGTGTGTTAATTATCATAGCACTAGGTCTTATTTGTAGAGGTTGCTGGGGCAGTTTATCACAAGCCAAAACACCTGGCTGTCAGTTCCACAGTATTCATGATGCTTAATAGTAATCAACTAAAACCTGTCTGCGATGGGACACTTCAATCATACTATCATATACCGCATAAATTATTAGATTGATGGTATTAGGCAGCGGGTTCCTGAAACGTGTCTCCAGGCGTATGTTACCACTCTTGATCAATGATAGATGCTGACTATTATCCTCGTCAGGTGTCAGATTAAATGCATAAAGAGTGTACCGTCTCAGGAAATCGTTTCGATCAATGGCCATAGCACTGTTCTTTAAATGTCTCCCTGTTGATAACACCAGTTGATAGAATTCACGAGTCACGCAACCATTAGGGAAGTCCGGTTGTAATGGTTTGGTGGGGAACTGGACACCGTCAACATATATTGCCAGATATTCTAGATTATAATTCTTAAAATTGAATGGGTTCTTGCCATAGTCGCCCGTAAAAGTGTCATTATCAACCATCGCTACCACCACAGACTATGTTATTGTTTGACTAAAACCCCTTGCTTGACTAAATAAAAATGATTGTAATGATACATGAACTCTGATAATTTATTTGACCAACATTTTATTGACTTGCACAATCTTACACAATTGTCTGAACATGTTGAACACAACTAAACACATTATGAACACACACACGGTTGCAACTTTTTCACAAAACGTGTTACCATTGTGTCATTTTTAAACAGATTAGAAGAATATTTAGATATCAACATATCATAGGTGATGCTTCTACACATGTGATTTAAGAAGTAGATACAGTGTTCACCACATGTGACCGATGTGACATCCTGAACTTGTTTGTCTGATAAATGTATCTCGTCACATGACATGTTTAAAAAGTCATAAATCGATTTAGGAAATATTGAATGATTTGGAGCATTTCCAAAACTGTCAAAAAAACACCCAACTCTCTCCAATATATAAACTGCCAGCCAATGCTCTCCAGGCTGGTCAGAGGGGTGTGTGTTAATTATCATAGCACTAGGTCTTATTTGTAGAGGTTGCTGGGGCAGTTTATCACAAGCCAAAACACCTGGCTGTCAGTTCCACAGTATTCATAATGCTTAATAGTAATCAACTAAAACCTGTCTGCGATGGGACACTTCAATCATACTATCATATACCGCATAAATTATTAGATTGATGGTATTAGGCAGCGGGTTCCTGAAACGTGTCTCCAGGCGTATGTTACCACTCTTGATCAATGATAGATGCTGACTATTATCCTCGTCAGGTGTCAGATTAAATGCATAAAGAGTGTACCGTCTCAGGAAATCGTTTCGATCAATGGCCATAGCACTGTTCTTTAAATGTCTCCCTGTTGATAACACCAGTTGATAGAATTCACGAGTCACGCAACCATTAGGGAAGTCCGGTTGTAATGGTTTGGTGGGGAACTGGACACCGTCAACATATATTGCCAGATATTCTAGATTATAATTCTTAAAATTGAATGGGTTCTTGCCATAGTCGCCCGTAAAAGTGTCATTATCAACCATCGCTACCACCACAGACTATGTTATTGTTTGACTAAAACCCCTTGCTTGACTAAATAAAAATGATTGTAATGATACATGAACTCTGATAATTTATTTGACCAACATTTTATTGACTTGCACAATCTTACACAATTTGTCTGAACATGTTGAACACAACTAAACACATTATGAACACACACACGGTTGCAACTTTTTCACAAAACGTGTTACCATTGTGTCATTTTTAAACAGATTAGAAGAATATTTAGATATCAACATATCATAGGTGATGCTTCTACACATGTGATTTAAGAAGTAGATACAGTGTTCACCACATGTGACCGATGTGACATCCTGAACTTGTTTGTCTGATAAATGTATCTCGTCACATGACATGTTTAAAAAGTCATAAATCGATTTAGGAAATATTGAATGATTTGGAGCATTTCCAAAACTGTCAAAAAAACACCCAACTCTCTCCAATATATAAACTGCCAGCCAATGCTCTCCAGGCTGGTCAGAGGGGTGTGTGTTAATTATCATAGCACTAGGTCTTATTTGTAGAGGTTGCTGGGGCAGTTTATCACAAGCCAAAACACCTGGCTGTCAGTTCCACAGTATTCATGATGCTTAATAGTAATCAACTAAAACCTGTCTGCGATGGGACACTTCAATCATACTATCATATACCGCATAAATTATTAGATTGATGGTATTAGGCAGCGGGTTCCTGAAACGTGTCTCCAGGCGTATGTTACCACTCTTGATCAATGATAGATGCTGACTATTATCCTCGTCAGGTGTCAGATTAAATGCATAAAGAGTGTACCGTCTCAGGAAATCGTTTCGATCAATGGCCATAGCACTGTTCTTTAAATGTCTCCCTGTTGATAACACCAGTTGATAGAATTCACGAGTCACGCAACCATTAGGGAAGTCCGGTTGTAATGGTTTGGTGGGGAACTGGACACCGTCAACATATATTGCCAGATATTCTAGATTATAATTCTTAAAATTGAATGGGTTCTTGCCATAGTCGCCCGTAAAAGTGTCATTATCAACCATCGCTACCACCACAGACTATGTTATTGTTTGACTAAAACCCCTTGCTTGACTAAATCAAAATGATTGTAATGATACATGAACTCTGATAATTTATTTGACCAACATTTTATTGACTTGCACAATCTTACACAATTGTCTGAACATGTTGAACACAACTAAACACATTATGAACACACACACGGTTGCAACTTTTTCACAAAATGTGTTACCATTGTGTCATTTTTAAACAGATTAGAAGAATATTTAGATATCAACATATCATAGGTGATGCTTCTACACATGTGATTTAAGAAGTAGATACAGTGTTCACCACATGTGACCGATGTGACATCCTGAACTTGTTTGTCTGATAAATGTATCTCGTCACATGACATGTTTAAAAAGTCATAAATCGATTTAGGAAATATTGAATGATTTGGAGCATTTCCAAAACTGTCAAAAAAACACCCAACTCTCTCCAATATATAAACTGCCAGCCAATGCTCTCCAGGCTGGTCATAGGGGTGTGTGTTAATTATCATAGCACTAGGTCTTATTTGTAGAGGTTGCTGGGGCAGTTTATCACAAGCCAAAACACCTGGCTGTCAGTTCCACAGTATTCATGATGCTTAATAGTAATCAACTAAAACCTGTCTGCGATGGGACACTTCAATCATACTATCATATACCGCATAAATTATTAGATTGATGGTATTAGGCAGCGGGTTCCTGAAACGTGTCTCCAGGCGTATGTTACCACTCTTGATCAATGATAGATGCTGACTATTATCCTCGTCAGGTGTCAGATTAAATGCATAAAGAGTGTACCGTCTCAGGAAATCGTTTCGATCAATGGCCATAGCACTGTTCTTTAAATGTCTCCCTGTTGATAACACCAGTTGATAGAATTCACGAGTCACGCAACCATTAGGGAAGTCCGGTTGTAATGGTTTGGTGGGGAACTGGACACCGTCAACATATATTGCCAGATATTCTAGATTATAATTCTTAAAATTGAATGGGTTCTTGCCATAGTCGCCCGTAAAAGTGTCATTATCAACCATCGCTACCACCACAGACTATGTTATTGTTTGACTAAAACCCCTTGCTTGACTAAATAAAAATGATTGTAATGATACATGAACTCTGATAATGTATTTGACCAACATTTTATTGACTTGCACAATCTTACACAATTGTCTGAACATGTTGAACACAACTAAACACATTATGAACACACACACGGTTGCAACTTTTTCACAAAACGTGTTACCATTGTGTCATTTTTAAACAGATTAGAAGAATATTTAGATATCAACATATCATAGGTGATGCTTCTACACATGTGATTTAAGAAGTAGATACAGTGTTCACCACATGTGACCGATGTGACATCCTGAACTTGTTTGTCTGATAAATGTATCTCGTCACATGACATGTTTAAAAAGTCATAAATCGATTTAGGAAATATTGAATGATTTGGAGCATTTCCAAAACTGTCAAAAAAACACCCAACTCTCTCCAATATATAAACTGCCAGCCAATGCTCTCCAGGCTGGTCAGAGGGGTGTGTGTGTTAATTATCATAGCACTAGGTCTTATTTGTAGAGGTTGCTGGGGCAGTTTATCACAAGCCAAAACACCTGGCTGTCAGTTCCACAGTATTCATGATGCTTAATAGTAATCAACTAAAACCTGTCTGCGATGGGACACTTCAATCATACTATCATATACCGCATAAATTATTAGATTGATGGTATTAGGCAGCGGGTTCCTGAAACGTGTCTCCAGGCGTATGTTACCACTCTTGATCAATGATAGATGCTGACTATTATCCTCGTCAGGTGTCAGATTAAATGCATAAAGAGTGTACCGTCTCAGGAAATCGTTTCGATCAATGGCCATAGCACTGTTCTTTAAATGTCTCCCTGTTGATAACACCAGTTGATAGAATTCACGAGTCACGCAACCATTAGGGAAGTCCGGTTGTAATGGTTTGGTGGGGAACTGGACACCGTCAACATATATTGCCAGATATTCTAGATTATAATTCTTAAAATTGAATGGGTTCTTGCCATAGTCGCCCGTAAAAGTGTCATTATCAACCATCGCTACCACCACAGACTATGTTATTGTTTGACTAAAACCCCTTGCTTGACTAAATAAAAATGATTGTAATGATACATGAACTCTGATAATTTATTTGACCAACATTTTATTGACTTGCACAATCTTACACAATTGTCTGAACATGTTGAACACAACTAAACACATTATGAACACACACACGGTTGCAACTTTTTCACAAAACGTGTTACCATTGTGTCATTTTTAAACAGATTAGAAGAATATTTAGATATCAACATATCATAGGTGATGCTTCTACACATGTGATTTAAGAAGTAGATACAGTGTTCACCACATGTGACCGATGTGACATCCTGAACTTGTTTGTCTGATAAATGTATCTCGTCACATGACATGTTTAAAAAGTCATAAATCGATTTAGGAAATATTGAATGATTTGGAGCATTTCCAAAACTGTCAAAAAAACACCCAACTCTCTCCAATATATAAACTGCCAGCCAATGCTCTCCAGGCTGGTCAGAGGGGTGTGTGTTAATTATCATAGCACTAGGTCTTATTTGTAGAGGTTGCTGGGGCAGTTTATCACAAGCCAAAACACCTGGCTGTCAGTTCCACAGTATTCATGATGCTTAATAGTAATCAACTAAAACCTGTCTGCGATGGGACACTTCAATCATACTATCATATACCGCATAAATTATTAGATTGATGGTATTAGGCAGCGGGTTCCTGAAACGTGTCTCCAGGCGTATGTTACCACTCTTGATCAATGATAGATGCTGACTATTATCCTCGTCAGGTGTCAGATTAAATGCATAAAGAGTGTACCGTCTCAGGAAATCGTTTCGATCAATGGCCATAGCACTGTTCTTTAAATGTCTCCCTGTTGATAACACCAGTTGATAGAATTCACGAGTCACGCAACCATTAGGGAAGTCCGGTTGTAATGGTTTGGTGGGGAACTGGACACCGTCAACATATATTGCCAGATATTCTAGATTATAATTCTTAAAATTGAATGGGTTCTTGCCATAGTCGCCCGTAAAAGTGTCATTATCAACCATCGCTACCACCACAGACTATGTTATTGTTTGACTAAAACCCCTTGCTTGACTAAATAAAAATGATTGTAATGATACATGAACTCTGATAATTTATTTGACCAACATTTTATTGACTTGCACAATCTTACACAATTGTCTGAACATGTTGAACACAACTAAACACATTATGAACACACACACGGTTGCAACTTTTTCACAAAACGTGTTACCATTGTGTCATTTTTAAACAGATTAGAAGAATATTTAGATATCAACATATCATAGGTGATGCTTCTACACATGTGATTTAAGAAGTAGATACAGTGTTCACCACATGTGACCGATGTGACATCCTGAACTTGTTTGTCTGATAAATGTATCTCGTCACATGACATGTTTAAAAAGTCATAAATCGATTTAGGAAATATTGAATGATTTGGAGCATTTCCAAAACTGTCAAAAAAACACCCAACTCTCTCCAATATATAAACTGCCAGCCAATGCTCTCCAGGCTGGTCAGAGGGGTGTGTGTTAATTATCATAGCACTAGGTCTTATTTGTAGAGGTTGCTGGGGCAGTTTATCACAAGCCAAAACACCTGGCTGTCAGTTCCACAGTATTCATGATGCTTAATAGTAATCAACTAAAACCTGTCTGCGATGGGACACTTCAATCATACTATCATATACCGCATAAATTATTAGATTGATGGTGATAGGCAGCGGGTTCCTGAAACGTGTCTCCAGGCGTATGTTACCACTCTTGATCAATGATAGATGCTGACTATTATCCTCGTCAGGTGTCAGATTAAATGCATAAAGAGTGTACCGTCTCAGGAAATCGTTTCGATCAATGGCCATAGCACTGTTCTTTAAATGTCTCCCTGTTGATAACACCAGTTGATAGAATTCACGAGTCACGCAACCATTAGGGAAGTCCGGTTGTAATGGTTTGGTGGGGAACTGGACACCGTCAACATATATTGCCAGATATTCTAGATTATAATTCTTAAAATTGAATGGGTTCTTGCCATAGTCGCCCGTAAAAGTGTCATTATCAACCATCGCTACCACCACAGACTATGTTATTGTTTGACTAAAACCCCTTGCTTGACTAAATAAAAATGATTGTAATGATACATGAACTCTGATAATTTATTTGACCAACATTTTATTGACCGTATGTTACCACTCTTGATCAATGATAGATGCTGACTATTATCCTCGTCAGGTGTCAGATTAAATGCATAAAGAGTGTACCGTCTCAGGAAATCGTTTCGATCAATGGCCATAGCACTGTTCTTTAAATGTCTCCCTGTTGATAACACCAGTTGATAGAATTCACGAGTCACGCAACCATTAGGGAAGTCCGGTTGTAATGGTTTGGTGGGGAACTGGACACCGTCAACATATATTGCCAGATATTCTAGATTATAATTCTTAAAATTGAATGGGTTCTTGCCATAGTCGCCCGTAAAAGTGTCATTATCAACCATCGCTACCACCACAGACTATGTTATTGTTTGACTAAAACCCCTTGCTTGACTAAATAAAAATGATTGTAATGATACATGAACTCTGATAATTTATTTGACCAACATTTTATTGACCGTATGTTACCACTCTTGATCAATGATAGATGCTGACTATTATCCTCGTCAGGTGTCAGATTAAATGCATAAAGAGTGTACCGTCTCAGGAAATCGTTTCGATCAATGGCCATAGCACTGTTCTTTAAATGTCTCCCTGTTGATAACACCAGTTGATAGAATTCACGAGTCACGCAACCATTAGGGAAGTCCGGTTGTAATGGTTTGGTGGGGAACTGGACACCGTCAACATATATTGCCAGATATTCTAGATTATAATTCTTAAAATTGAATGGGTTCTTGCCATAGTCGCCCGTAAAAGTGTCATTATCAACCATCGCTACCACCACAGACTATGTTATTGTTTGACTAAAACCCCTTGCTTGACTAAATAAAAATGATTGTAATGATACATGAACTCTGATAATTTATTTGACCAACATTTTATTGACTTGCACAATCTTACACAATTGTCTGAACATGTTGAACACAACTAAACACATTATGAACACACACACGGTTGCAACTTTTTCACAAAACGTGTTACCATTGTGTCATTTTTAAACAGATTAGAAGAATATTTAGATATCAACATATCATAGGTGATGCTTCTACACATGTGATTTAAGAAGTAGATACAGTGTTCACCACATGTGACCGATGTGACATCCTGAACTTGTTTGTCTGATAAATGTATCTCGTCACATGACATGTTTAAAAAGTCATAAATCGATTTAGGAAATATTGAATGATTTGGAGCATTTCCAAAACTGTCAAAAAAACACCCAACTCTCTCCAATATATAAACTGCCAGCCAATGCTCTCCAGGCTGGTCAGAGGGGTGTGTGTTAATTATCATAGCACTAGGTCTTATTTGTAGAGGTTGCTGGGGCAGTTTATCACAAGCCAAAACACCTGGCTGTCAGTTCCACAGTATTCATGATGCTTAATAGTAATCAACTAAAACCTGTCTGCGATGGGACACTTCAATCATACTATCATATACCGCATAAATTATTAGATTGATGGTATTAGGCAGCGGGTTCCTGAAACGTGTCTCCAGGCGTATGTTACCACTCTTGATCAATGATAGATGCTGACTATTATCCTCGTCAGGTGTCAGATTAAATGCATAAAGAGTGTACCGTCTCAGGAAATCGTTTCGATCAATGGCCATAGCACTGTTCTTTAAATGTCTCCCTGTTGATAACACCAGTTGATAGAATTCACGAGTCACGCAACCATTAGGGAAGTCCGGTTGTAATGGTTTGGTGGGGAACTGGACACCGTCAACATATATTGCCAGATATTCTAGATTATAATTCTTAAAATTGAATGGGTTCTTGCCATAGTCGCCCGTAAAAGTGTCATTATCAACCATCGCTACCACCACAGACTATGTTATTGTTTGACTAAAACCCCTTGCTTGACTAAATAAAAATGATTGTAATGATACATGAACTCTGATAATTTATTTGACCAACATTTTATTGACTTGCACAATCTTACACAATTGTCTGAACATGTTGAACACAACTAAACACATTATGAACACACACACGGTTGCAACTTTTTCACAAAACGTGTTACCATTGTGTCATTTTTAAACAGATTAGAAGAATATTTAGATATCAACATATCATAGGTGATGCTTCTACACATGTGATTTAAGAAGTAGATACAGTGTTCACCACATGTGACCGATGTGACATCCTGAACTTGTTTGTCTGATAAATGTATCTCGTCACATGACATGTTTAAAAAGTCATAAATCGATTTAGGAAATATTGAATGATTTGGAGCATTTCCAAAACTGTCAAAAAAACACCCAACTCTCTCCAATATATAAACTGCCAGCCAATGCTCTCCAGGCTGGTCAGAGGGGTGTGTGTTAATTATCATAGCACTAGGTCTTATTTGTAGAGGTTGCTGGGGCAGTTTATCACAAGCCAAAACACCTGGCTGTCAGTTCCACAGTATTCATGATGCTTAATGATAGTTTAATCAACTAAAACCTGTCTGCGATGGGACACTTCAATCATACTATCATATACCGCATAAATTATTAGATTGATGGTATTAGGCAGCGGGTTCCTGAAACGTGTCTCCAGGCGTATGTTACCACTCTTGATCAATGATAGATGCTGACTATTATCCTCGTCAGGTGTCAGATTAAATGCATAAAGAGTGTACCGTCTCAGGAAATCGTTTCGATCAATGGCCATAGCACTGTTCTTTAAATGTCTCCCTGTTGATAACACCAGTTGATAGAATTCACGAGTCACGCAACCATTAGGGAAGTCCGGTTGTAATGGTTTGGTGGGGAACTGGACACCGTCAACATATATTGCCAGATATTCTAGATTATAATTCTTAAAATTGAATGGGTTCTTGCCATAGTCGCCCGTAAAAGTGTCATTATCAACCATCGCTACCACCACAGACTATGTTATTGTTTGACTAAAACCCCTTGCTTGACTAAATAAAAATGATTGTAATGATACATGAACTCTGATAATTTATTTGACCAACATTTTATTGACTTGCACAATCTTACACAATTTGTCTGAACATGTTGAACACAACTAAACACATTATGAACACACACACGGTTGCAACTTTTTCACAAAACGTGTTACCATTGTGTCATTTTTAAACAGATTAGAAGAATATTTAGATATCAACATATCATAGGTGATGCTTCTACACATGTGATTTAAGAAGTAGATACAGTGTTCACCACATGTGACCGATGTGACATCCTGAACTTGTTTGTCTGATAAATGTATCTCGTCACATGACATGTTTAAAAAGTCATAAATCGATTTAGGAAATATTGAATGATTTGGAGCATTTCCAAAACTGTCAAAAAAACACCCAACTCTCTCCAATATATAAACTGCCAGCCAATGCTCTCCAGGCTGGTCAGAGGGGTGTGTGTTAATTATCATAGCACTAGGTCTTATTTGTAGAGGTTGCAGGGGCAGTTTATCACAAGCCAAAACACCTGGCTGTCAGTTCCACAGTATTCATGATGCTTAATAGTAATCAACTAAAACCTGTCTGCGATGGGACTCTTCAATCATACTATCATATACCGCATAAATTATTAGATTGATGGTATTAGGCAGCGGGTTCCTGAAACGTGTCTCCAGGCGTATGTTACCACTCTTGATCAATGATAGATGCTGACTATTATCCTCGTCAGGTGTCAGATTAAATGCATAAAGAGTGTACCGTCTCAGGAAATCGTTTCGATCAATGGCCATAGCACTGTTCTTTAAATGTCTCCCTGTTGATAACACCAGTTGATAGAATTCACGAGTCACGCAACCATTAGGGAAGTCCGGTTGTAATGGTTTGGTGGGGAACTGGACACCGTCAACATATATTGCCAGATATTCTAGATTATAATTCTTAAAATTGAATGGGTTCTTGCCATAGTCGCCCGTAAAAGTGTCATTATCAACCATCGCTACCACCACAGACTATGTTATTGTTTGACTAAAACCCCTTGCTTGACTAAATAAAAATGATTGTAATGATACATGAACTCTGATAATTTATTTGACCAACATTTTATTGACTTGCACAATCTTACACAATTGTCTGAACATGTTGAACACAACTAAACACATTATGAACACACACACGGTTGCAACTTTTTCACAAAACGTGTTACCATTGTGTCATTTTTAAACAGATTAGAAGAATATTTAGATATCAACATATCATAGGTGATGCTTCTACACATGTGATTTAAGAAGTAGATACAGTGTTCACCACATGTGACCGATGTGACATCCTGAACTTGTTTGTCTGATAAATGTATCTCGTCACATGACATGTTTAAAAAGTCATAAATCGATTTAGGAAATATTGAATGATTTGGAGCATTTCCAAAACTGTCAAAAAAACACCCAACTCTCTCCAATATATAAACTGCCAGCCAATGCTCTCCAGGCTGGTCAGAGGGGTGTGTGTTAATTATCATAGCACTAGGTCTTATTTGTAGAGGTTGCTGGGGCAGTTTATCACAAGCCAAAACACCTGGCTGTCAGTTCCACAGTATTCATGATGCTTAATAGTAATCAACTAAAACCTGTCTGCGATGGGACACTTCAATCATACTATCATATACCGCATAAATTATTAGATTGATGGTATTAGGCAGCGGGTTCCTGAAACGTGTCTCCAGGCGTATGTTACCACTCTTGATCAATGATAGATGCTGACTATTATCCTCGTCAGGTGTCAGATTAAATGCATAAAGAGTGTACCGTCTCAGGAAATCGTTTCGATCAATGGCCATAGCACTGTTCTTTAAATGTCTCCCTGTTGATAACACCAGTTGATAGAATTCACGAGTCACGCAACCATTAGGGAAGTCCGGTTGTAATGGTTTGGTGGGGAACTGGACACCGTCAACATATATTGCCAGATATTCTAGATTATAATTCTTAAAATTGAATGGGTTCTTGCCATAGTCGCCCGTAAAAGTGTCATTATCAACCATCGCTACCACCACAGACTATGTTATTGTTTGACTAAAACCCCTTGCTTGACTAAATAAAAATGATTGTAATGATACATGAACTCTGATAATTTATTTGACCAACATTTTATTGACTTGCACAATCTTACACAATTGTCTGAACATGTTGAACACAACTAAACACATTATGAACACACACACAGTTGCAACTTTTTCACAAAACGTGTTACCATTGTGTCATTTTTAAACAGATTAGAAGAATATTTAGATATCAACATATCATAGGTGATGCTTCTACACATGTGATTTAAGAAGTAGATACAGTGTTCACCACATGTGACCGATGTGACATCCTGAACTTGTTTGTCTGATAAATGTATCTCGTCACATGACATGTTTAAAAAGTCATAAATCGATTTAGGAAATATTGAATGATTTGGAGCATTTCCAAAACTGTCAAAAAAACACCCAACTCTCTCCAATATATAAACTGCCAGCCAATGCTCTCCAGGCTGGTCAGAGGGGTGTGTGTTAATTATCATAGCACTAGGTCTTATTTGTAGAGGTTGCTGGGGCAGTTTATCACAAGCCAAAACACCTGGCTGTCAGTTCCACAGTATTCATGATGCTTAATAGTAATCAACTAAAACCTGTCTGCGATGGGACACTTCAATCATACTATCATATACCGCATAAATTATTAGATTGATGGTATTAGGCAGCGGGTTCCTGAAACGTGTCTCCAGGCGTATGTTACCACTCTTGATCAATGATAGATGCTGACTATTATCCTCGTCAGGTGTCAGATTAAATGCATAAAGAGTGTACCGTCTCAGGAAATCGTTTCGATCAATGGCCATAGCACTGTTCTTTAAATGTCTCCCTGTTGATAACACCAGTTGATAGAATTCACGAGTCACGCAACCATTAGGGAAGTCCGGTTGTAATGGTTTGGTGGGGAACTGGACACCGTCAACATATATTGCCAGATATTCTAGATTATAATTCTTAAAATTGAATGGGTTCTTGCCATAGTCGCCCGTAAAAGTGTCATTATCAACCATCGCTACCACCACAGACTATGTTATTGTTTGACTAAAACCCCTTGCTTGACTAAATAAAAATGATTGTAATGATACATGAACTCTGATAATTTATTTGACCAACATTTTATTGACTTGCACAATCTTACACAATTGTCTGAACATGTTGAACACAACTAAACACATTATGAACACACACACGGTTGCAACTTTTTCACAAAACGTGTTACCATTGTGTCATTTTTAAACAGATTAGAAGAATATTTAGATATCAACATATCATAGGTGATGCTTCTACACATGTGATTTAAGAAGTAGATACAGTGTTCACCACATGTGACCGATGTGACATCCTGAACTTGTTTGTCTGATAAATGTATCTCGTCACATGACATGTTTAAAAAGTCATAAATCGATTTAGGAAATATTGAATGATTTGGAGCATTTCCAAAACTGTCAAAAAAACACCCAACTCTCTCCAATATATAAACTGCCAGCCAATGCTCTCCAGGCTGGTCAGAGGGGTGTGTGTTAATTATCATAGCACTAGGTCTTATTTGTAGAGGTTGCTGGGGCAGTTTATCACAAGCCAAAACACCTGGCTGTCAGTTCCACAGTATTCATGATGCTTAATAGTAATCAACTAAAACCTGTCTGCGATGGGACACTTCAATCATACTATCATATACCGCATAAATTATTAGATTGATGGTATTAGGCAGCGGGTTCCTGAAACGTGTCTCCAGGCGTATGTTACCACTCTTGATCAATGATAGATGCTGACTATTATCCTCGTCAGGTGTCAGATTAAATGCATAAAGAGTGTACCGTCTCAGGAAATCGTTTCGATCAATGGCCATAGCACTGTTCTTTAAATGTCTCCCTGTTGATAACACCAGTTGATAGAATTCACGAGTCACGCAACCATTAGGGAAGTCCGGTTGTAATGGTTTGGTGGGGAACTGGACACCGTCAACATATATTGCCAGATATTCTAGATTATAATTCTTAAAATTGAATGGGTTCTTGCCATAGTCGCCCGTAAAAGTGTCATTATCAACCATCGCTACCACCACAGACTATGTTATTGTTTGACTAAAACCCCTTGCTTGACTAAATAAAAATGATTGTAATGATACATGAACTCTGATAATTTATTTGACCAACATTTTATTGACTTGCACAATCTTACACAATTGTCTGAACATGTTGAACACAACTAAACACATTATGAACACACACACGGTTGCAACTTTTTCACAAAACGTGTTACCATTGTGTCATTTTTAAACAGATTAGAAGAATATTTAGATTTCAACATATCATAGGTGATGCTTCTACACATGTGATTTAAGAAGTAGATACAGTGTTCACCACATGTGACCGATGTGACATCCTGAACTTGTTTGTCTGATAAATGTATCTCGTCACATGACATGTTTAAAAAGTCATAAATCGATTTAGGAAATATTGAATGATTTGGAGCATTTCCAAAACTGTCAAAAAAACACCCAACTCTCTCCAATATATAAACTGCCAGCCAATGCTCTCCAGGCTGGTCAGAGGGGTGTGTGTTAATTATCATAGCACTAGGTCTTATTTGTAGAGGTTGCTGGGGCAGTTTATCACAAGCCAAAACACCTGGCTGTCAGTTCCACAGTATTCATGATGCTTAATAGTAATCAACTAAAACCTGTCTGCGATGGGACACTTCAATCATACTATCATATACCGCATAAATTATTAGATTGATGGTATTAGGCAGCGGGTTCCTGAAACGTGTCTCCAGGCGTATGTTACCACTCTTGATCAATGATAGATGCTGACTATTATCCTCGTCAGGTGTCAGATTAAATGCATAAAGAGTGTACCGTCTCAGGAAATCGTTTCGATCAATGGCCATAGCACTGTTCTTTAAATGTCTCCCTGTTGATAACACCAGTTGATAGAATTCACGAGTCACGCAACCATTAGGGAAGTCCGGTTGTAATGGTTTGGTGGGGAACTGGACACCGTCAACATATATTGCCAGATATTCTAGATTATAATTCTTAAAATTGAATGGGTTCTTGCCATAGTCGCCCGTAAAAGTGTCATTATCAACCATCGCTACCACCACAGACTATGTTATTGTTTGACTAAAACCCCTTGCTTGACTAAATAAAAATGATTGTAATGATACATGAACTCTGATAATTTATTTGACCAACATTTTATTGACTTGCACAATCTTACACAATTGTCTGAACATGTTGAACACAACTAAACACATTATGAACACACACACGGTTGCAACTTTTTCACAAAACGTGTTACCATTGTGTCATTTTTAAACAGATTAGAAGAATATTTAGATATCAACATATCATAGGTGATGCTTCTACACATGTGATTTAAGAAGTAGATACAGTGTTCACCACATGTGACCGATGTGACATCCTGAACTTGTTTGTCTGATAAATGTATCTCGTCACATGACATGTTTAAAAAGTCATAAATCGATTTAGGAAATATTGAATGATTTGGAGCATTTCCAAAACTGTCAAAAAAACACCCAACTCTCTCCAATATATAAACTGCCAGCCAATGCTCTCCAGGCTGGTCAGAGGGGTGTGTGTTAATTATCATAGCACTAGGTCTTATTTGTAGAGGTTGCTGGGGCAGTTTATCACAAGCCAAAACACCTGGCTGTCAGTTCCACAGTATTCATGATGCTTAATAGTAATCAACTAAAACCTGTCTGCGATGGGACACTTCAATCATACTATCATATACCGCATAAATTATTAGATTGATGGTATTAGGCAGCGGGTTCCTGAAACGTGTCTCCAGGCGTATGTTACCACTCTTGATCAATGATAGATGCTGACTATTATCCTCGTCAGGTGTCAGATTAAATGCATAAAGAGTGTACCGTCTCAGGAAATCATTTCGATCAATGGCCATAGCACTGTTCTTTAAATGTCTCCCTGTTGATAACACCAGTTGATAGAATTCACGAGTCACGCAACCATTAGGGAAGTCCGGTTGTAATGGTTTGGTGGGGAACTGGACACCGTCAACATATATTGCCAGATATTCTAGATTATAATTCTTAAAATTGAATGGGTTCTTGCCATAGTCGCCCGTAAAAGTGTCATTATCAACCATCGCTACCACCACAGACTATGTTATTGTTTGACTAAAACCCCTTGCTTGACTAAATAAAAATGATTGTAATGATACATGAACTCTGATAATTTATTTGACCAACATTTTATTGACTTGCACAATCTTACACAATTGTCTGAACATGTTGAACACAACTAAACACATTATGAACACACACACGGTTGCAACTTTTTCACAAAACGTGTTACCATTGTGTCATTTTTAAACAGATTAGAAGAATATTTAGATATCAACATATCATAGGTGATGCTTCTACACATGTGATTTAAGAAGTAGATACAGTGTTCACCACATGTGACCGATGTGACATCCTGAACTTGTTTGTCTGATAAATGTATCTCGTCACATGACATGTTTAAAAAGTCATAAATCGATTTAGGAAATATTGAATGATTTGGAGCATTTCCAAAACTGTCAAAAAAACACCCAACTCTCTCCAATATATAAACTGCCAGCCAATGCTCTCCAGGCTGGTCAGAGGGGTGTGTGTTAATTATCATAGCACTAGGTCTTATTTGTAGAGGTTGCTGGGGCAGTTTATCACAAGCCAAAACACCTGGCTGTCAGTTCCACAGTATTCATGATGCTTAATAGTAATCAACTAAAACCTGTCTGCGATGGGACACTTCAATCATACTATCATATACCGCATAAATTATTAGATTGATGGTATTAGGCAGCGGGTTCCTGAAACGTGTCTCCAGGCGTATGTTACCACTCTTGATCAATGATAGATGCTGACTATTATCCTCGTCAGGTGTCAGATTAAATGCATAAAGAGTGTACCGTCTCAGGAAATCGTTTCGATCAATGGCCATAGCACTGTTCTTTAAATGTCTCCCTGTTGATAACACCAGTTGATAGAATTCACGAGTCACGCAACCATTAGGGAAGTCCGGTTGTAATGGTTTGGTGGGGAACTGGACACCGTCAACATATATTGCCAGATATTCTAGATTATAATTCTTAAAATTGAATGGGTTCTTGCCATAGTCGCCCGTAAAAGTGTCATTATCAACCATCGCTACCACCACAGACTATGTTATTGTTTGACTAAAACCCCTTGCTTGACTAAATAAAAATGATTGTAATGATACATGAACTCTGATAATTTATTTGACCAACATTTTATTGACTTGCACAATCTTACACAATTGTCTGAACATGTTGAACACAACTAAACACATTATGAACACACACACGGTTGCAACTTTTTCACAAAACGTGTTACCATTGTGTCATTTTTAAACAGATTAGAAGAATATTTAGATATCAACATATCATAGGTGATGCTTCTACACATGTGATTTAAGAAGTAGATACAGTGTTCACCACATGTGACCGATGTGACATCCTGAACTTGTTTGTCTGATAAATGTATCTCGTCACATGACATGTTTAAAAAGTCATAAATCGATTTAGGAAATATTGAATGATTTGGAGCATTTCCAAAACTGTCAAAAAAACACCCAACTCTCTCCAATATATAAACTGCCAGCCAATGCTCTCCAGGCTGGTCAGAGGGGTGTGTGTTAATTATCATAGCACTAGGTCTTATTTGTAGAGGTTGCTGGGGCAGTTTATCACAAGCCAAAACACCTGGCTGTCAGTTCCACAGTATTCATGATGCTTAATAGTAATCAACTAAAACCTGTCTGCGATGGGACACTTCAATCATACTATCATATACCGCATAAATTATTAGATTGATGGTATTAGGCAGCGGGTTCCTGAAACGTGTCTCCAGGCGTATGTTACCACTCTTGATCAATGATAGATGCTGACTATTATCCTCGTCAGGTGTCAGATTAAATGCATAAAGAGTGTACCGTCTCAGGAAATCGTTTCGATCAATGGCCATAGCACTGTTCTTTAAATGTCTCCCTGTTGATAACACCAGTTGATAGAATTCACGAGTCACGCAACCATTAGGGAAGTCCGGTTGTAATGGTTTGGTGGGGAACTGGACACCGTCAACATATATTGCCAGATATTCTAGATTATAATTCTTAAAATTGAATGGGTTCTTGCCATAGTCGCCCGTAAAAGTGTCATTATCAACCATCGCTACCACCACAGACTATGTTATTGTTTGACTAAAACCCCTTGCTTGACTAAATAAAAATGATTGTAATGATACATGAACTCTGATAATTTATTTGACCAACATTTTATTGACTTGCACAATCTTACACAATTGTCTGAACATGTTGAACACAACTAAACACATTATGAACACACACACGGTTGCAACTTTTTCACAAAACGTGTTACCATTGTGTCATTTTTAAACAGATTAGAAGAATATTTAGATATCAACATATCATAGGTGATGCTTCTACACATGTGATTTAAGAAGTAGATACAGTGTTCACCACATGTGACCGATGTGACATCCTGAACTTGTTTGTCTGATAAATGTATCTCGTCACATGACATGTTTAAAAAGTCATAAATCGATTTAGGAAATATTGAATGATTTGGAGCATTTCCAAAACTGTCAAAAAAACACCCAACTCTCTCCAATATATAAACTGCCAGCCAATGCTCTCCAGGCTGGTCAGAGGGGTGTGTGTTAATTATCATAGCACTAGGTCTTATTTGTAGAGGTTGCTGGGGCAGTTTATCACAAGCCAAAACACCTGGCTGTCAGTTCCACAGTATTCATGATGCTTAATAGTAATCAACTAAAACCTGTCTGCGATGGGACACTTCAATCATACTATCATATACCGCATAAATTATTAGATTGATGGTATTAGGCAGCGGGTTCCTGAAACGTGTCTCCAGGCGTATGTTACCACTCTTGATCAATGATAGATGCTGACTATTATCCTCGTCAGGTGTCAGATTAAATGCATAAAGAGTGTACCGTCTCAGGAAATCGTTTCGATCAATGGCCATAGCACTGTTCTTTAAATGTCTCCCTGTTGATAACACCAGTTGATAGAATTCACGAGTCACGCAACCATTAGGGAAGTCCGGTTGTAATGGTTTGGTGGGGAACTGGACACCGTCAACATATATTGCCAGATATTCTAGATTATAATTCTTAAAATTGAATGGGTTCTTGCCATAGTCGCCCGTAAAAGTGTCATTATCAACCATCGCTACCACCACAGACTATGTTATTGTTTGACTAAAACCCCTTGCTTGACTAAATAAAAATGATTGTAATGATACATGAACTCTGATAATTTATTTGACCAACATTTTATTGACTTGCACAATCTTACACAATTGTCTGAACATGTTGAACACAACTAAACACATTATGAACACACACACGGTTGCAACTTTTTCACAAAACGTGTTACCATTGTGTCATTTTTAAACAGATTAGAAGAATATTTAGATATCAACATATCATAGGTGATGCTTCTACACATGTGATTTAAGAAGTAGATACAGTGTTCACCACATGTGACCGATGTGACATCCTGAACTTGTTTGTCTGATAAATGTATCTCGTCACATGACATGTTTAAAGAGTCATAAATCGATTTAGGAAATATTGAATGATTTGGAGCATTTCCAAAACTGTCAAAAAAACACCCAACTCTCTCCAATATATAAACTGCCAGCCAATGCTCTCCAGGCTGGTCAGAGGGGTGTGTGTTAATTATCATAGCACTAGGTCTTATTTGTAGAGGTTGCTGGGGCAGTTTATCACAAGCCAAAACACCTGGCTGTCAGTTCCACAGTATTCATGATGCTTAATAGTAATCAACTAAAACCTGTCTGCGATGGGACACTTCAATCATACTATCATATACCGCATAAATTATTAGATTGATGGTATTAGGCAGCGGGTTCCTGAAACGTGTCTCCAGGCGTATGTTACCACTCTTGATCAATGATAGATGCTGACTATTATCCTCGTCAGGTGTCAGATTAAATGCATAAAGAGTGTACCGTCTCAGGAAATCGTTTCGATCAATGGCCATAGCACTGTTCTTTAAATGTCTCCCTGTTGATAACACCAGTTGATAGAATTCACGAGTCACGCAACCATTAGGGAAGTCCGGTTGTAATGGTTTGGTGGGGAACTGGACACCGTCAACATATATTGCCAGATATTCTAGATTATAATTCTTAAAATTGAATGGGTTCTTGCCATAGTCGCCCGTAAAAGTGTCATTATCAACCATCGCTACCACCACAGACTATGTTATTGTTTGACTAAAACCCCTTGCTTGACTAAATAAAAATGATTGTAATGATACATGAACTCTGATAATTTATTTGACCAACATTTTATTGACTTGCACAATCTTACACAATTGTCTGAACATGTTGAACACAACTAAACACATTATGAACACACACACGGTTGCAACTTTTTCACAAAACGTGTTACCATTGTGTCATTTTTAAACAGATTAGAAGAATATTTAGATATCAACATATCATAGGTGATGCTTCTACACATGTGATTTAAGAAGTAGATACAGTGTTCACCACATGTGACCGATGTGACATCCTGAACTTGTTTGTCTGATAAATGTATCTCGTCACATGACATGTTTAAAGAGTCATAAATCGATTTAGGAAATATTGAATGATTTGGAGCATTTCCAAAACTGTCAAAAAAACACCCAACTCTCTCCAATATATAAACTGCCAGCCAATGCTCTCCAGGCTGGTCAGAGGGGTGTGTGTTAATTATCATAGCACTAGGTCTTATTTGTAGAGGTTGCTGGGGCAGTTTATCACAAGCCAAAACACCTGGCTGTCAGTTCCACAGTATTCATGATGCTTAATAGTAATCAACTAAAACCTGTCTGCGATGGGACACTTCAATCATACTATCATATACCGCATAAATTATTAGATTGATGGTATTAGGCAGCGGGTTCCTGAAACGTGTCTCCAGGCGTATGTTACCACTCTTGATCAATGATAGATGCTGACTATTATCCTCGTCAGGTGTCAGATTAAATGCATAAAGAGTGTACCGTCTCAGGAAATCGTTTCGATCAATGGCCATAGCACTGTTCTTTAAATGTCTCCCTGTTGATAACACCAGTTGATAGAATTCACGAGTCACGCAACCATTAGGGAAGTCCGGTTGTAATGGTTTGGTGGGGAACTGGACACCGTCAACATATATTGCCAGATATTCTAGATTATAATTCTTAAAATTGAATGGGTTCTTGCCATAGTCGCCCGTAAAAGTGTCATTATCAACCATCGCTACCACCACAGACTATGTTATTGTTTGACTAAAACCCCTTGCTTGACTAAATAAAAATGATTGTAATGATACATGAACTCTGATAATTTATTTGACCAACATTTTATTGACTTGCACAATCTTACACAATTGTCTGAACATGTTGAACACAACTAAACACATTATGAACACACACACGGTTGCAACTTTTTCACAAAACGTGTTACCATTGTGTCATTTTTAAACAGATTAGAAGAATATTTAGATATCAACATATCATAGGTGATGCTTCTACACATGTGATTTAAGAAGTAGATACAGTGTTCACCACATGTGACCGATGTGACATCCTGAACTTGTTTGTCTGATAAATGTATCTCGTCACATGACATGTTTAAAAAGTCATAAATCGATTTAGGAAATATTGAATGATTTGGAGCATTTCCAAAACTGTCAAAAAAACACCCAACTCTCTCCAATATATAAACTGCCAGCCAATGCTCTCCAGGCTGGTCAGAGGGGTGTGTGTTAATTATCATAGCACTAGGTCTTATTTGTAGAGGTTGCTGGGGCAGTTTATCACAAGCCAAAACACCTGGCTGTCAGTTCCACAGTATTCATGATGCTTAATAGTAATCAACTAAAACCTGTCTGCGATGGGACACTTCAATCATACTATCATATACCGCATAAATTATTAGATTGATGGTATTAGGCAGCGGGTTCCTGAAACGTGTCTCCAGGCGTATGTTACCACTCTTGATCAATGATAGATGCTGACTATTATCCTCGTCAGGTGTCAGATTAAATGCATAAAGAGTGTACCGTCTCAGGAAATCGTTTCGATCAATGGCCATAGCACTGTTCTTTAAATGTCTCCCTGTTGATAACACCAGTTGATAGAATTCACGAGTCACGCAACCATTAGGGAAGTCCGGTTGTAATGGTTTGGTGGGGAACTGGACACCGTCAACATATATTGCCAGATATTCTAGATTATAATTCTTAAAATTGAATGGGTTCTTGCCATAGTCGCCCGTAAAAGTGTCATTATCAACCATCGCTACCACCACAGACTATGTTATTGTTTGACTAAAACCCCTTGCTTGACTAAATAAAAATGATTGTAATGATACATGAACTCTGATAATTTATTTGACCAACATTTTATTGACTTGCACAATCTTACACAATTGTCTGAACATGTTGAACACAACTAAACACATTATGAACACACACACGGTTGCAACTTTTTCACAAAACGTGTTACCATTGTGTCATTTTTAAACAGATTAGAAGAATATTTAGATATCAACATATCATAGGTGATGCTTCTACACATGTGATTTAAGAAGTAGATACAGTGTTCACCACATGTGACCGATGTGACATCCTGAACTTGTTTGTCTGATAAATGTATCTCGTCACATGACATGTTTAAAAAGTCATAAATCGATTTAGGAAATATTGAATGATTTGGAGCATTTCCAAAACTGTCAAAAAAACACCCAACTCTCTCCAATATATAAACTGCCAGCCAATGCTCTCCAGGCTGGTCAGAGGGGTGTGTGTTAATTATCATAGCACTAGGTCTTATTTGTAGAGGTTGCTGGGGCAGTTTATCACAAGCCAAAACACCTGGCTGTCAGTTCCACAGTATTCATGATGCTTAATAGTAATCAACTAAAACCTGTCTGCGATGGGACACTTCAATCATACTATCATATACCGCATAAATTATTAGATTGATGGTATTAGGCAGCGGGTTCCTGAAACGTGTCTCCAGGCGTATGTTACCACTCTTGATCAATGATAGATGCTGACTATTATCCTCGTCAGGTGTCAGATTAAATGCATAAAGAGTGTACCGTCTCAGGAAATCGTTTCGATCAATGGCCATAGCACTGTTCTTTAAATGTCTCCCTGTTGATAACACCAGTTGATAGAATTCACGAGTCACGCAACCATTAGGGAAGTCCGGTTGTAATGGTTTGGTGGGGAACTGGACACCGTCAACATATATTGCCAGATATTCTAGATTATAATTCTTAAAATTGAATGGGTTCTTGCCATAGTCGCCCGTAAAAGTGTCATTATCAACCATCGCTACCACCACAGACTATGTTATTGTTTGACTAAAACCCCTTGCTTGACTAAATAAAAATGATTGTAATGATACATGAACTCTGATAATTTATTTGACCAACATTTTATTGACTTGCACAATCTTACACAATTGTCTGAACATGTTGAACACAACTAAACACATTATGAACACACACACGGTTGCAACTTTTTCACAAAACGTGTTACCATTGTGTCATTTTTAAACAGATTAGAAGAATATTTAGATATCAACATATCATAGGTGATGCTTCTACACATGTGATTTAAGAAGTAGATACAGTGTTCACCACATGTGACCGATGTGACATCCTGAACTTGTTTGTCTGATAAATGTATCTCGTCACATGACATGTTTAAAAAGTCATAAATCGATTTAGGAAATATTGAATGATTTGGAGCATTTCCAAAACTGTCAAAAAAACACCCAACTCTCTCCAATATATAAACTGCCAGCCAATGCTCTCCAGGCTGGTCAGAGGGGTGTGTGTTAATTATCATAGCACTAGGTCTTATTTGTAGAGGTTGCTGGGGCAGTTTATCACAAGCCAAAACACCTGGCTGTCAGTTCCACAGTATTCATGATGCTTAATAGTAATCAACTAAAACCTGTCTGCGATGGGACACTTCAATCATACTATCATATACCGCATAAATTATTAGATTGATGGTATTAGGCAGCGGGTTCCTGAAACGTGTCTCCAGGCGTATGTTACCACTCTTGATCAATGATAGATGCTGACTATTATCCTCGTCAGGTGTCAGATTAAATGCATAAAGAGTGTACCGTCTCAGGAAATCGTTTCGATCAATGGCCATAGCACTGTTCTTTAAATGTCTCCCTGTTGATAACACCAGTTGATAGAATTCACGAGTCACGCAACCATTAGGGAAGTCCGGTTGTAATGGTTTGGTGGGGAACTGGACACCGTCAACATATATTGCCAGATATTCTAGATTATAATTCTTAAAATTGAATGGGTTCTTGCCATAGTCGCCCGTAAAAGTGTCATTATCAACCATCGCTACCACCACAGACTATGTTATTGTTTGACTAAAACCCCTTGCTTGACTAAATAAAAATGATTGTAATGATACATGAACTCTGATAATTTATTTGACCAACATTTTATTGACTTGCACAATCTTACACAATTGTCTGAACATGTTGAACACAACTAAACACATTATGAACACACACACGGTTGCAACTTTTTCACAAAACGTGTTACCATTGTGTCATTTTTAAACAGATTAGAAGAATATTTAGATATCAACATATCATAGGTGATGCTTCTACACATGTGATTTAAGAAGTAGATACAGTGTTCACCACATGTGACCGATGTGACATCCTGAACTTGTTTGTCTGATAAATGTATCTCGTCACATGACATGTTTAAAAAGTCATAAATCGATTTAGGAAATATTGAATGATTTGGAGCATTTCCAAAACTGTCAAAAAAACACCCAACTCTCTCCAATATATAAACTGCCAGCCAATGCTCTCCAGGCTGGTCAGAGGGGTGTGTGTTAATTATCATAGCACTAGGTCTTATTTGTAGAGGTTGCTGGGGCAGTTTATCACAAGCCAAAACACCTGGCTGTCAGTTCCACAGTATTCATGATGCTTAATAGTAATCAACTAAAACCTGTCTGCGATGGGACACTTCAATCATACTATCATATACCGCATAAATTATTAGATTGATGGTATTAGGCAGCGGGTTCCTGAAACGTGTCTCCAGGCGTATGTTACCACTCTTGATCAATGATAGATGCTGACTATTATCCTCGTCAGGTGTCAGATTAAATGCATAAAGAGTGTACCGTCTCAGGAAATCGTTTCGATCAATGGCCATAGCACTGTTCTTTAAATGTCTCCCTGTTGATAACACCAGTTGATAGAATTCACGAGTCACGCAACCATTAGGGAAGTCCGGTTGTAATGGTTTGGTGGGGAACTGGACACCGTCAACATATATTGCCAGATATTCTAGATTATAATTCTTAAAATTGAATGGGTTCTTGCCATAGTCGCCCGTAAAAGTGTCATTATCAACCATCGCTACCACCACAGACTATGTTATTGTTTGACTAAAACCCCTTGCTTGACTAAATAAAAATGATTGTAATGATACATGAACTCTGATAATTTATTTGACCAACATTTTATTGACTTGCACAATCTTACACAATTGTCTGAACATGTTGAACACAACTAAACACATTATGAACACACACACGGTTGCAACTTTTTCACAAAACGTGTTACCATTGTGTCATTTTTAAACAGATTAGAAGAATATTTAGATATCAACATATCATAGGTGATGCTTCTACACATGTGATTTAAGAAGTAGATACAGTGTTCACCACATGTGACCGATGTGACATCCTGAACTTGTTTGTCTGATAAATGTATCTCGTCACATGACATGTTTAAAAAGTCATAAATCGATTTAGGAAATATTGAATGATTTGGAGCATTTCCAAAACTGTCAAAAAAACACCCAACTCTCTCCAATATATAAACTGCCAGCCAATGCTCTCCAGGCTGGTCAGAGGGGTGTGTGTTAATTATCATAGCACTAGGTCTTATTTGTAGAGGTTGCTGGGGCAGTTTATCACAAGCCAAAACACCTGGCTGTTAGTTCCACAGTATTCATGATGCTTAATAGTAATCAACTAAAACCTGTCTGCGATGGGACACTTCAATCATACTATCATATACCGCATAAATTATTAGATTGATGGTATTAGGCAGCGGGTTCCTGAAACGTGTCTCCAGGCGTATGTTACCACTCTTGATCAATGATAGATGCTGACTATTATCCTCGTCAGGTGTCAGATTAAATGCATAAAGAGTGTACCGTCTCAGGAAATCGTTTCGATCAATGGCCATAGCACTGTTCTTTAAATGTCTCCCTGTTGATAACACCAGTTGATAGAATTCACGAGTCACGCAACCATTAGGGAAGTCCGGTTGTAATGGTTTGGTGGGGAACTGGACACCGTCAACATATATTGCCAGATATTCTAGATTATAATTCTTAAAATTGAATGGGTTCTTGCCATAGTCGCCCGTAAAAGTGTCATTATCAACCATCGCTACCACCACAGACTATGTTATTGTTTGACTAAAACCCCTTGCTTGACTAAATAAAAATGATTGTAATGATACATGAACTCTGATAATTTATTTGACCAACATTTTATTGACTTGCACAATCTTACACAATTGTCTGAACATGTTGAACACAACTAAACACATTATGAACACACACACGGTTGCAACTTTTTCACAAAATGTGTTACCATTGTGTCATTTTTAAACAGATTAGAAGAATATTTAGATATCAACATATCATAGGTGATGCTTCTACACATGTGATTTAAGAAGTAGATACAGTGTTCACCACATGTGACCGATGTGACATCCTGAACTTGTTTGTCTGATAAATGTATCTCGTCACATGACATGTTTAAAAAGTCATAAATCGATTTAGGAAATATTGAATGATTTGGAGCATTTCCAAAACTGTCAAAAAAACACCCAACTCTCTCCAATATATAAACTGCCAGCCAATGCTCTCCAGGCTGGTCAGAGGGGTGTGTGTTAATTATCATAGCACTAGGTCTTATTTGTAGAGGTTGCTGGGGCAGTTTATCACAAGCCAAAACACCTGGCTGTCAGTTCCACAGTATTCATGATGCTTAATAGTAATCAACTAAAACCTGTCTGCGATGGGACACTTCAATCATACTATCATATACCGCATAAATTATTAGATTGATGGTATTAGGCAGCGGGTTCCTGAAACGCGTCTCCAGGCGTATGTTACCACTCTTGATCAATGATAGATGCTGACTATTATCCTCGTCAGGTGTCAGATTAAATGCATAAAGAGTGTACCGTCTCAGGAAATCGTTTCGATCAATGGCCATAGCACTGTTCTTTAAATGTCTCCCTGTTGATAACACCAGTTGATAGAATTCACGAGTCACGCAACCATTAGGGAAGTCCGGTTGTAATGGTTTGGTGGGGAACTGGACACCGTCAACATATATTGCCAGATATTCTAGATTATAATTCTTAAAATTGAATGGGTTCTTGCCATAGTCGCCCGTAAAAGTGTCATTATCAACCATCGCTACCACCACAGACTATGTTATTGTTTGACTAAAACCCCTTGCTTGACTAAATAAAAATGATTGTAATGATACATGAACTCTGATAATTTATTTGACCAACATTTTATTGACTTGCACAATCTTACACAATTGTCTGAACATGTTGAACACAACTAAACACATTATGAACACACACACGGTTGCAACTTTTTCACAAAACGTGTTACCATTGTGTCATTTTTAAACAGATTAGAAGAATATTTAGATATCAACATATCATAGGTGATGCTTCTACACATGTGATTTAAGAAGTAGATACAGTGTTCACCACATGTGACCGATGTGACATCCTGAACTTGTTTGTCTGATAAATGTATCTCGTCACATGACATGTTTAAAAAGTCATAAATCGATTTAGGAAATATTGAATGATTTGGAGCATTTCCAAAACTGTCAAAAAAACACCCAACTCTCTCCAATATATAAACTGCCAGCCAATGCTCTCCAGGCTGGTCAGAGGGGTGTGTGTTAATTATCATAGCACTAGGTCTTATTTGTAGAGGTTGCTGGGGCAGTTTATCACAAGCCAAAACACCTGGCTGTCAGTTCCACAGTATTCATGATGCTTAATAGTAATCAACTAAAACCTGTCTGCGATGGGACACTTCAATCATACTATCATATACCGCATAAATTATTAGATTGATGGTATTAGGCAGCGGGTTCCTGAAACGTGTCTCCAGGCGTATGTTACCACTCTTGATCAATGATAGATGCTGACTATTATCCTCGTCAGGTGTCAGATTAATTGCATAAAGAGTGTACCGTCTCAGGAAATCGTTTCGATCAATGGCCATAGCACTGTTCTTTAAATGTCTCCCTGTTGATAACACCAGTTGATAGAATTCACGAGTCACGCAACCATTAGGGAAGTCCGGTTGTAATGGTTTGGTGGGGAACTGGACACCGTCAACATATATTGCCAGATATTCTAGATTATAATTCTTAAAATTGAATGGGTTCTTGCCATAGTCGCCCGTAAAAGTGTCATTATCAACCATCGCTACCACCACAGACTATGTTATTGTTTGACTAAAACCCCTTGCTTGGCTAAATAAAAATGATTGTAATGATACATGAACTCTGATAATTTATTTGACCAACATTTTATTGACTTGCACAATCTTACACAATTGTCTGAACATGTTGAACACAACTAAACACATTATGAACACACACACGGTTGCAACTTTTTCACAAAACGTGTTACCATTGTGTCATTTTTAAACAGATTAGAAGAATATTTAGATATCAACATATCATAGGTGATGCTTCTACACATGTGATTTAAGAAGTAGATACAGTGTTCACCACATGTGACCGATGTGACATCCTGAACTTGTTTGTCTGATAAATGTATCTCGTCACATGACATGTTTAAAAAGTCATAAATCGATTTAGGAAATATTGAATGATTTGGAGCATTTCCA
This sequence comes from Nansenia antarctica, assembly GCF_963989245.1. Classification (NCBI taxonomy): domain Eukaryota; kingdom Metazoa; phylum Chordata; class Actinopteri; order Argentiniformes; family Microstomatidae; genus Nansenia; species Nansenia antarctica. Next base: position 81,942,416 of record NC_137674.1, read on the forward strand.
AAACTGTCAAAAAAACACCCAACTCTCTCCAATATATAAACTGCCAGCCAATGCTCTCCAGGCTGGTCAGAGGGGTGTGTGTTAATTATCATAGCACTAGGTCTTATTTGTAGAGGTTGCTGGGGCAGTTTATCACAAGCCAAAACACCTGGCTGTCAGTTCCACAGTATTCATGATGCTTAATAGTAATCAACTAAAACCTGTCTGCGATGGGACACTGTATCAATGTGCACACACACACTTGGTCGCCATTCATCAAACTGCTTTATTGGTCACGTTGTACATTCAACATGCAGTAGCTGGTATAGCGCCCCTACAGGCCACTATCGGTACATCTCCCTTTTTCTAAGGATTAAGATGAAGTTGATCTCAGAGAATAACAGTTCACAGATATTACAAGTCTATATCTATAGCTTAGCATACGTACTAGAATTCTCAAGATGTACTCTCCAGCTTGTACAAATAAACAATGTAACGGTACTCTAAACAGTACAATTATTACACTTCTCTTAACTCTTCCCTTTTTTTTTTTTTTTTTTTTTTCATTGAAAACAAACTGTAATGGAACCATACAGCATCAATTCACAAATAACCTGAGTCCAGAAACAAACAGTAATGACCCTGAGAACAGAACTCCAAGTCCGCAATAAAAAATTAAATAAAAATAATAAACCCACCCTTTCTGTGCGTGTTATTAGCACTCCTCTACAAGTCTCCTAGGTTTGACAATGGACCTACTCGGCCTTTGAACCCGCTCCACCCCAGGGGAGGGTGACTCGACAGGAGGGCTGTCCGTGTCTGATTGAGTATGCCCCCCTTCTATTTGCTCTCCCGGAGTCTCCCTGTCATTGCCATTCTCTGCAGGCTGTGGTTCTGGGCGTGGAATCTTCAACAGGTGTCTCCGGTTCCTGCGGATTGTATTGCCATTCTCGGTAAGTACCTCGTATGATCTTGGAGCAGTCTCTTTAAGGACCTGTGCGACCGGTCCCCATCTTCCTTCGCATCTGACTCTCACTAGGTCCTCTCGTTCAAGAGGTCCCAAGGGCCGTGCTCTTTTGTCATAGGCACGTTTGGACCGGTCCTCTCTCTGTGTGGACCGGTGCTCTCTCTGTGTGCGGTGGTCAGCGCGCTGGAGCAGGTGCTCTGCTGACGGCAGCTTTGTCTTGAGCCTCCTGTTCATCAGCAACTCTGCTGGTGAGCGGCCACCTTCCAGCGGTGATGCTCTGTAGTTGAGGACTGCCAGGTACGGGTCCTCACCCGCTTCCGCTGCTTTCCTTAGCAGTCGTTTCACGATTTGCACTCCCTTTTCCGCTAGACCATTTGACTGCGGGTACAGTGGGCTTGAGGTTACATGCTTGAATCCATACTGTTTTCCGAACTCTGCGAACTCCTGGCAGCTAAACTGCGGCCCATTATCACTTACTAAAGTCACTGGAATACCGTGCCTTGCGAAAATAGACTTAGAATGAGCGATCACTTGCTTTGCTGTGGTATCAGACAACAGCGCATACTCTGGATAGTTTGAATGGTAGTCCACTATGATTAAATAGTCTCTCCCTTTCAGCTGAAATATGTCTGCACCTACTTTTTCCCATGGCTCGGTTGGTTTGCTATGAGGCAGAAGCGGCTCTCTAGGCTGCATATATCTATGCTGTTGGCAAATCCCACATCGCTGTACTACAGTCTCAATATCTCTGTTCATGTATGGCCAAAACAGTACCTCACGAGCCCGCCTCTTGCTTTTCTCTATTCCCAAATGGCCCTCATGTGCTAACTTAGCCATCTCTGGTCTCATGGAGCCGGGAACTACTATTTTGTTACCTTTAAGGAGTACCCCGTCGATCACTGTCAGTTCATCTCTAGTGTGACGATACGGACTTGGCAGTATCCTGGCCTCATCTCCTGGTGAGAGGATGGCCGCTATGACCTCCTGCAACTCTCTGTCGCTTGCTGTTTCCTGCGCGAACTGGGCCCATTTCTCATTTGATGCAGGCAGCTGGGCCTTCACACAGTCCACATGGATTTGCACCTCCTGCTCGGTGCTGCTCGGGCCCGTGTCACTCAAACTCGCTCTGCTGAGAGCGTCTGCCACTATTAAGTACTTTCCTGGAGTGAACTCGAGCGTCATGTGGTACTTCTGTAGCCGTAACATGAGACGCTGGATGCGTGGCGGTGCATCTCCAAGTGGCTTTCTGGAAATGGCAATAAGCGGCTTGTGATCAGTCTCTAGTATTATTTCCCTGCCGTAGATATATTCATGGAACTTTTCACATCCGAAAACCGCGCCTAATGTCTCTTTCTCAATTTGCGCATAGTTGCGCTCTGCAGATGACATCGTTCGGGATGCGTAAGCGACGGGAAACCATTCTGTGCCGTGTCGTTGGAGCAGCACCGCTCCGAGACCCTCTTTGGATGCATCAGTAGAGACTTTGACCGGTTTGTCAACATCATAGTACTTTAACACCGGCTCTTTGATCAGGTTGGCCTTTAACACCTCCCACTCATTTGCATGTTCGTGTTCCCACTGCCATTCGTTTTGCTTTTCCAGTAGACTACGGAGGGCCTTTGAGCTTGCAGACAGATTTGGTATGAACTTCCCCATGTAGTTGACTAACCCTAATGCTCTTTGCAGGTCTGTTTTATCTTTTGGCGCTGGCATCTCTACTATTGCCCTTATTTTCTCTGGATCAGGCTGTATCCCTTCCGCGGACAACTTGTCACCTAGGTAAGTAACCTCTGTCACCCCAAACTCACATTTCGACTTGTTCAGTTTAAGCCCTGCTTTACGTGCTTGTTCTAGCACCCCGCGTAGCCTCTCGTCGTGTTCTTCTTTTGTTGTGCCCCAGACCACTATGTCGTCAATAAACACACCCACACCCTCCATACCATCAAACAGCTGCTGCACTGTTTTGTGGAACACCTCTGGAGCTGAGCATATCCCAAACGGTAAGCGGAGAAAGCAATGCCTTCCAAATGGTGTGTTAAAGGTACACAGTTTGGAGCTGTCTTCGTCTAGAACGATCTGATAGAACCCTGATGATGCGTCTAACTTAGAAAAGAAACGCGCGCCTGCCATAGCATTAGTTATGTCTGAGTTAGTTGGTAGTTTGTAGTGTTCTCTTTTGATCCACTTATTCAGGTCTTTTGGGTCTATACAGAGCCTCAAGTCACCATTCTTTTTCTCAACTATCACCAGAGAACTGACCCACTCAGTCGGTTCCTCTACTTTCCTCACTATGCCCTTCTCTATAAGGGCTTGTAGTTCTGCTTTCAGCCTAGCTTTAAGGGTCACCGGCACCTTCCTTGCCGGGTGGATGACAGGTTCCGCATTTGCTTTTAACTGGATTCTGTACTGCCCAGGTAGGCATCCTATACCACCGAAGACGTCTCTATATTGCTTCCTTATTTTTTCTGTGTCAGCTACAGTCTCATGCTGTTCCTCAGCTGCACCACTAGGTGTCACTACAGACCTGTCAATTACATGCACTCTTTTGATGAGGCCCAATCTCTCACAGGATTTCAGACCTAATATGGTCTGTCTATCACCCTCAACCAACACAAACATAGCATTAACAGAGTGCCCTTTCCTTGACAGTGTGACCCTACATACCCCTTTTGTAGGAATCGGTTCGTCATTGTACGTTCTCAGATTAACCTTTTTCACATGCACTTTTGGCTTCTTGTACAGTTTATTAAAGTCTTTCATAGTCAGTATGTTCACCTGAGCCCCCGTGTCCAATTTCAGAGGAATTGTCGTTCCATTGATTTCCAGATTGGCTATCCACTCCTCCTTATTGTCCTCGTTCTCCACAGTTCCCACGAACCACTTCTCGTCATCCTCGTCTGTGTCGGTCGTGTCGCTGCCTTGTTGCACCACCTGTACTTTCTTTGACAGGCAGCATCGGGCGTAGTGATTCTTCCTACCGCATTTGCGACAGTCCACACCGTAAGCCGGGCAGTTATTCGCTGCATGTCTGCCCCCGCATCTGTCACAGTCTGTGTCCTTTGTGGGCCTGGGCGCGCGGGACTTTCCTTTGCTGTTCCACCTGCTAGCGGCCCTCTCATGCACTCTCTCATGCACCGCGTCCACCGATGCTGGTTCGGGCTCGAATGACTTGAGCTGCATCTTGGCGCTCTCTGACGCCTGGCAGATTTGTACTGCCTTCTCCAGGCTCAAATTGGATTCCCTGAGCAGTTGCATTCTCACCTTCTTGTCGACAACGCCGATGACGACCTGATCCCTTATTAGCGAGTCACACAATGTGCCAAAGTTGCACGACTGGCTTTTCAGACGCAAGTCCGTGACAAACTGTTCAATGGATTCTGACTCGGCCTGTACTCTGTTGCGAAAAACATACCGTTCGTACGTCTCATTTTTCCTAGGTGTGCAATATTCCTCAAACTTTGCTAGCACTGCTGCATACTTTTGGTCATCGCCCTCAGGAAACCGAAACGTGTTGAAAACGTCCCTCGCGGCTCTGCCTGCCACTGTGAGAAGCAGTGCTACCCTTCGACGTTCATGTTTCGCCTCTTCCAGACCGATTGCCAACACGTACAGCTCAAAACTTTGCTTGAAAGCTTTCCAGTTCTCGTGGACATTTCCACTTAACTTCAACTCGTCCGGCGACCGAATGTTATTCATCTTTGTAGGCTAGTGTCACCCCACTCCTGGTACCATGTATCAATGTGCACACACACACTTGGTCGCCATTCATCAAACTGCTTTATTGGTCACGTTGTACATTCAACATGCAGTAGCTGGTATAGCGCCCCTACAGGCCACTATCGGTACAGACACTTCAATCATACTATCATATAACGCATAAATTATTAGATTGATGGTATTAGGCAGCGGGTTCCTGAAACGTGTCTCCAGGCGTATGTTACCACTCTTGATCAATGATAGATGCTGACTATTATCCTCGTCAGGTGTCAGATTAAATGCATAAAGAGTGTACCGTCTCAGGAAATCGTTTCGATCAATGGCCATAGCACTGTTCTTTAAATGTCTCCCTGTTGATAACACCAGTTGATAGTGTTAAAATGATCACGCGGATACGGTTGTAATCAGAGTCTTTAATCTTAGTTCTAGGACAATACAGAACGTACACCACATGTCAGTGCTTGCATAGTAATGAATGACTCAACAAGCTCACAGGTAAGTAACACAGACTGCAGGTGGTGCCACCTGCAGGTCAACTCTCGTAACATCTCCTTTCACATAATCAATGAAGCGATTCTCTCAGATGTACTGAACTTAAACATTTAGTCCTTACAGTGGCCACTCAATAAACAATGAACAGTAAATAAGATAATAAACATTCCATTATCATTCCTCTTCTTTTTTTTTTTTTTTCTTCTTTTGGGGGGGGGGGATTATTATTGTTAAGTCACATAGTCTTTGGTATATTTCTCCGGTGGCTTGATGTTGGACCTGGTTCTGGTCTGCCGGAGACCTTGAGGCACAGGGTCTGCCGGCTGGACTGTGTCTTCAGCCAGTGCTGGAGCGTACTCGTCGGGATTAGTTTCAGCTCGACCCCATGTACCCCAGTCGTCCTCTCCTTCAGGGTTCTGAGGTGGTGATAGTCGGAGTGTTTCGTCCACTGGACGGATGTGTTTCCTGTTCCTTCGGTATGTTTTACCATGTACCATCACTTCATATGACCTGTCACTCTTCTGGTCAGTGCAAATGCCAAGCGCCCATGCACTGTTGGGTACATTGGGTTGTAGCAAGACTCGGACTGTCTCCCCTTGAATGATCACTGGCATGTCATGGGCATGTGCATCATAGTGGTGTTTTGAAATAAGCCCCTTTGTTTGCTTTTTTTCTATCACATTGTGCACTACCAGAGGTTGAAGCAGAAGGTCCTTGTAGGGCAGGTGTGTTCGCGTGCGTCTGGACATGAGTCGCTGAGCTGGGGAGCTGTCAAGTCCCTCCGTTGGAGTGTTTCTCCATGCCAGCACTGCCTTCCATGGGTCCTCTCCTGCCAACGCCGTCTTCTTTAGCAGTGTTTTGGCTATTTTAACAGCTGACTCCGCCTTGCCATTGCTTTGACTGTGGTATGGTGATGACGTTACATGTCGGAAGTCCCAGTCATTCGCGAAGGTCTGAAAGTCAAGTCCCGAGAAGGGTGGGCCATTGTCTGAGATTGCTGTGTGAGGTATGCCATGACGGCTAAACTGGTGTTTGCATCGATCGATGACAGTAGAAGCTGTGGTGTCCTCCAATTCATCCAGCTCCCAGTAGTCCGAGTAGTAGTCAACCATTATAAGGTAGTGTGAGTGGTTCACAGTGAATAGGTCCATGCCTACCTTAGACCATGGGAGTTTAGGGAGATGATGGGGATTGAGTGATTCTTTTGGTTGTCTCCTCTGAAGGGAGTTGCATGTGCTACATCTGTTGACATAGTCCTTGACATGTTCTGTTATTCCTGGCCAGAATACTGTGTCCCGTGCCTTCCTGAGGCTAGCTTCACTGCCGGAGTGCCCTGAATGTATCTTTGATAGGAAGTCATTTCGTAGTAACTCTGGGATGAAAACCCTGTCACCCTTGAATATCAGGCCATTATCGATTGCCAGCTCCTCTTTGAATGTCCAGAACGGTCTCAGTGTTTGATCTACTGCCTGCTTGGAGATGGGCCAGCCTCCAGCGATTCGGGCATGCAGAACCTGACATAAGGGATCTTTGAGTGTGGCGGCTCTGATGGACTCTTGGGTCTTGGTAGAGATGTTGGTACAGCTGCTGTGATCCACGTGTTCGAGGGTTTCAGTGGTCAGGCCCATGGCGTAGACTGTGGCTGGTGTTTGCATTTGTGTGTGTGTTGTATTGGGTTGAGCAGTTCTAGATAGGAAATCTGCCACATGTAGCAGTTTGCCCTGTTTGTATTGTACCTGTAGCTGATAGCGTTGGAGCCGCAGTAGCATCCTCTGTAGCCTCTTGGGGGCTGTGAGAAGGGACTTCTTGAAGATCACCTCGAGCGGTTTGTGGTCGCTGTGCACTGTGATGCTCTCCCTGCCATGAATGTATTGATCAAATTTGTCACATGCAAAGACAATAGCGAGGCATTCTTTTTCTATTTGAGCATATCTCTGTTCTGTAGGAGTTAGAGTCCTGGAGGCGTATGCAACAGGTTGCCCATTTTGCATGAGAGTTGCACCGAGGCCCGTTTCACTAGCATCACATTGAATTGTCACCTCCTCCCTCATGTCATAATACTTTAGTACTGGGTGATGAGTGACTAAAGTCTTCACAGTGTCAATGGCTGTGTCATGTTGTGGAAGCCACGCCCATTGGATGTCCTTGTCGGTCAGTCTCCTGAGTGGTTCACACACATCAGATAGGTGGGGAAGGAATTTAGCTAGGTAATTTACAAACCCCAGAAACCTCTGCAGTGCTTTGATGTCAGTTGGTGTCTGCATGTTTTGCACCGCCGTTACCTTCTCTGGGTCCGGGAGTAGGCCCTCTGTGGTGAGAAGATGACCCATGTATGGCACACTGGGCTGCTTCAGCTTGAGTTTTTTCTTGTTCAACTTTAAGTTGACCTCTCTCGCCCTTTGCAATAGGGCTGCAAGGTTTTTGTCGTGGTCAGCTAATGCTGTCTCTTGTGTGTCTCCACAGCCATAGAGAAGGATGTCATCAGCTATGACACTCACACCAGCCAGTCCCTGTAGTACATCATGTTGTCTGCGCTGGTATTCTTCAGCTGCTGGCTTGATGCCAAATGGCATTCTTAACCACCTGTATCTTCCCAGAGGTGTCCAGAATGTAGTGAGATAGCTGCTTTCCTCATCCAGCTTCACCTGCCAGTATCCATCCTTTGCATCTAAAACTGAAAATACCTTGGCATTCGCGATGTCTGGCAATATCTCCTCTATGGTAGGCATCTGATAGTGGGACCTCAGCAGAGCCTTGTTGAGCGCACTCGGGTCAATGCAGGTGCGCAGTTTCCCTGGCTTCTCGATGACGACCATGTTGCTGATCCATTGCGTGGGCTCAGTGACTTTAACAATGATTCCTTGCTCTTCCATTGACTTTATCGCTTCTGTGACCTTTTTCTTTAGTGGTATTGGAACCCGCCGTGGCAGGTGTTGTACTGGCCGTATATCAGTGTCGACTTTCAGGTGTAGCTCACCAGGTAGGCAGCCAAGCCCTTCAAATACATCTTCATACTTGGATATTATCTCCTCTGTCGTGTGTGCTGTATGCGTTTTGGTGGGCGTTTGTGGAGTGTCCAGATGATGAACTGCATGTCTGTGATTCACCCTGATCAAATCCAGTTTCTGGCACGTGTCAGCTGACAGCAGAGGGACCTGTGATGACTCCATGACCTGGAAATTTAGCATGTGAGTCTGTCCATCATGTTCCGTTTTCAGTCTGACTTCTCCAGTTGGCTTTATCAATGACCCATCATATAGCTTGAGAGTGGCTTTGCTGGGACGAAGAGCAGGGTTGCCATCCTGTGTAATGCATTGTAGGTCTCGGTAGCTTAATACATTGACAGTGGAGCCTGTGTCTAATTGACATTTCACTGTGTGGCTGGGGTCATATGTCACTTTTCCATGCATTTGTGGGGTAAGCTTTAGATTGACAAACAGTTTGTGTGCTGTGTCCTGTATAGAGTTTACATGTGAAATGTACCACATTTCATCTGGTGATTCACTATCTGGCTCATTGTATGCATCCTGCATTACGTTAACATGACGTTTGTGTTGTGCTTGTTTGCATACCTTAGCAAAATGGTTTTTCTTGCCACAGGTTTTGCAAATGGTTCCATATGCTGGGCATTTCAGACGTTCATGTGTAGACCCACAGTAGTGGCATGTGACTCCTGGTTTCCTTTCTCTACTTGTGGTGCTTGGAGGTTCTGTCGGCTTGTGTCGAGTGAAGCCACGCCCCTCTGAATGTCTTTCTCTTGAAGCATAACTCACAGTCTCCTGCTCACCTCCGCTCATTCTTTTGTTTTGTATCTGTGCTTGTTCGCTTGCCCTGCACGTGTCTACGGCTGCCGCTAGGGTGAGTTTAGCTTCTCTCAGCATGCGCGTGCGTGCGCTAATGTCTTTTGTCCCAATGACAAGCCTGTCACGTATCATTTCTTCATTCAGCTGGCCAAAGTTACATGTATGTGCTAGCTTCCTTAAGTTTGCAACATATTGGTCTACTGACTCACTCTGGCTCTGTTGGGTGCTATTGAATATATACCGTTCATAAATCACATTCCTGGATGGTTCGAAATGCTGTTCAAGTGCATCTAGAATCTTGTCAGGTTTGAGTCTGTCTGCTTCTGTCATGTGAAGGTGCCGTTGCAGCATGTGGCATTCCTTACCTATTATGGTTAGTAGGGTAGCTATGCGGATCTTGTTGTCCTTTTCGTCCAGCCCAGTTGCAATCTCGTAGTTTTCCCACTGTGCTCTAAAGAATGTCCAGTTGCTATATGCATCCCCTTTCATGTCCATCCGTTCCGGCACTGGAATCGCCGGGTAAATAGCTTTAGCTTCAGCCATTGCGTTCGTGATAGCTAGCGCGGTCCGTCTCAGCAGTAACGATAGTTATCAGAATGTTTTTTCGTCTTTGGGTATGTTATTCCCTTCTTCTGTCGTTTGCCGCTGAGTCCAGTTCTGACACCATGTTAAAATGATCACGCGGATACGGTTGTAATCAGAGTCTTTAATCTTAGTTCTAGGACAATACAGAACGTACACCACATGTCAGTGCTTGCATAGTAATGAATGACTCAACAAGCTCACAGGTAAGTAACACAGACTGCAGGTGGTGCCACCTGCAGGTCAACTCTCGTAACAGATAGAATTCACGAGTCACGCAACCATTAGGGAAGTCCGGTTGTAATGGTTTGGTGGGGAACTGGACACCGTCAACATATATTGCCAGATATTCTAGATTATAATTCTTAAAATTGAATGGGTTCTTGCCATAGTCGCCCGTAAAAGTGTCATTATCAACCATCGCTACCACCACAGACTATGTTATTGTTTGACTAAAACCCCTTGCTTGACTAAATAAAAATGATTGTAATGATACATGAACTCTGATAATTTATTTGACCAACATTTTATTGACTTGCACAATCTTACACAATTGTCTGAACATGTTGAACACAACTAAACACATTATGAACACACACACGGTTGCAACTTTTTCACAAAACGTGTTACCATTGTGTCATTTTTAAACAGATTAGAAGAATATTTAGATATCAACATATCATAGGTGATGCTTCTACACATGTGATTTAAGAAGTAGATACAGTGTTCACCACATGTGACCGATGTGACATCCTGAACTTGTTTGTCTGATAAATGTATCTCGTCACATGACAGGTTTAAAAAGTCATAAATCGATTTAGGAAATATTGAATGATTTGGAGCATTTCCAAAACTGTCAAAAAAACACCCAACTCTCTCCAATATATAAACTGCCAGCCAATGCTCTCCAGGCTGGTCAGAGGGGTGTGTGTTAATTATCATAGCACTAGGTCTTATTTGTAGAGGTTGCTGGGGCAGTTTATCACAAGCCAAAACACCTGGCTGTCAGTTCGACAGTATTCATGATGCTTAATAGTAATCAACTAAAACCTGTCTGCGATGGGACACTTCAATCATACTATCATATACCGCATAAATTATTAGATTGATGGTATTAGGCAGCGGGTTCCTGAAACGTGTCTCCAGGCGTATGTTACCACTCTTGATCAATGATAGATGCTGACTATTATCCTCGTCAGGTGTCAGATTAAATGCATAAAGAGTGTACCGTCTCAGGAAATCGTTTCGATCAGTGGCCATAGCACTGTTCTTTAAATGTCTCCCTGTTGATAACACCAGTTGATAGAATTCACGAGTCACGCAACCATTAGGGAAGTCCGGTTGTAATGGTTTGGTGGGGAACTGGACACCGTCAACATATATTGCCAGATATTCTAGATTATAATTCTTAAAATTGAATGGGTTCTTGCCATAGTCGCCCGTAAAAGTGTCATTATCAACCATCGCTACCACCACAGACTATGTTATTGTTTGACTAAAACCCCTTGCTTGACTAAATAAAAATGATTGTAATGATACATGAACTCTGATAATTTATTTGACCAACATTTTATTGACTTGCACAATCTTACACAATTGTCTGAACATGTTGAACACAACTAAACACATTATGAACACACACACGGTTGCAACTTTTTCACAAAACGTGTTACCATTGTGTCATTTTTAAACAGATTAGAAGAATATTTAGATATCAACATATCATAGGTGATGCTTCTACACATGTGATTTAAGAAGTAGATACAGTGTTCACCACATGTGACCGATGTGACATCCTGAACTTGTTTGTCTGATAAATGTATCTCGTCACATGACATGTTTAAAAAGTCATAAATCGATTTAGGAAATATTGAATGATTTGGAGCATTTCCAAAACTGTCAAAAAAACACCCAACTCTCTCCAATATATAAACTGCCAGCCAATGCTCTCCAGGCTGGTCAGAGGGGTGTGTGTTAATTATCATAGCACTAGGTCTTATTTGTAGAGGTTGCTGGGGCAGTTTATCACAAGCCAAAACACCTGGCTGTCAGTTCCACAGTATTCATGATGCTTAATAGTAATCAACTAAAACCTGTCTGCGATGGGACACTTCAATCATACTATCATATACCGCATAAATTATTAGATTGATGGTATTAGGCAGCGGGTTCCTGAAACGTGTCTCCAGGCGTATGTTACCACTCTTGATCAATGATAGATGCTGACTATTATCCTCGTCAGGTGTCAGATTAAATGCATAAAGAGTGTACCGTCTCAGGAAATCGTTTCGATCAATGGCCATAGCACTGTTCTTTAAATGTCTCCCTGTTGATAACACCAGTTGATAGAATTCACGAGTCACGCAACCATTAGGGAAGTCCGGTTGTAATGGTTTGGTGGGGAACTGGACACCGTCAACATATATTGCCAGATATTCTAGATTATAATTCTTAAAATTGAATGGGTTCTTGCCATAGTCGCCCGTAAAAGTGTCATTATCAACCATCGCTACCACCACAGACTATGTTATTGTTTGACTAAAACCCCTTGCTTGACTAAATAAAAATGATTGTAATGATACATGAACTCTGATAATTTATTTGACCAACATTTTATTGACTTGCACAATCTTACACAATTGTCTGAACATGTTGAACACAACTAAACACATTATGAACACACACACGGTTGCAACTTTTTCACAAAACGTGTTACCATTGTGTCATTTTTAAACAGATTAGAAGAATATTTAGATATCAACATATCATAGGTGATGCTTCTACACATGTGATTTAAGAAGTAGATACAGTGTTCACCACATGTGACCGATGTGACATCCTGAACTTGTTTGTCTGATAAATGTATCTCGTCACATGACATGTTTAAAAAGTCATAAATCGATTTAGGAAATATTGAATGATTTGGAGCATTTCCAAAACTGTCAAAAAAACACCCAACTCTCTCCAATATATAAACTGCCAGCCAATGCTCTCCAGGCTGGTCAGAGGGGTGTGTGTTAATTATCATAGCACTAGGTCTTATTTGTAGAGGTTGCTGGGGCAGTTTATCACAAGCCAAAACACCTGGCTGTCAGTTCCACAGTATTCATGATGCTTAATAGTAATCAACTAAAACCTGTCTGCGATGGGACACTTCAATCATACTATCATATACCGCATAAATTATTAGATTGATGGTATTAGGCAGCGGGTTCCTGAAACGTGTCTCCAGGCGTATGTTACCACTCTTGATCAATGATAGATGCTGACTATTATCCTCGTCAGGTGTCAGATTAAATGCATAAAGAGTGTACCGTCTCAGGAAATCGTTTCGATCAGTGGCCATAGCACTGTTCTTTAAATGTCTCCCTGTTGATAACACCAGTTGATAGAATTCACGAGTCACGCAACCATTAGGGAAGTCCGGTTGTAATGGTTTGGTGGGGAACTGGACACCGTCAACATATATTGCCAGATATTCTAGATTATAATTCTTAAAATTGAATGGGTTCTTGCCATAGTCGCCCGTAAAAGTGTCATTATCAACCATCGCTACCACCACAGACTATGTTATTGTTTGACTAAAACCCCTTGCTTGACTAAATAAAAATGATTGTAATGATACATGAACTCTGATAATTTATTTGACCAACATTTTATTGACTTGCACAATCTTACACAATTGTCTGAACATGTTGAACACAACTAAACACATTATGAACACACACACGGTTGCAACTTTTTCACAAAACGTGTTACCATTGTGTCATTTTTAAACAGATTAGAAGAATATTTAGATATCAACATATCATAGGTGATGCTTCTACACATGTGATTTAAGAAGTAGATACAGTGTTCACCACATGTGACCGATGTGACATCCTGAACTTGTTTGTCTGATAAATGTATCTCGTCACATGACATGTTTAAAAAGTCATAAATCGATTTAGGAAATATTGAATGATTTGGAGCATTTCCAAAACTGTCAAAAAAACACCCAACTCTCTCCAATATATAAACTGCCAGCCAATGCTCTCCAGGCTGGTCAGAGGGGTGTGTGTTAATTATCATAGCACTAGGTCTTATTTGTAGAGGTTGCTGGGGCAGTTTATCACAAGCCAAAACACCTGGCTGTCAGTTCCACAGTATTCATGATGCTTAATAGTAATCAACTAAAACCTGTCTGCGATGGGACACTTCAATCATACTATCATATACCGCATAAATTATTAGATTGATGGTATTAGGCAGCGGGTTCCTGAAACGTGTCTCCAGGCGTATGTTACCACTCTTGATCAATGATAGATGCTGACTATTATCCTCGTCAGGTGTCAGATTAAATGCATAAAGAGTGTACCGTCTCAGGAAATCGTTTCGATCAATGGCCATAGCACTGTTCTTTAAATGTCTCCCTGTTGATAACACCAGTTGATAGAATTCACGAGTCACGCAACCATTAGGGAAGTCCGGTTGTAATGGTTTGGTGGGGAACTGGACACCGTCAACATATATTGCCAGATATTCTAGATTATAATTCTTAAAATTGAATGGGTTCTTGCCATAGTCGCCCGTAAAAGTGTCATTATCAACCATCGCTACCACCACAGACTATGTTATTGTTTGACTAAAACCCCTTGCTTGACTAAATAAAAATGATTGTAATGATACATGAACTCTGATAATTTATTTGACCAACATTTTATTGACTTGCACAATCTTACACAATTGTCTGAACATGTTGAACACAACTAAACACATTATGAACACACACACGGTTGCAACTTTTTCACAAAACGTGTTACCATTGTGTCATTTTTAAACAGATTAGAAGAATATTTAGATATCAACATATCATAGGTGATGCTTCTACACATGTGATTTAAGAAGTAGATACAGTGTTCACCACATGTGACCGATGTGACATCCTGAACTTGTTTGTCTGATAAATGTATCTCGTCACATGACATGTTTAAAAAGTCATAAATCGATTTAGGAAATATTGAATGATTTGGAGCATTTCCAAAACTGTCAAAAAAACACCCAACTCTCTCCAATATATAAACTGCCAGCCAATGCTCTCCAGGCTGGTCAGAGGGGTGTGTGTTAATTATCATAGCACTAGGTCTTATTTGTAGAGGTTGCTGGGGCAGTTTATCACAAGCCAAAACACCTGGCTGTCAGTTCCACAGTATTCATGATGCTTAATAGTAATCAACTAAAACCTGTCTGCGATGGGACACTTCAATCATACTATCATATACCGCATAAATTATTAGATTGATGGTATTAGGCAGCGGGTTCCTGAAACGTGTCTCCAGGCGTATGTTACCACTCTTGATCAATGATAGATGCTGACTATTATCCTCGTCAGGTGTCAGATTAAATGCATAAAGAGTGTACCGTCTCAGGAAATCGTTTCGATCAATGGCCATAGCACTGTTCTTTAAATGTCTCCCTGTTGATAACACCAGTTGATAGAATTCACGAGTCACGCAACCATTAGGGAAGTCCGGTTGTAATGGTTTGGTGGGGAACTGGACACCGTCAACATATATTGCCAGATATTCTAGATTATAATTCTTAAAATTGAATGGGTTCTTGCCATAGTCGCCCGTAAAAGTGTCATTATCAACCATCGCTACCACCACAGACTATGTTATTGTTTGACTAAAACCCCTTGCTTGACTAAATAAAAATGATTGTAATGATACATGAACTCTGATAATTTATTTGACCAACATTTTATTGACTTGCACAATCTTACACAATTGTCTGAACATGTTGAACACAACTAAACACATTATGAACACACACACGGTTGCAACTTTTTCACAAAACGTGTTACCATTGTGTCATTTTTAAACAGATTAGAAGAATATTTAGATATCAACATATCATAGGTGATGCTTCTACACATGTGATTTAAGAAGTAGATACAGTGTTCACCACATGTGACCGATGTGACATCCTGAACTTGTTTGTCTGATAAATGTATCTCGTCACATGACATGTTTAAAAAGTCATAAATCGATTTAGGAAATATTGAATGATTTGGAGCATTTCCAAAACTGTCAAAAAAACACCCAACTCTCTCCAATATATAAACTGCCAGCCAATGCTCTCCAGGCTGGTCAGAGGGGTGTGTGTTAATTATCATAGCACTAGGTCTTATTTGTAGAGGTTGCTGGGGCAGTTTATCACAAGCCAAAACACCTGGCTGTCAGTTCCACAGTATTCATGATGCTTAATAGTAATCAACTAAAACCTGTCTGCGATGGGACACTTCAATCATACTATCATATACCGCATAAATTATTAGATTGATGGTATTAGGCAGCGGGTTCCTGAAACGTGTCTCCAGGCGTATGTTACCACTCTTGATCAATGATAGATGCTGACTATTATCCTCGTCAGGTGTCAGATTAAATGCATAAAGAGTGTACCGTCTCAGGAAATCGTTTCGATCAATGGCCATAGCACTGTTCTTTAAATGTCTCCCTGTTGATAACACCAGTTGATAGAATTCACGAGTCACGCAACCATTAGGGAAGTCCGGTTGTAATGGTTTGGTGGGGAACTGGACACCGTCAACATATATTGCCAGATATTCTAGATTATAATTCTTAAAATTGAATGGGTTCTTGCCATAGTCGCCCGTAAAAGTGTCATTATCAACCATCGCTACCACCACAGACTATGTTATTGTTTGACTAAAACCCCTTGCTTGACTAAATAAAAATGATTGTAATGATACATGAACTCTGATAATTTATTTGACCAACATTTTATTGACTTGCACAATCTTACACAATTGTCTGAACATGTTGAACACAACTAAACACATTATGAACACACACACGGTTGCAACTTTTTCACAAAACGTGTTACCATTGTGTCATTTTTAAACAGATTAGAAGAATATTTAGATATCAACATATCATAGGTGATGCTTCTAGACATGTGATTTAAGAAGTAGATACAGTGTTCACCACATGTGACCGATGTGACATCCTGAACTTGTTTGTCTGATAAATGTATCTCGTCACATGACATGTTTAAAAAGTCATAAATCGATTAAGGAAATATTGAATGATTTGGAGCATTTCCAAAACTGTCAAAAAAACACCCAACTCTCTCCAATATATAAACTGCCAGCCAATGCTCTCCAGGCTGGTCAGAGGGGTGTGTGTTAATTATCATAGCACTAGGTCTTATTTGTAGAGGTTGCTGGGGCAGTTTATCACAAGCCAAAACACCTGGCTGTCAGTTCCACAGTATTCATGATGCTTAATAGTAATCAACTAAAACCTGTCTGCGA
Organism: Nansenia antarctica; assembly: GCF_963989245.1. Lineage (NCBI taxonomy): Eukaryota > Metazoa > Chordata > Actinopteri > Argentiniformes > Microstomatidae > Nansenia > Nansenia antarctica. The sequence goes on from NC_137674.1 coordinate 81,959,274, forward strand.
TGGGACACTTCAATCATACTATCATATACCGCATAAATTATTAGATTGATGGTATTAGGCAGCGGGTTCCTGAAACGTGTCTCCAGGCGTATGTTACCACTCTTGATCAATGATAGATGCTGACTATTATCCTCGTCAGGTGTCAGATTAAATGCATAAAGAGTGTACCGTCTCAGGAAATCGTTTCGATCAATGGCCATAGCACTGTTCTTTAAATGTCTCCCTGTTGATAACACCAGTTGATAGAATTCACGAGTCACGCAACCATTAGGGAAGTCCGGTTGTAATGGTTTGGTGGGGAACTGGACACCGTCAACATATATTGCCAGATATTCTAGATTATAATTCTTAAAATTGAATGGGTTCTTGCCATAGTCGCCCGTAAAAGTGTCATTATCAACCATCGCTACCACCACAGACTATGTTATTGTTTGACTAAAACCCCTTGCTTGACTAAATAAAAATGATTGTAATGATACATGAACTCTGATAATTTATTTGACCAACATTTTATTGACTTGCACAATCTTACACAATTGTCTGAACATGTTGAACACAACTAAACACATTATGAACACACACACGGTTGCAACTTTTTCACAAAACGTGTTACCATTGTGTCATTTTTAAACAGATTAGAAGAATATTTAGATATCAACATATCATAGGTGATGCTTCTACACATGTGATTTAAGAAGTAGATACAGTGTTCACCACATGTGACCGATGTGACATCCTGAACTTGTTTGTCTGATAAATGTATCTCGTCACATGACAGGTTTAAAAAGTCATAAATCGATTTAGGAAATATTGAATGATTTGGAGCATTTCCAAAACTGTCAAAAAAACACCCAACTCTCTCCAATATATAAACTGCCAGCCAATGCTCTCCAGGCTGGTCAGAGGGGTGTGTGTTAATTATCATAGCACTAGGTCTTATTTGTAGAGGTTGCTGGGGCAGTTTATCACAAGCCAAAACACCTGGCTGTCAGTTCCACAGTATTCATGATGCTTAATAGTAATCAACTAAAACCTGTCTGCGATGGGACACTTCAATCATACTATCATATACCGCATACATTATTAGATTGATGGTATTAGGCAGCGGGTTCCTGAAACGTGTCTCCAGGCGTATGTTACCACTCTTGATCAATGATAGATGCTGACTATTATCCTCGTCAGGTGTCAGATTAAATGCATAAAGAGTGTACCGTCTCAGGAAATCGTTTCGATCAGTGGCCATAGCACTGTTCTTTAAATGTCTCCCTGTTGATAACACCAGTTGATAGAATTCACGAGTCACGCAACCATTAGGGAAGTCCGGTTGTAATGGTTTGGTGGGGAACTGGACACCGTCAACATATATTGCCAGATATTCTAGATTATAATTCTTAAAATTGAATGGGTTCTTGCCATAGTCGCCCGTAAAAGTGTCATTATCAACCATCGCTACCACCACAGACTATGTTATTGTTTGACTAAAACCCCTTGCTTGACTAAATAAAAATGATTGTAATGATACATGAACTCTGATAATTTATTTGACCAACATTTTATTGACTTGCACAATCTTACACAATTGTCTGAACATGTTGAACACAACTAAACACATTATGAACACACACACGGTTGCAACTTTTTCACAAAACGTGTTACCATTGTGTCATTTTTAAACAGATTAGAAGAATATTTAGATATCAACATATCATAGGTGATGCTTCTACACATGTGATTTAAGAAGTAGATACAGTGTTCACCACATGTGACCGATGTGACATCCTGAACTTGTTTGTCTGATAAATGTATCTCGTCACATGACATGTTTAAAAAGTCATAAATCGATTTAGGAAATATTGAATGATTTGGAGCATTTCCAAAACTGTCAAAAAAACACCCAACTCTCTCCAATATATAAACTGCCAGCCAATGCTCTCCAGGCTGGTCAGAGGGGTGTGTGTTAATTATCATAGCACTAGGTCTTATTTGTAGAGGTTGCTGGGGCAGTTTATCACAAGCCAAAACACCTGGCTGTCAGTTCCACAGTATTCATGATGCTTAATAGTAATCAACTAAAACCTGTCTGCGATGGGACACTTCAATCATACTATCATATACCGCATAAATTATTAGATTGATGGTATTAGGCAGCGGGTTCCTGAAACGTGTCTCCAGGCGTATGTTACCACTCTTGATCAATGATAGATGCTGACTATTATCCTCGTCAGGTGTCAGATTAAATGCATAAAGAGTGTACCGTCTCAGGAAATCGTTTCGATCAATGGCCATAGCACTGTTCTTTAAATGTCTCCCTGTTGATAACACCAGTTGATAGAATTCACGAGTCACGCAACCATTAGGGAAGTCCGGTTGTAATGGTTTGGTGGGGAACTGGACACCGTCAACATATATTGCCAGATATTCTAGATTATAATTCTTAAAATTGAATGGGTTCTTGCCATAGTCGCCCGTAAAAGTGTCATTATCAACCATCGCTACCACCACAGACTATGTTATTGTTTGACTAAAACCCCTTGCTTGACTAAATAAAAATGATTGTAATGATACATGAACTCTGATAATTTATTTGACCAACATTTTATTGACTTGCACAATCTTACACAATTGTCTGAACATGTTGAACACAACTAAACACATTATGAACACACACACGGTTGCAACTTTTTCACAAAACGTGTTACCATTGTGTCATTTTTAAACAGATTAGAAGAATATTTAGATATCAACATATCATAGGTGATGCTTCTACACATGTGATTTAAGAAGTAGATACAGTGTTCACCACATGTGACCGATGTGACATCCTGAACTTGTTTGTCTGATAAATGTATCTCGTCACATGACATGTTTAAAAAGTCATAAATCGATTTAGGAAATATTGAATGATTTGGAGCATTTCCAAAACTGTCAAAAAAACACCCAACTCTCTCCAATATATAAACTGCCAGCCAATGCTCTCCAGGCTGGTCAGAGGGGTGTGTGTTAATTATCATAGCACTAGGTCTTATTTGTAGAGGTTGCTGGGGCAGTTTATCACAAGCCAAAACACCTGGCTGTCAGTTCCACAGTATTCATGATGCTTAATAGTAATCAACTAAAACCTGTCTGCGATGGGACACTTCAATCATACTATCATATACCGCATAAATTATTAGATTGATGGTATTAGGCAGCGGGTTCCTGAAACGTGTCTCCAGGCGTATGTTACCACTCTTGATCAATGATAGATGCTGACTATTATCCTCGTCAGGTGTCAGATTAAATGCATAAAGAGTGTACCGTCTCAGGAAATCGTTTCGATCAGTGGCCATAGCACTGTTCTTTAAATGTCTCCCTGTTGATAACACCAGTTGATAGAATTCACGAGTCACGCAACCATTAGGGAAGTCCGGTTGTAATGGTTTGGTGGGGAACTGGACACCGTCAACATATATTGCCAGATATTCTAGATTATAATTCTTAAAATTGAATGGGTTCTTGCCATAGTCGCCCGTAAAAGTGTCATTATCAACCATCGCTACCACCACAGACTATGTTATTGTTTGACTAAAACCCCTTGCTTGACTAAATAAAAATGATTGTAATGATACATGAACTCTGATAATTTATTTGACCAACATTTTATTGACTTGCACAATCTTACACAATTGTCTGAACATGTTGAACACAACTAAACACATTATGAACACACACACGGTTGCAACTTTTTCACAAAACGTGTTACCATTGTGTCATTTTTAAACAGATTAGAAGAATATTTAGATATCAACATATCATAGGTGATGCTTCTACACATGTGATTTAAGAAGTAGATACAGTGTTCACCACATGTGACCGATGTGACATCCTGAACTTGTTTGTCTGATAAATGTATCTCGTCACATGACATGTTTAAAAAGTCATAAATCGATTTAGGAAATATTGAATGATTTGGAGCATTTCCAAAACTGTCAAAAAAACACCCAACTCTCTCCAATATATAAACTGCCAGCCAATGCTCTCCAGGCTGGTCAGAGGGGTGTGTGTTAATTATCATAGCACTAGGTCTTATTTGTAGAGGTTGCTGGGGCAGTTTATCACAAGCCAAAACACCTGGCTGTCAGTTCCACAGTATTCATGATGCTTAATAGTAATCAACTAAAACCTGTCTGCGATGGGACACTTCAATCATACTATCATATACCGCATAAATTATTAGATTGATGGTATTAGGCAGCGGGTTCCTGAAACGTGTCTCCAGGCGTATGTTACCACTCTTGATCAATGATAGATGCTGACTATTATCCTCGTCAGGTGTCAGATTAAATGCATAAAGAGTGTACCGTCTCAGGAAATCGTTTCGATCAATGGCCATAGCACTGTTCTTTAAATGTCTCCCTGTTGATAACACCAGTTGATAGAATTCACGAGTCACGCAACCATTAGGGAAGTCCGGTTGTAATGGTTTGGTGGGGAACTGGACACCGTCAACATATATTGCCAGATATTCTAGATTATAATTCTTAAAATTGAATGGGTTCTTGCCATAGTCGCCCGTAAAAGTGTCATTATCAACCATCGCTACCACCACAGACTATGTTATTGTTTGACTAAAACCCCTTGCTTGACTAAATAAAAATGATTGTAATGATACATGAACTCTGATAATTTATTTGACCAACATTTTATTGACTTGCACAATCTTACACAATTGTCTGAACATGTTGAACACAACTAAACACATTATGAACACACACACGGTTGCAACTTTTTCACAAAACGTGTTACCATTGTGTCATTTTTAAACAGATTAGAAGAATATTTAGATATCAACATATCATAGGTGATGCTTCTACACATGTGATTTAAGAAGTAGATACAGTGTTCACCACATGTGACCGATGTGACATCCTGAACTTGTTTGTCTGATAAATGTATCTCGTCACATGACATGTTTAAAAAGTCATAAATCGATTTAGGAAATATTGAATGATTTGGAGCATTTCCAAAACTGTCAAAAAAACACCCAACTCTCTCCAATATATAAACTGCCAGCCAATGCTCTCCAGGCTGGTCAGAGGGGTGTGTGTTAATTATCATAGCACTAGGTCTTATTTGTAGAGGTTGCTGGGGCAGTTTATCACAAGCCAAAACACCTGGCTGTCAGTTCCACAGTATTCATGATGCTTAATAGTAATCAACTAAAACCTGTCTGCGATGGGACACTTCAATCATACTATCATATACCGCATAAATTATTAGATTGATGGTATTAGGCAGCGGGTTCCTGAAACGTGTCTCCAGGCGTATGTTACCACTCTTGATCAATGATAGATGCTGACTATTATCCTCGTCAGGTGTCAGATTAAATGCATAAAGAGTGTACCGTCTCAGGAAATCGTTTCGATCAATGGCCATAGCACTGTTCTTTAAATGTCTCCCTGTTGATAACACCAGTTGATAGAATTCACGAGTCACGCAACCATTAGGGAAGTCCGGTTGTAATGGTTTGGTGGGGAACTGGACACCGTCAACATATATTGCCAGATATTCTAGATTATAATTCTTAAAATTGAATGGGTTCTTGCCATAGTCGCCCGTAAAAGTGTCATTATCAACCATCGCTACCACCACAGACTATGTTATTGTTTGACTAAAACCCCTTGCTTGACTAAATAAAAATGATTGTAATGATACATGAACTCTGATAATTTATTTGACCAACATTTTATTGACTTGCACAATCTTACACAATTGTCTGAACATGTTGAACACAACTAAACACATTATGAACACACACACGGTTGCAACTTTTTCACAAAACGTGTTACCATTGTGTCATTTTTAAACAGATTAGAAGAATATTTAGATATCAACATATCATAGGTGATGCTTCTACACATGTGATTTAAGAAGTAGATACAGTGTTCACCACATGTGACCGATGTGACATCCTGAACTTGTTTGTCTGATAAATGTATCTCGTCACATGACATGTTTAAAAAGTCATAAATCGATTTAGGAAATATTGAATGATTTGGAGCATTTCCAAAACTGTCAAAAAAACACCCAACTCTCTCCAATATATAAACTGCCAGCCAATGCTCTCCAGGCTGGTCAGAGGGGTGTGTGTTAATTATCATAGCACTAGGTCTTATTTGTAGAGGTTGCTGGGGCAGTTTATCACAAGCCAAAACACCTGGCTGTCAGTTCCACAGTATTCATGATGCTTAATAGTAATCAACTAAAACCTGTCTGCGATGGGACACTTCAATCATACTATCATATACCGCATAAATTATTAGATTGATGGTATTAGGCAGCGGGTTCCTGAAACGTGTCTCCAGGCGTATGTTACCACTCTTGATCAATGATAGATGCTGACTATTATCCTCGTCAGGTGTCAGATTAAATGCATAAAGAGTGTACCGTCTCAGGAAATCGTTTCGATCAGTGGCCATAGCACTGTTCTTTAAATGTCTCCCTGTTGATAACACCAGTTGATAGAATTCACGAGTCACGCAACCATTAGGGAAGTCCGGTTGTAATGGTTTGGTGGGGAACTGGACACCGTCAACATATATTGCCAGATATTCTAGATTATAATTCTTAAAATTGAATGGGTTCTTGCCATAGTCGCCCGTAAAAGTGTCATTATCAACCATCGCTACCACCACAGACTATGTTATTGTTTGACTAAAACCCCTTGCTTGACTAAATAAAAATGATTGTAATGATACATGAACTCTGATAATTTATTTGACCAACATTTTATTGACTTGCACAATCTTACACAATTGTCTGAACATGTTGAACACAACTAAACACATTATGAACACACACACGGTTGCAACTTTTTCACAAAACGTGTTACCATTGTGTCATTTTTAAACAGATTAGAAGAATATTTAGATATCAACATATCATAGGTGATGCTTCTACACATGTGATTTAAGAAGTAGATACAGTGTTCACCACATGTGACCGATGTGACATCCTGAACTTGTTTGTCTGATAAATGTATCTCGTCACATGACATGTTTAAAAAGTCATAAATCGATTTAGGAAATATTGAATGATTTGGAGCATTTCCAAAACTGTCAAAAAAACACCCAACTCTCTCCAATATATAAACTGCCAGCCAATGCTCTCCAGGCTGGTCAGAGGGGTGTGTGTTAATTATCATAGCACTAGGTCTTATTTGTAGAGGTTGCTGGGGCAGTTTATCACAAGCCAAAACACCTGGCTGTCAGTTCCACAGTATTCATGATGCTTAATAGTAATCAACTAAAACCTGTCTGCGATGGGACACTTCAATCATACTATCATATACCGCATAAATTATTAGATTGATGGTATTAGGCAGCGGGTTCCTGAAACGTGTCTCCAGGCGTATGTTACCACTCTTGATCAATGATAGATGCTGACTATTATCCTCGTCAGGTGTCAGATTAAATGCATAAAGAGTGTACCGTCTCAGGAAATCGTTTCGATCAATGGCCATAGCACTGTTCTTTAAATGTCTCCCTGTTGATAACACCAGTTGATAGAATTCACGAGTCACGCAACCATTAGGGAAGTCCGGTTGTAATGGTTTGGTGGGGAACTGGACACCGTCAACATATATTGCCAGATATTCTAGATTATAATTCTTAAAATTGAATGGGTTCTTGCCATAGTCGCCCGTAAAAGTGTCATTATCAACCATCGCTACCACCACAGACTATGTTATTGTTTGACTAAAACCCCTTGCTTGACTAAATAAAAATGATTGTAATGATACATGAACTCTGATAATTTATTTGACCAACATTTTATTGACTTGCACAATCTTACACAATTGTCTGAACATGTTGAACACAACTAAACACATTATGAACACACACACGGTTGCAACTTTTTCACAAAACGTGTTACCATTGTGTCATTTTTAAACAGATTAGAAGAATATTTAGATATCAACATATCATAGGTGATGCTTCTACACATGTGATTTAAGAAGTAGATACAGTGTTCACCACATGTGACCGATGTGACATCCTGAACTTGTTTGTCTGATAAATGTATCTCGTCACATGACATGTTTAAAAAGTCATAAATCGATTTAGGAAATATTGAATGATTTGGAGCATTTCCAAAACTGTCAAAAAAACACCCAACTCTCTCCAATATATAAACTGCCAGCCAATGCTCTCCAGGCTGGTCAGAGGGGTGTGTGTTAATTATCATAGCACTAGGTCTTATTTGTAGAGGTTGCTGGGGCAGTTTATCACAAGCCAAAACACCTGGCTGTCAGTTCCACAGTATTCATGATGCTTAATAGTAATCAACTAAAACCTGTCTGCGATGGGACACTTCAATCATACTATCATATACCGCATAAATTATTAGATTGATGGTATTAGGCAGCGGGTTCCTGAAACGTGTCTCCAGGCGTATGTTACCACTCTTGATCAATGATAGATGCTGACTATTATCCTCGTCAGGTGTCAGATTAAATGCATAAAGAGTGTACCGTCTCAGGAAATCGTTTCGATCAATGGCCATAGCACTGTTCTTTAAATGTCTCCCTGTTGATAACACCAGTTGATAGAATTCACGAGTCACGCAACCATTAGGGAAGTCCGGTTGTAATGGTTTGGTGGGGAACTGGACACCGTCAACATATATTGCCAGATATTCTAGATTATAATTCTTAAAATTGAATGGGTTCTTGCCATAGTCGCCCGTAAAAGTGTCATTATCAACCATCGCTACCACCACAGACTATGTTATTGTTTGACTAAAACCCCTTGCTTGACTAAATAAAAATGATTGTAATGATACATGAACTCTGATAATTTATTTGACCAACATTTTATTGACTTGCACAATCTTACACAATTGTCTGAACATGTTGAACACAACTAAACACATTATGAACACACACACGGTTGCAACTTTTTCACAAAACGTGTTACCATTGTGTCATTTTTAAACAGATTAGAAGAATATTTAGATATCAACATATCATAGGTGATGCTTCTACACATGTGATTTAAGAAGTAGATACAGTGTTCACCACATGTGACCGATGTGACATCCTGAACTTGTTTGTCTGATAAATGTATCTCGTCACATGACATGTTTAAAAAGTCATAAATCGATTTAGGAAATATTGAATGATTTGGAGCATTTCCAAAACTGTCAAAAAAACACCCAACTCTCTCCAATATATAAACTGCCAGCCAATGCTCTCCAGGCTGGTCAGAGGGGTGTGTGTTAATTATCATAGCACTAGGTCTTATTTGTAGAGGTTGCTGGGGCAGTTTATCACAAGCCAAAACACCTGGCTGTCAGTTCCACAGTATTCATGATGCTTAATAGTAATCAACTAAAACCTGTCTGCGATGGGACACTTCAATCATACTATCATATACCGCATAAATTATTAGATTGATGGTATTAGGCAGCGGGTTCCTGAAACGTGTCTCCAGGCGTATGTTACCACTCTTGATCAATGATAGATGCTGACTATTATCCTCGTCAGGTGTCAGATTAAATGCATAAAGAGTGTACCGTCTCAGGAAATCGTTTCGATCAATGGCCATAGCACTGTTCTTTAAATGTTTCCCTGTTGATAACACCAGTTGATAGAATTCACGAGTCACGCAACCATTAGGGAAGTCCGGTTGTAATGGTTTGGTGGGGAACTGGACACCGTCAACATATATTGCCAGATATTCTAGATTATAATTCTTAAAATTGAATGGGTTCTTGCCATAGTCGCCCGTAAAAGTGTCATTATCAACCATCGCTACCACCACAGACTATGTTATTGTTTGACTAAAACCCCTTGCTTGACTAAATAAAAATGATTGTAATGATACATGAACTCTGATAATTTATTTGACCAACATTTTATTGACTTGCACAATCTTACACAATTGTCTGAACATGTTGAACACAACTAAACACATTATGAACACACACACGGTTGCAACTTTTTCACAAAACGTGTTACCATTGTGTCATTTTTAAACAGATTAGAAGAATATTTAGATATCAACATATCATAGGTGATGCTTCTACACATGTGATTTAAGAAGTAGATACAGTGTTCACCACATGTGACCGATGTGACATCCTGAACTTGTTTGTCTGATAAATGTATCTCGTCACATGACATGTTTAAAAAGTCATAAATCGATTTAGGAAATATTGAATGATTTGGAGCATTTCCAAAACTGTCAAAAAAACACCCAACTCTCTCCAATATATAAACTGCCAGCCAATGCTCTCCAGGCTGGTCAGAGGGGTGTGTGTTAATTATCATAGCACTAGGTCTTATTTGTAGAGGTTGCTGGGGCAGTTTATCACAAGCCAAAACACCTGGCTGTCAGTTCCACAGTATTCATGATGCTTAATAGTAATCAACTAAAACCTGTCTGCGATGGGACACTTCAATCATACTATCATATACCGCATAAATTATTAGATTGATGGTATTAGGCAGCGGGTTCCTGAAACGTGTCTCCAGGCGTATGTTACCACTCTTGATCAATGATAGATGCTGACTATTATCCTCGTCAGGTGTCAGATTAAATGCATAAAGAGTGTACCGTCTCAGGAAATCGTTTCGATCAGTGGCCATAGCACTGTTCTTTAAATGTCTCCCTGTTGATAACACCAGTTGATAGAATTCACGAGTCACGCAACCATTAGGGAAGTCCGGTTGTAATGGTTTGGTGGGGAACTGGACACCGTCAACATATATTGCCAGATATTCTAGATTATAATTCTTAAAATTGAATGGGTTCTTGCCATAGTCGCCCGTAAAAGTGTCATTATCAACCATCGCTACCACCACAGACTATGTTATTGTTTGACTAAAACCCCTTGCTTGATTAAATAAAAATGATTGTAATGATACATGAACTCTGATAATTTATTTGACCAACATTTTATTGACTTGCACAATCTTACACAATTGTCTGAACATGTTGAACACAACTAAACACATTATGAACACACACACGGTTGCAACTTTTTCACAAAACGTGTTACCATTGTGTCATTTTTAAACAGATTAGAAGAATATTTAGATATCAACATATCATAGGTGATGCTTCTACACATGTGATTTAAGAAGTAGATACAGTGTTCACCACATGTGACCGATGTGACATCCTGAACTTGTTTGTCTGATAAATGTATCTCGTCACATGACATGTTTAAAAAGTCATAAATCGATTTAGGAAATATTGAATGATTTGGAGCATTTCCAAAACTGTCAAAAAAACACCCAACTCTCTCCAATATATAAACTGCCAGCCAATGCTCTCCAGGCTGGTCAGAGGGGTGTGTGTTAATTATCATAGCACTAGGTCTTATTTGTAGAGGTTGCTGGGGCAGTTTATCACAAGCCAAAACACCTGGCTGTCAGTTCCACAGTATTCATGATGCTTAATAGTAATCAACTAAAACCTGTCTGCGATGGGACACTTCAATCATACTATCATATACCGCATAAATTATTAGATTGATGGTATTAGGCAGCGGGTTCCTGAAACGTGTCTCCAGGCGTATGTTACCACTCTTGATCAATGATAGATGCTGACTATTATCCTCGTCAGGTGTCAGATTAAATGCATAAAGAGTGTACCGTCTCAGGAAATCGTTTCGATCAATGGCCATAGCACTGTTCTTTAAATGTCTCCCTGTTGATAACACCAGTTGATAGAATTCACGAGTCACGCAACCATTAGGGAAGTCCGGTTGTAATGGTTTGGTGGGGAACTGGACACCGTCAACATATATTGCCAGATATTCTAGATTATAATTCTTAAAATTGAATGGGTTCTTGCCATAGTCGCCCGTAAAAGTGTCATTATCAACCATCGCTACCACCACAGACTATGTTATTGTTTGACTAAAACCCCTTGCTTGACTAAATAAAAATGATTGTAATGATACATGAACTCTGATAATTTATTTGACCAACATTTTATTGACTTGCACAATCTTACACAATTGTCTGAACATGTTGAACACAACTAAACACATTATGAACACACACACGGTTGCAACTTTTTCACAAAACGTGTTACCATTGTGTCATTTTTAAACAGATTAGAAGAATATTTAGATATCAACATATCATAGGTGATGCTTCTACACATGTGATTTAAGAAGTAGATACAGTGTTCACCACATGTGACCGATGTGACATCCTGAACTTGTTTGTCTGATAAATGTATCTCGTCACATGACATGTTTAAAAAGTCATAAATCGATTTAGGAAATATTGAATGATTTGGAGCATTTCCAAAACTGTCAAAAAAACACCCAACTCTCTCCAATATATAAACTGCCAGCCAATGCTCTCCAGGCTGGTCAGAGGGGTGTGTGTTAATTATCATAGCACTAGGTCTTATTTGTAGAGGTTGCTGGGGCAGTTTATCACAAGCCAAAACACCTGGCTGTCAGTTCCACAGTATTCATGATGCTTAATAGTAATCAACTAAAACCTGTCTGCGATGGGACACTTCAATCATACTATCATATACCGCATAAATTATTAGATTGATGGTATTAGGCAGCGGGTTCCTGAAACGTGTCTCCAGGCGTATGTTACCACTCTTGATCAATGATAGATGCTGACTATTATCCTCGTCAGGTGTCAGATTAAATGCATAAAGAGTGTACCGTCTCAGGAAATCGTTTCGATCAATGGCCATAGCACTGTTCTTTAAATGTCTCCCTGTTGATAACACCAGTTGATAGAATTCACGAGTCACGCAACCATTAGGGAAGTCCGGTTGTAATGGTTTGGTGGGGAACTGGACACCGTCAACATATATTGCCAGATATTCTAGATTATAATTCTTAAAATTGAATGGGTTCTTGCCATAGTCGCCCGTAAAAGTGTCATTATCAACCATCGCTACCACCACAGACTATGTTATTGTTTGACTAAAACCCCTTGCTTGACTAAATAAAAATGATTGTAATGATACATGAACTCTGATAATTTATTTGACCAACATTTTATTGACTTGCACAATCTTACACAATTGTCTGAACATGTTGAACACAACTAAACACATTATGAACACACACACGGTTGCAACTTTTTCACAAAACGTGTTACCATTGTGTCATTTTTAAACAGATTAGAAGAATATTTAGATATCAACATATCATAGGTGATGCTTCTACACATGTGATTTAAGAAGTAGATACAGTGTTCACCACATGTGACCGATGTGACATCCTGAACTTGTTTGTCTGATAAATGTATCTCGTCACATGACATGTTTAAAAAGTCATAAATCGATTTAGGAAATATTGAATGATTTGGAGCATTTCCAAAACTGTCAAAAAAACACCCAACTCTCTCCAATATATAAACTGCCAGCCAATGCTCTCCAGGCTGGTCAGAGGGGTGTGTGTTAATTATCATAGCACTAGGTCTTATTTGTAGAGGTTGCTGGGGCAGTTTATCACAAGCCAAAACACCTGGCTGTCAGTTCCACAGTATTCATGATGCTTAATAGTAATCAACTAAAACCTGTCTGCGATGGGACACTTCAATCATACTATCATATACCGCATAAATTATTAGATTGATGGTATTAGGCAGCGGGTTCCTGAAACGTGTCTCCAGGCGTATGTTACCACTCTTGATCAATGATAGATGCTGACTATTATCCTCGTCAGGTGTCAGATTAAATGCATAAAGAGTGTACCGTCTCAGGAAATCGTTTCGATCAATGGCCATAGCACTGTTCTTTAAATGTCTCCCTGTTGATAACACCAGTTGATAGAATTCACGAGTCACGCAACCATTAGGGAAGTCCGGTTGTAATGGTTTGGTGGGGAACTGGACACCGTCAACATATATTGCCAGATATTCTAGATTATAATTCTTAAAATTGAATGGGTTCTTGCCATAGTCGCCCGTAAAAGTGTCATTATCAACCATCGCTACCACCACAGACTATGTTATTGTTTGACTAAAACCCCTTGCTTGACTAAATAAAAATGATTGTAATGATACATGAACTCTGATAATTTATTTGACCAACATTTTATTGACTTGCACAATCTTACACAATTGTCTGAACATGTTGAACACAACTAAACACATTATGAACACACACACGGTTGCAACTTTTTCACAAAACGTGTTACCATTGTGTCATTTTTAAACAGATTAGAAGAATATTTAGATATCAACATATCATAGGTGATGCTTCTACACATGTGATTTAAGAAGTAGATACAGTGTTCACCACATGTGACCGATGTGACATCCTGAACTTGTTTGTCTGATAAATGTATCTCGTCACATGACATGTTTAAAAAGTCATAAATCGATTTAGGAAATATTGAATGATTTGGAGCATTTCCAAAACTGTCAAAATACACCCAACTCTCTCCAATATATAAACTGCCAGCCAATGCTCTCCAGGCTGGTCAGAGGGGTGTGTGTTAATTATCATAGCACTAGGTCTTATTTGTAGAGGTTGCTGGGGCAGTTTATCACAAGCCAAAACACCTGGCTGTCAGTTCCACAGTATTCATGATGCTTAATAGTAATCAACTAAAACCTGTCTGCGATGGGACACTTCAATCATACTATCATATACCGCATAAATTATTAGATTGATGGTATTAGGCAGCGGGTTCCTGAAACGTGTCTCCAGGCGTATGTTACCACTCTTGATCAATGATAGATGCTGACTATTATCCTCGTCAGGTGTCAGATTAAATGCATAAAGAGTGTACCGTCTCAGGAAATCGTTTCGATCAATGGCCATAGCACTGTTCTTTAAATGTCTCCCTGTTGATAACACCAGTTGATAGAATTCACGAGTCACGCAACCATTAGGGAAGTCCGGTTGTAATGGTTTGGTGGGGAACTGGACACCGTCAACATATATTGCCAGATATTCTAGATTATAATTCTTAAAATTGAATGGGTTCTTGCCATAGTCGCCCGTAAAAGTGTCATTATCAACCATCGCTACCACCACAGACTATGTTATTGTTTGACTAAAACCCCTTGCTTGACTAAATAAAAATGATTGTAATGATACATGAACTCTGATAATTTATTTGACCAACATTTTATTGACTTGCACAATCTTACACAATTGTCTGAACATGTTGAACACAACTAAACACATTATGAACACACACACGGTTGCAACTTTTTCACAAAACGTGTTACCATTGTGTCATGTTTAAACAGATTAGAAGAATATTTAGATATCAACATATCATAGGTGATGCTTCTACACATGTGATTTAAGAAGTAGATACAGTGTTCACCACATGTGACCGATGTGACATCCTGAACTTGTTTGTCTGATAAATGTATCTCGTCACATGACATGTTTAAAAAGTCATAAATCGATTTAGGAAATATTGAATGATTTGGAGCATTTCCAAAACTGTCAAAAAAACACCCAACTCTCTCCAATATATAAACTGCCAGCCAATGCTCTCCAGGCTGGTCAGAGGGGTGTGTGTTAATTATCATAGCACTAGGTCTTATTTGTAGAGGTTGCTGGGGCAGTTTATCACAAGCCAAAACACCTGGCTGTCAGTTCCACAGTATTCATGATGCTTAATAGTAATCAACTAAAACCTGTCTGCGATGGGACACTTCAATCATACTATCATATACCGCATAAATTATTAGATTGATGGTATTAGGCAGCGGGTTCCTGAAACGTGTCTCCAGGCGTATGTTACCACTCTTGATCAATGATAGATGCTGACTATTATCCTCGTCAGGTGTCAGATTAAATGCATAAAGAGTGTACCGTCTCAGGAAATCGTTTCGATCAATGGCCATAGCACTGTTCTTTAAATGTCTCCCTGTTGATAACACCAGTTGATAGAATTCACGAGTCACGCAACCATTAGGGAAGTCCGGTTGTAATGGTTTGGTGGGGAACTGGACACCGTCAACATATATTGCCAGATATTCTAGATTATAATTCTTAAAATTGAATGGGTTCTTGCCATAGTCGCCCGTAAAAGTGTCATTATCAACCATCGCTACCACCACAGACTATGTTATTGTTTGACTAAAACCCCTTGCTTGACTAAATAAAAATGATTGTAATGATACATGAACTCTGATAATTTATTTGACCAACATTTTATTGACTTGCACAATCTTACACAATTGTCTGAACATGTTGAACACAACTAAACACATTATGAACACACACACGGTTGCAACTTTTTCACAAAACGTGTTACCATTGTGTCATTTTTAAACAGATTAGAAGAATATTTAGATATCAACATATCATAGGTGATGCTTCTACACATGTGATTTAAGAAGTAGATACAGTGTTCACCACATGTGACCGATGTGACATCCTGAACTTGTTTGTCTGATAAATGTATCTCGTCACATGACATGTTTAAAAAGTCATAAATCGATTTAGGAAATATTGAATGATTTGGAGCATTTCCAAAACTGTCAAAAAAACACCCAACTCTCTCCAATATATAAACTGCCAGCCAATGCTCTCCAGGCTGGTCAGAGGGGTGTGTGTTAATTATCATAGCACTAGGTCTTATTTGTAGAGGTTGCTGGGGCAGTTTATCACAAGCCAAAACACCTGGCTGTCAGTTCCACAGTATTCATGATGCTTAATAGTAATCAACTAAAACCTGTCTGCGATGGGACACTTCAATCATACTATCATATACCGCATAAATTATTAGATTGATGGTATTAGGCAGCGGGTTCCTGAAACGTGTCTCCAGGCGTATGTTACCACTCTTGATCAATGATAGATGCTGACTATTATCCTCGTCAGGTGTCAGATTAAATGCATAAAGAGTGTACCGTCTCAGGAAATCGTTTCGATCAATGGCCATAGCACTGTTCTTTAAATGTCTCCCTGTTGATAACACCAGTTGATAGAATTCACGAGTCACGCAACCATTAGGGAAGTCCGGTTGTAATGGTTTGGTGGGGAACTGGACACCGTCAACATATATTGCCAGATATTCTAGATTATAATTCTTAAAATTGAATGGGTTCTTGCCATAGTCGCCCGTAAAAGTGTCATTATCAACCATCGCTACCACCACAGACTATGTTATTGTTTGACTAAAACCCCTTGCTTGACTAAATAAAAATGATTGTAATGATACATGAACTCTGATAATTTATTTGACCAACATTTTATTGACTTGCACAATCTTACACAATTGTCTGAACATGTTGAACACAACTAAACACATTATGAACACACACACGGTTGCAACTTTTTCACAAAACGTGTTACCATTGTGTCATTTTTAAACAGATTAGAAGAATATTTAGATATCAACATATCATAGGTGATGCTTCTACACATGTGATTTAAGAAGTAGATACAGTGTTCACCACATGTGACCGATGTGACATCCTGAACTTGTTTGTCTGATAAATGTATCTCGTCACATGACATGTTTAAAAAGTCATAAATCGATTTAGGAAATATTGAATGATTTGGAGCATTTCCAAAACTGTCAAAAAAACACCCAACTCTCTCCAATATATAAACTGCCAGCCAATGCTCTCCAGGCTGGTCAGAGGGGTGTGTGTTAATTATCATAGCACTAGGTCTTATTTGTAGAGGTTGCTGGGGCAGTTTATCACAAGCCAAAACACCTGGCTGTCAGTTCCACAGTATTCATGATGCTTAATAGTAATCAACTAAAACCTGTCTGCGATGGGACACTTCAATCATACTATCATATACCGCATAAATTATTAGATTGATGGTATTAGGCAGCGGGTTCCTGAAACGTGTCTCCAGGCGTATGTTACCACTCTTGATCAATGATAGATGCTGACTATTATCCTCGTCAGGTGTCAGATTAAATGCATAAAGAGTGTACCGTCTCAGGAAATCGTTTCGATCAATGGCCATAGCACTGTTCTTTAAATGTCTCCCTGTTGATAACACCAGTTGATAGAATTCACGAGTCACGCAACCATTAGGGAAGTCCGGTTGTAATGGTTTGGTGGGGAACTGGACACCGTCAACATATATTGCCAGATATTCTAGATTATAATTCTTAAAATTGAATGGGTTCTTGCCATAGTCGCCCGTAAAAGTGTCATTATCAACCATCGCTACCACCACAGACTATGTTATTGTTTGACTAAAACCCCTTGCTTGACTAAATAAAAATGATTGTAATGATACATGAACTCTGATAATTTATTTGACCAACATTTTATTGACTTGCACAATCTTACACAATTGTCTGAACATGTTGAACACAACTAAACACATTATGAACACACACACGGTTGCAACTTTTTCACAAAACGTGTTACCATTGTGTCATTTTTAAACAGATTAGAAGAATATTTAGATATCAACATATCATAGGTGATGCTTCTACACATGTGATTTAAGAAGTAGATACAGTGTTCACCACATGTGACCGATGTGACATCCTGAACTTGTTTGTCTGATAAATGTATCTCGTCACATGACATGTTTAAAAAGTCATAAATCGATTTAGGAAATATTGAATGATTTGGAGCATTTCCAAAACTGTCAAAAAAACACCCAACTCTCTCCAATATATAAACTGCCAGCCAATGCTCTCCAGGCTGGTCAGAGGGGTGTGTGTTAATTATCATAGCACTAGGTCTTATTTGTAGAGGTTGCTGGGGCAGTTTATCACAAGCCAAAACACCTGGCTGTCAGTTCCACAGTATTCATGATGCTTAATAGTAATCAACTAAAACCTGTCTGCGATGGGACACTTCAATCATACTATCATATACCGCATAAATTATTAGATTGATGGTATTAGGCAGCGGGTTCCTGAAACGTGTCTCCAGGCGTATGTTACCACTCTTGATCAATGATAGATGCTGACTATTATCCTCGTCAGGTGTCAGATTAAATGCATAAAGAGTGTACCGTCTCAGGAAATCGTTTCGATCAATGGCCATAGCACTGTTCTTTAAATGTCTCCCTGTTGATAACACCAGTTGATAGAATTCACGAGTCACTCAACCATTAGGGAAGTCCGGTTGTAATGGTTTGGTGGGGAACTGGACACCGTCAACATATATTGCCAGATATTCTAGATTATAATTCTTAAAATTGAATGGGTTCTTGCCATAGTCGCCCGTAAAAGTGTCATTATCAACCATCGCTACCACCACAGACTATGTTATTGTTTGACTAAAACCCCTTGCTTGACTAAATAAAAATGATTGTAATGATACATGAACTCTGATAATTTATTTGACCAACATTTTATTGACTTGCACAATCTTACACAATTGTCTGAACATGTTGAACACAACTAAACACATTATGAACACACACACGGTTGCAACTTTTTCACAAAACGTGTTACCATTGTGTCATTTTTAAACAGATTAGAAGAATATTTAGATATCAACATATCATAGGTGATGCTTCTACACATGTGATTTAAGAAGTAGATACAGTGTTCACCACATGTGACCGATGTGACATCCTGAACTTGTTTGTCTGATAAATGTATCTCGTCACATGACATGTTTAAAAAGTCATAAATCGATTTAGGAAATATTGAATGATTTGGAGCATTTCCAAAACTGTCAAAAAAACACCCAACTCTCTCCAATATATAAACTGCCAGCCAATGCTCTCCAGGCTGGTCAGAGGGGTGTGTGTTAATTATCATAGCACTAGGTCTTATTTGTAGAGGTTGCTGGGGCAGTTTATCACAAGCCAAAACACCTGGCTGTCAGTTCCACAGTATTCATGATGCTTAATAGTAATCAACTAAAACCTGTCTGCGATGGGACACTTCAATCATACTATCATATACCGCATAAATTATTAGATTGATGGTATTAGGCAGCGGGTTCCTGAAACGTGTCTCCAGGCGTATGTTACCACTCTTGATCAATGATAGATGCTGACTATTATCCTCGTCAGGTGTCAGATTAAATGCATAAAGAGTGTACCGTCTCAGGAAATCGTTTCGATCAATGGCCATAGCACTGTTCTTTAAATGTCTCCCTGTTGATAACACCAGTTGATAGAATTCACGAGTCACGCAACCATTAGGGAAGTCCGGTTGTAATGGTTTGGTGGGGAACTGGACACCGTCAACATATATTGCCAGATATTCTAGATTATAATTCTTAAAATTGAATGGGTTCTTGCCATAGTCGCCCGTAAAAGTGTCATTATCAACCATCGCTACCACCACAGACTATGTTATTGTTTGACTAAAACCCCTTGCTTGACTAAATAAAAATGATTGTAATGATACATGAACTCTGATAATTTATTTGACCAACATTTTATTGACTTGCACAATCTTACACAATTGTCTGAACATGTTGAACACAACTAAACACATTATGAACACACACACGGTTGCAACTTTTTCACAAAACGTGTTACCATTGTGTCATTTTTAAACAGATTAGAAGAATATTTAGATATCAACATATCATAGGTGATGCTTCTACACATGTGATTTAAGAAGTAGATACAGTGTTCACCACATGTGACCGATGTGACATCCTGAACTTGTTTGTCTGATAAATGTATCTCGTCACATGACATGTTTAAAAAGTCATAAATCGATTTAGGAAATATTGAATGATTTGGAGCATTTCCAAAACTGTCAAAAAAACACCCAACTCTCTCCAATATATAAACTGCCAGCCAATGCTCTCCAGGCTGGTCAGAGGGGTGTGTGTTAATTATCATAGCACTAGGTCTTATTTGTAGAGGTTGCTGGGGCAGTTTATCACAAGCCAAAACACCTGGCTGTCAGTTCCACAGTATTCATGATGCTTAATAGTAATCAACTAAAACCTGTCTGCGATGGGACACTTCAATCATACTATCATATACCGCATAAATTATTAGATTGATGGTATTAGGCAGCGGGTTCCTGAAACGTGTCTCCAGGCGTATGTTACCACTCTTGATCAATGATAGATGCTGACTATTATCCTCGTCAGGTGTCAGATTAAATGCATAAAGAGTGTACCGTCTCAGGAAATCGTTTCGATCAATGGCCATAGCACTGTTCTTTAAATGTCTCCCTGTTGATAACACCAGTTGATAGAATTCACGAGTCACGCAACCATTAGGGAAGTCCGGTTGTAATGGTTTGGTGGGGAACTGGACACCGTCAACATATATTGCCAGATATTCTAGATTATAATTCTTAAAATTGAATGGGTTCTTGCCATAGTCGCCCGTAAAAGTGTCATTATCAACCATCGCTACCACCACAGACTATGTTATTGTTTGACTAAAACCCCTTGCTTGACTAAATAAAAATGATTGTAATGATACATGAACTCTGATAATTTATTTGACCAACATTTTATTGACTTGCACAATCTTACACAATTGTCTGAACATGTTGAACACAACTAAACACATTATGAACACATCACGGTTGCAACTTTTTCACAAAACGTGTTACCATTGTGTCATTTTTAAACAGATTAGAAGAATATTTAGATATCAACATATCATAGGTGATGCTTCTACACATGTGATTTAAGAAGTAGATACAGTGTTCACCACATGTGACCGATGTGACATCCTGAACTTGTTTGTCTGATAAATGTATCTCGTCACATGACATGTTTAAAAAGTCATAAATCGATTTAGGAAATATTGAATGATTTGGAGCATTTCCAAAACTGTCAAAAAAACACCCAACTCTCTCCAATATATAAACTGCCAGCCAATGCTCTCCAGGCTGGTCAGAGGGGTGTGTGTTAATTATCATAGCACTAGGTCTTATTTGTAGAGGTTGCTGGGGCAGTTTATCACAAGCCAAAACACCTGGCTGTCAGTTCCACAGTATTCATGATGCTTAATAGTAATCAACTAAAACCTGTCTGCGATGGGACACTTCAATCATACTATCATATACCGCATAAATTATTAGATTGATGGTATTAGGCAGCGGGTTCCTGAAACGTGTCTCCAGGCGTATGTTACCACTCTTGATCAATGATAGATGCTGACTATTATCCTCGTCAGGTGTCAGATTAAATGCATAAAGAGTGTACCGTCTCAGGAAATCGTTTCGATCAATGGCCATAGCACTGTTCTTTAAATGTCTCCCTGTTGATAACACCAGTTGATAGAATTCACGAGTCACGCAACCATTAGGGAAGTCCGGTTGTAATGGTTTGGTGGGGAACTGGACACCGTCAACATATATTGCCAGATATTCTAGATTATAATTCTTAAAATTGAATGGGTTCTTGCCATAGTCGCCCGTAAAAGTGTCATTATCAACCATCGCTACCACCACAGACTATGTTATTGTTTGACTAAAACCCCTTGCTTGACTAAATAAAAATGATTGTAATGATACATGAACTCTGATAATTTATTTGACCAACATTTTATTGACTTGCACAATCTTACACAATTGACTGAACATGTTGAACACAACTAAACACATTATGAACACACACACGGTTGCAACTTTTTCACAAAACGTGTTACCATTGTGTCATTTTTAAACAGATTAGAAGAATATTTAGATATCAACATATCATAGGTGATGCTTCTACACATGTGATTTAAGAAGTAGATACAGTGTTCACCACATGTGACCGATGTGACATCCTGAACTTGTTTGTCTGATAAATGTATCTCGTCACATGACATGTTTAAAAAGTCATAAATCGATTTAGGAAATATTGAATGATTTGGAGCATTTCCAAAACTGTCAAAAAAACACCCAACTCTCTCCAATATATAAACTGCCAGCCAATGCTCTCCAGGCTGGTCAGAGGGGTGTGTGTTAATTATCATAGCACTAGGTCTTATTTGTAGAGGTTGCTGGGGCAGTTTATCACAAGCCAAAACACCTGGCTGTCAGTTCCACAGTATTCATGATGCTTAATAGTAATCAACTAAAACCTGTCTGCGATGGGACACTTCAATCGTACTATCATATACCGCATAAATTATTAGATTGATGGTATTAGGCAGCGGGTTCCTGAAACGTGTCTCCAGGCGTATGTTACCACTCTTGATCAATGATAGATGCTGACTATTATCCTCGTCAGGTGTCAGATTAAATGCATAAAGAGTGTACCGTCTCAGGAAATCGTTTCGATCAATGGCAATAGCACTGTTCTTTAAATGTCTCCCTGTTGATAACACCAGTTGATAGAATTCACGAGTCACGCAACCATTAGGGAAGTCCGGTTGTAATGGTTTGGTGGGGAACTGGACACCGTCAACATATATTGCCAGATATTCTAGATTATAATTCTTAAAATTGAATGGGTTCTTGCCATAGTCGCCCGTAAAAGTGTCATTATCAACCATCGCTACCACCACAGACTATGTTATTGTTTGACTAAAACCCCTTGCTTGACTAAATAAAAATGATTGTAATGATACATGAACTCTGATAATTTATTTGACCAACATTTTATTGACTTGCACAATCTTACACAATTGTCTGAACATGTTGAACACAACTAAACACATTATGAACACACACACGGTTGCAACTTTTTCACAAAACGTGTTACCATTGTGTCATTTTTAAACAGATTAGAAGAATATTTAGATATCAACATATCATAGGTGATGCTTCTACACATGTGATTTAAGAAGTAGATACAGTGTTCACCACATGTGACCGATGTGACATCCTGAACTTGTTTGTCTGATAAATGTATCTCGTCACATGACATGTTTAAAAAGTCATAAATCGATTTAGGAAATATTGAATGATTTGGAGCATTTCCAAAACTGTCAAAAAAACACCCAACTCTCTCCAATATATAAACTGCCAGCCAATGCTCTCCAGGCTGGTCAGAGGGGTGTGTGTTAATTATCATAGCACTAGGTCTTATTTGTAGAGGTTGCTGGGGCAGTTTATCACAAGCCAAAACACCTGGCTGTCAGTTCCACAGTATTCATGATGCTTAATAGTAATCAACTAAAACCTGTCTGCGATGGGACACTTCAATCGTACTATCATATACCGCATAAATTATTAGATTGATGGTATTAGGCAGCGGGTTCCTGAAACGTGTCTCCAGGCGTATGTTACCACTCTTGATCAATGATAGATGCTGACTATTATCCTCGTCAGGTGTCAGATTAAATGCATAAAGAGTGTACCGTCTCAGGAAATCGTTTCGATCAATGGCCATAGCACTGTTCTTTAAATGTCTCCCTGTTGATAACACCAGTTGATAGAATTCACGAGTCACGCAACCATTAGGGAAGTCCGGTTGTAATGGTTTGGTGGGGAACTGGACACCGTCAACATATATTGCCAGATATTCTAGATTATAATTCTTAAAATTGAATGGGTTCTTGCCATAGTCGCCCGTAAAAGTGTCATTATCAACCATCGCTACCACCACAGACTATGTTATTGTTTGACTAAAACCCCTTGCTTGACTAAATAAAAATGATTGTAATGATACATGAACTCTGATAATTTATTTGACCAACATTTTATTGACTTGCACAATCTTACACAATTGTCTGAACATGTTGAACACAACTAAACACATTATGAACACACACACGGTTGCAACTTTTTCACAAAACGTGTTACCATTGTGTCATTTTTAAACAGATTAGAAGAATATTTAGATATCAACATATCATAGGTGATGCTTCTACACATGTGATTTAAGAAGTAGATACAGTGTTCACCACATGTGACCGATGTGACATCCTGAACTTGTTTGTCTGATAAATGTATCTCGTCACATGACATGTTTAAAAAGTCATAAATCGATTTAGGAAATATTGAATGATTTGGAGCATTTCCAAAACTGTCAAAAAAACACCCAACTCTCTCCAATATATAAACTGCCAGCCAATGCTCTCCAGGCTGGTCAGAGGGGTGTGTGTTAATTATCATAGCACTAGGTCTTATTTGTAGAGGTTGCTGGGGCAGTTTATCACAAGCCAAAACACCTGGCTGTCAGTTCCACAGTATTCATGATGCTTAATAGTAATCAACTAAAACCTGTCTGCGATGGGACACTTCAATCATACTATCATATACCGCATAAATTATTAGATTGATGGTATTAGGCAGCGGGTTCCTGAAACGTGTCTCCAGGCGTATGTTACCACTCTTGATCAATGATAGATGCTGACTATTATCCTCGTCAGGTGTCAGATTAAATGCATAAAGAGTGTACCGTCTCAGGAAATCGTTTCGATCAATGGCCATAGCACTGTTCTTTAAATGTCTCCCTGTTGATAACACCAGTTGATAGAATTCACGAGTCACGCAACCATTAGGGAAGTCCGGTTGTAATGGTTTGGTGGGGAACTGGACACCGTCAACATATATTGCCAGATATTCTAGATTATAATTCTTAAAATTGAATGGGTTCTTGCCATAGTCGCCCGTAAAAGTGTCATT
The DNA here is from genome assembly GCF_963989245.1 of Nansenia antarctica. Classification (NCBI taxonomy): domain Eukaryota; kingdom Metazoa; phylum Chordata; class Actinopteri; order Argentiniformes; family Microstomatidae; genus Nansenia; species Nansenia antarctica. The sequence goes on from NC_137674.1 coordinate 81,984,699, forward strand.
ATCAACCATCGCTACCACCACAGACTATGTTATTGTTTGACTAAAACCCCTTGCTTGACTAAATAAAAATGATTGTAATGATACATGAACTCTGATAATTTATTTGACCAACATTTTATTGACTTGCACAATCTTACACAATTGTCTGAACATGTTGAACACAACTAAACACATTATGAACACACACACGGTTGCAACTTTTTCACAAAACGTGTTACCATTGTGTCATTTTTAAACAGATTAGAAGAATATTTAGATATCAACATATCATAGGTGATGCTTCTACACATGTGATTTAAGAAGTAGATACAGTGTTCACCACATGTGACCGATGTGACATCCTGAACTTGTTTGTCTGATAAATGTATCTCGTCACATGACATGTTTAAAAAGTCATAAATCGATTTAGGAAATATTGAATGATTTGGAGCATTTCCAAAACTGTCAAAAAAACACCCAACTCTCTCCAATATATAAACTGCCAGCCAATGCTCTCCAGGCTGGTCAGAGGGGTGTGTGTTAATTATCATAGCACTAGGTCTTATTTGTAGAGGTTGCTGGGGCAGTTTATCACAAGCCAAAACACCTGGCTGTCAGTTCCACAGTATTCATGATGCTTAATAGTAATCAACTAAAACCTGTCTGCGATGGGACACTTCAATCGTACTATCATATACCGCATAAATTATTAGATTGATGGTATTAGGCAGCGGGTTCCTGAAACGTGTCTCCAGGCGTATGTTACCACTCTTGATCAATGATAGATGCTGACTATTATCCTCGTCAGGTGTCAGATTAAATGCATAAAGAGTGTACCGTCTCAGGAAATCGTTTCGATCAATGGCCATAGCACTGTTCTTTAAATGTCTCCCTGTTGATAACACCAGTTGATAGAATTCACGAGTCACGCAACCATTAGGGAAGTCCGGTTGTAATGGTTTGGTGGGGAACTGGACACCGTCAACATATATTGCCAGATATTCTAGATTATAATTCTTAAAATTGAATGGGTTCTTGCCATAGTCGCCCGTAAAAGTGTCATTATCAACCATCGCTACCACCACAGACTATGTTATTGTTTGACTAAAACCCCTTGCTTGACTAAATAAAAATGATTGTAATGATACATGAACTCTGATAATTTATTTGACCAACATTTTATTGACTTGCACAATCTTACACAATTGTCTGAACATGTTGAACACAACTAAACACATTATGAACACATCACGGTTGCAACTTTTTCACAAAACGTGTTACCATTGTGTCATTTTTAAACAGATTAGAAGAATATTTAGATATCAACATATCATAGGTGATGCTTCTACACATGTGATTTAAGAAGTAGATACAGTGTTCACCACATGTGACCGATGTGACATCCTGAACTTGTTTGTCTGATAAATGTATCTCGTCACATGACATGTTTAAAAAGTCATAAATCGATTTAGGAAATATTGAATGATTTGGAGCATTTCCAAAACTGTCAAAAAAACACCCAACTCTCTCCAATATATAAACTGCCAGCCAATGCTCTCCAGGCTGGTCAGAGGGGTGTGTGTTAATTATCATAGCACTAGGTCTTATTTGTAGAGGTTGCTGGGGCAGTTTATCACAAGCCAAAACACCTGGCTGTCAGTTCCACAGTATTCATGATGCTTAATAGTAATCAACTAAAACCTGTCTGCGATGGGACACTTCAATCGTACTATCATATACCGCATAAATTATTAGATTGATGGTATTAGGCAGCGGGTTCCTGAAACGTGTCTCCAGGCGTATGTTACCACTCTTGATCAATGATAGATGCTGACTATTATCCTCGTCAGGTGTCAGATTAAATGCATAAAGAGTGTACCGTCTCAGGAAATCGTTTCGATCAATGGCCATAGCACTGTTCTTTAAATGTCTCCCTGTTGATAACACCAGTTGATAGAATTCACGAGTCACGCAACCATTAGGGAAGTCCGGTTGTAATGGTTTGGTGGGGAACTGGACACCGTCAACATATATTGCCAGATATTCTAGATTATAATTCTTAAAATTGAATGGGTTCTTGCCATAGTCGCCCGTAAAAGTGTCATTATCAACCATCGCTACCACCACAGACTATGTTATTGTTTGACTAAAACCCCTTGCTTGACTAAATAAAAATGATTGTAATGATACATGAACTCTGATAATTTATTTGACCAACATTTTATTGACTTGCACAATCTTACACAATTGTCTGAACATGTTGAACACAACTAAACACATTATGAACACACACACGGTTGCAACTTTTTCACAAAACGTGTTACCATTGTGTCATTTTTAAACAGATTAGAAGAATATTTAGATATCAACATATCATAGGTGATGCTTCTACACATGTGATTTAAGAAGTAGATACAGTGTTCACCACATGTGACCGATGTGACATCCTGAACTTGTTTGTCTGATAAATGTATCTCGTCACATGACATGTTTAAAAAGTCATAAATCGATTTAGGAAATATTGAATGATTTGGAGCATTTCCAAAACTGTCAAAAAAACACCCAACTCTCTCCAATATATAAACTGCCAGCCAATGCTCTCCAGGCTGGTCAGAGGGGTGTGTGTTAATTATCATAGCACTAGGTCTTATTTGTAGAGGTTGCTGGGGCAGTTTATCACAAGCCAAAACACCTGGCTGTCAGTTCCACATTATTCATGATGCTTAATAGTAATCAACTAAAACCTGTCTGCGATGGGACACTTCAATCATACTATCATATACCGCATAAATTATTAGATTGATGGTATTAGGCAGCGGGTTCCTGAAACGTGTCTCCAGGCGTATGTTACCACTCTTGATCAATGATAGATGCTGACTATTATCCTCGTCAGGTGTCAGATTAAATGCATAAAGAGTGTACCGTCTCAGGAAATCGTTTCGATCAATGGCCATAGCACTGTTCTTTAAATGTCTCCCTGTTGATAACACCAGTTGATAGAATTCACGAGTCACGCAACCATTAGGGAAGTCCGGTTGTAATGGTTTGGTGGGGAACTGGACACCGTCAACATATATTGCCAGATATTCTAGATTATAATTCTTAAAATTGAATGGGTTCTTGCCATAGTCGCCCGTAAAAGTGTCATTATCAACCATCGCTACCACCACAGACTATGTTATTGTTTGACTAAAACCCCTTGCTTGACTAAATAAAAATGATTGTAATGATACATGAACTCTGATAATTTATTTGACCAAAATTTTATTGACTTGCACAATCTTACACAATTGTCTGAACATGTTGAACACAACTAAACACATTATGAACACACACACGGTTGCAACTTTTTCACAAAACGTGTTACCATTGTGTCATTTTTAAACAGATTAGAAGAATATTTAGATATCAACATATCATAGGTGATGCTTCTACACATGTGATTTAAGAAGTAGATACAGTGTTCACCACATGTGACCGATGTGACATCCTGAACTTGTTTGTCTGATAAATGTATCTCGTCACATGACATGTTTAAAAAGTCATAAATCGATTTAGGAAATATTGAATGATTTGGAGCATTTCCAAAACTGTCAAAAAAACACCCAACTCTCTCCAATATATAAACTGCCAGCCAATGCTCTCCAGGCTGGTCAGAGGGGTGTGTGTTAATTATCATAGCACTAGGTCTTATTTGTAGAGGTTGCTGGGGCAGTTTATCACAAGCCAAAACACCTGGCTGTCAGTTCCACAGTATTCATGATGCTTAATAGTAATCAACTAAAACCTGTCTGCGATGGGACACTTCAATCGTACTATCATATACCGCATAAATTATTAGATTGATGGTATTAGGCAGCGGGTTCCTGAAACGTGTCTCCAGGCGTATGTTACCACTCTTGATCAATGATAGATGCTGACTATTATCCTCGTCAGGTGTCAGATTAAATGCATAAAGAGTGTACCGTCTCAGGAAATCGTTTCGATCAATGGCCATAGCACTGTTCTTTAAATGTCTCCCTGTTGATAACACCAGTTGATAGAATTCACGAGTCACGCAACCATTAGGGAAGTCCGGTTGTAATGGTTTGGTGGGGAACTGGACACCGTCAACATATATTGCCAGATATTCTAGATTATAATTCTTAAAATTGAATGGGTTCTTGCCATAGTCGCCCGTAAAAGTGTCATTATCAACCATCGCTACCACCACAGACTATGTTATTGTTTGACTAAAACCCCTTGCTTGACTAAATAAAAATGATTGTAATGATACATGAACTCTGATAATTTATTTGACCAACATTTTATTGACTTGCACAATCTTACACAATTGTCTGAACATGTTGAACACAACTAAACACATTATGAACACACACACGGTTGCAACTTTTTCACAAAACGTGTTACCATTGTGTCATTTTTAAACAGATTAGAAGAATATTTAGATATCAACATATCATAGGTGATGCTTCTACACATGTGATTTAAGAAGTAGATACAGTGTTCACCACATGTGACCGATGTGACATCCTGAACTTGTTTGTCTGATAAATGTATCTCGTCACATGACATGTTTAAAAAGTCATAAATCGATTTAGGAAATATTGAATGATTTGGAGCATTTCCAAAACTGTCAAAAAAACACCCAACTCTCTCCAATATATAAACTGCCAGCCAATGCTCTCCAGGCTGGTCAGAGGGGTGTGTGTTAATTATCATAGCACTAGGTCTTATTTGTAGAGGTTGCTGGGGCAGTTTATCACAAGCCAAAACACCTGGCTGTCAGTTCCACAGTATTCATGATGCTTAATAGTAATCAACTAAAACCTGTCTGCGATGGGACACTTCAATCGTACTATCATATACCGCATAAATTATTAGATTGATGGTATTAGGCAGCGGGTTCCTGAAACGTGTCTCCAGGCGTATGTTACCACTCTTGATCAATGATAGATGCTGACTATTATCCTCGTCAGGTGTCAGATTAAATGCATAAAGAGTGTACCGTCTCAGGAAATCGTTTCGATCAATGGCCATAGCACTGTTCTTTAAATGTCTCCCTGTTGATAACACCAGTTGATAGAATTCACGAGTCACGCAACCATTAGGGAAGTCCGGTTGTAATGGTTTGGTGGGGAACTGGACACCGTCAACATATATTGCCAGATATTCTAGATTATAATTCTTAAAATTGAATGGGTTCTTGCCATAGTCGCCCGTAAAAGTGTCATTATCAACCATCGCTACCACCACAGACTATGTTATTGTTTGACTAAAACCCCTTGCTTGACTAAATAAAAATGATTGTAATGATACATGAACTCTGATAATTTATTTGACCAACATTTTATTGACTTGCACAATCTTACACAATTGTCTGAACATGTTGAACACAACTAAACACATTATGAACACACACACGGTTGCAACTTTTTCACAAAACGTGTTACCATTGTGTCATTTTTAAACAGATTAGAAGAATATTTAGATATCAACATATCATAGGTGATGCTTCTACACATGTGATTTAAGAAGTAGATACAGTGTTCACCACATGTGACCGATGTGACATCCTGAACTTGTTTGTCTGATAAATGTATCTCGTCACATGACATGTTTAAAAAGTCATAAATCGATTTAGGAAATATTGAATGATTTGGAGCATTTCCAAAACTGTCAAAAAAACACCCAACTCTCTCCAATATATAAACTGCCAGCCAATGCTCTCCAGGCTGGTCAGAGGGGTGTGTGTTAATTATCATAGCACTAGGTCTTATTTGTAGAGGTTGCTGGGGCAGTTTATCACAAGCCAAAACACCTGGCTGTCAGTTCCACAGTATTCATGATGCTTAATAGTAATCAACTAAAACCTGTCTGCGATGGGACACTTCAATCATACTATCATATACCGCATAAATTATTAGATTGATGGTATTAGGCAGCGGGTTCCTGAAACGTGTCTCCAGGCGTATGTTACCACTCTTGATCAATGATAGATGCTGACTATTATCCTCGTCAGGTGTCAGATTAAATGCATAAAGAGTGTACCGTCTCAGGAAATCGTTTCGATCAATGGCCATAGCACTGTTCTTTAAATGTCTCCCTGTTGATAACACCAGTTGATAGAATTCACGAGTCACGCAACCATTAGGGAAGTCCGGTTGTAATGGTTTGGTGGGGAACTGGACACCGTCAACATATATTGCCAGATATTCTAGATTATAATTCTTAAAATTGAATGGGTTCTTGCCATAGTCGCCCGTAAAAGTGTCATTATCAACCATCGCTACCACCACAGACTATGTTATTGTTTGACTAAAACCCCTTGCTTGACTAAATAAAAATGATTGTAATGATACATGAACTCTGATAATTTATTTGACCAACATTTTATTGACTTGCACAATCTTACACAATTGACTGAACATGTTGAACACAACTAAACACATTATGAACACACACACGGTTGCAACTTTTTCACAAAACGTGTTACCATTGTGTCATTTTTAAACAGATTAGAAGAATATTTAGATATCAACATATCATAGGTGATGCTTCTACACATGTGATTTAAGAAGTAGATACAGTGTTCACCACATGTGACCGATGTGACATCCTGAACTTGTTTGTCTGATAAATGTATCTCGTCACATGACATGTTTAAAAAGTCATAAATCGATTTAGGAAATATTGAATGATTTGGAGCATTTCCAAAACTGTCAAAAAAACACCCAACTCTCTCCAATATATAAACTGCCAGCCAATGCTCTCCAGGCTGGTCAGAGGGGTGTGTGTTAATTATCATAGCACTAGGTCTTATTTGTAGAGGTTGCTGGGGCAGTTTATCACAAGCCAAAACACCTGGCTGTCAGTTCCACAGTATTCATGATGCTTAATAGTAATCAACTAAAACCTGTCTGCGATGGGACACTTCAATCATACTATCATATACCGCATAAATTATTAGATTGATGGTATTAGGCAGCGGGTTCCTGAAACGTGTCTCCAGGCGTATGTTACCACTCTTGATCAATGATAGATGCTGACTATTATCCTCGTCAGGTGTCAGATTAAATGCATAAAGAGTGTACCGTCTCAGGAAATCGTTTCGATCAATGGCCATAGCACTGTTCTTTAAATGTCTCCCTGTTGATAACACCAGTTGATAGAATTCACGAGTCACGCAACCATTAGGGAAGTCCGGTTGTAATGGTTTGGTGGGGAACTGGACACCGTCAACATATATTGCCAGATATTCTAGATTATAATTCTTAAAATTGAATGGGTTCTTGCCATAGTCGCCCGTAAAAGTGTCATTATCAACCATCGCTACCACCACAGACTATGTTATTGTTTGACTAAAACCCCTTGCTTGACTAAATAAAAATGATTGTAATGATACATGAACTCTGATAATTTATTTGACCAACATTTTATTGACTTGCACAATCTTACACAATTGTCTGAACATGTTGAACACAACTAAACACATTATGAACACACACACGGTTGCAACTTTTTCACAAAACGTGTTACCATTGTGTCATTTTTAAACAGATTAGAAGAATATTTAGATATCAACATATCATAGGTGATGCTTCTACACATGTGATTTAAGAAGTAGATACAGTGTTCACCACATGTGACCGATGTGACATCCTGAACTTGTTTGTCTGATAAATGTATCTCGTCACATGACATGTTTAAAAAGTCATAAATCGATTTAGGAAATATTGAATGATTTGGAGCATTTCCAAAACTGTCAAAAAAACACCCAACTCTCTCCAATATATAAACTGCCAGCCAATGCTCTCCAGGCTGGTCAGAGGGGTGTGTGTTAATTATCATAGCACTAGGTCTTATTTGTAGAGGTTGCTGGGGCAGTTTATCACAAGCCAAAACACCTGGCTGTCAGTTCCACAGTATTCATGATGCTTAATAGTAATCAACTAAAACCTGTCTGCGATGGGACACTTCAATCATACTATCATATACCGCATAAATTATTAGATTGATGGTATTAGGCAGCGGGTTCCTGAAACGTGTCTCCAGGCGTATGTTACCACTCTTGATCAATGATAGATGCTGACTATTATCCTCGTCAGGTGTCAGATTAAATGCATAAAGAGTGTACCGTCTCAGGAAATCGTTTCGATCAATGGCCATAGCACTGTTCTTTAAATGTCTCCCTGTTGATAACACCAGTTGATAGAATTCACGAGTCACGCAACCATTAGGGAAGTCCGGTTGTAATGGTTTGGTGGGGAACTGGACACCGTCAACATATATTGCCAGATATTCTAGATTATAATTCTTAAAATTGAATGGGTTCTTGCCATAGTCGCCCGTAAAAGTGTCATTATCAACCATCGCTACCACCACAGACTATGTTATTGTTTGACTAAAACCCCTTGCTTGACTAAATAAAAATGATTGTAATGATACATGAACTCTGATAATTTATTTGACCAACATTTTATTGACTTGCACAATCTTACACAATTGACTGAACATGTTGAACACAACTAAACACATTATGAACACACACACGGTTGCAACTTTTTCACAAAACGTGTTACCATTGTGTCATTTTTAAACAGATTAGAAGAATATTTAGATATCAACATATCATAGGTGATGCTTCTACACATGTGATTTAAGAAGTAGATACAGTGTTCACCACATGTGACCGATGTGACATCCTGAACTTGTTTGTCTGATAAATGTATCTCGTCACATGACATGTTTAAAAAGTCATAAATCGATTTAGGAAATATTGAATGATTTGGAGCATTTCCAAAACTGTCAAAAAAACACCCAACTCTCTCCAATATATAAACTGCCAGCCAATGCTCTCCAGGCTGGTCAGAGGGGTGTGTGTTAATTATCATAGCACTAGGTCTTATTTGTAGAGGTTGCTGGGGCAGTTTATCACAAGCCAAAACACCTGGCTGTCAGTTCCACAGTATTCATGATGCTTAATAGTAATCAACTAAAACCTGTCTGCGATGGGACACTTCAATCATACTATCATATACCGCATAAATTATTAGATTGATGGTATTAGGCAGCGGGTTCCTGAAACGTGTCTCCAGGCGTATGTTACCACTCTTGATCAATGATAGATGCTGACTATTATCCTCGTCAGGTGTCAGATTAAATGCATAAAGAGTGTACCGTCTCAGGAAATCGTTTCGATCAATGGCCATAGCACTGTTCTTTAAATGTCTCCCTGTTGATAACACCAGTTGATAGAATTCACGAGTCACGCAACCATTAGGGAAGTCCGGTTGTAATGGTTTGGTGGGGAACTGGACACCGTCAACATATATTGCCAGATATTCTAGATTATAATTCTTAAAATTGAATGGGTTCTTGCCATAGTCGCCCGTAAAAGTGTCATTATCAACCATCGCTACCACCACAGACTATGTTATTGTTTGACTAAAACCCCTTGCTTGACTAAATAAAAATGATTGTAATGATACATGAACTCTGATAATTTATTTGACCAACATTTTATTGACTTGCACAATCTTACACAATTGTCTGAACATGTTGAACACAACTAAACACATTATGAACACACACACGGTTGCAACTTTTTCACAAAACGTGTTACCATTGTGTCATTTTTAAACAGATTAGAAGAATATTTAGATATCAACATATCATAGGTGATGCTTCTACACATGTGATTTAAGAAGTAGATACAGTGTTCACCACATGTGACCGATGTGACATCCTGAACTTGTTTGTCTGATAAATGTATCTCGTCACATGACATGTTTAAAAAGTCATAAATCGATTTAGGAAATATTGAATGATTTGGAGCATTTCCAAAACTGTCAAAAAAACACCCAACTCTCTCCAATATATAAACTGCCAGCCAATGCTCTCCAGGCTGGTCAGAGGGGTGTGTGTTAATTATCATAGCACTAGGTCTTATTTGTAGAGGTTGCTGGGGCAGTTTATCACAAGCCAAAACACCTGGCTGTCAGTTCCACAGTATTCATGATGCTTAATAGTAATCAACTAAAACCTGTCTGCGATGGGACACTTCAATCATACTATCATATACCGCATAAATTATTAGATTGATGGTATTAGGCAGCGGGTTCCTGAAACGTGTCTCCAGGCGTATGTTACCACTCTTGATCAATGATAGATGCTGACTATTATCCTCGTCAGGTGTCAGATTAAATGCATAAAGAGTGTACCGTCTCAGGAAATCGTTTCGATCAATGGCCATAGCACTGTTCTTTAAATGTCTCCCTGTTGATAACACCAGTTGATAGAATTCACGAGTCACGCAACCATTAGGGAAGTCCGGTTGTAATGGTTTGGTGGGGAACTGGACACCGTCAACATATATTGCCAGATATTCTAGATTATAATTCTTAAAATTGAATGGGTTCTTGCCATAGTCGCCCGTAAAAGTGTCATTATCAACCATCGCTACCACCACAGACTATGTTATTGTTTGACTAAAACCCCTTGCTTGACTAAATAAAAATGATTGTAATGATACATGAACTCTGATAATTTATTTGACCAACATTTTATTGACTTGCACAATCTTACACAATTGTCTGAACATGTTGAACACAACTAAACACATTATGAACACACACACGGTTGCAACTTTTTCACAAAACGTGTTACCATTGTGTCATTTTTAAACAGATTAGAAGAATATTTAGATATCAACATATCATAGGTGATGCTTCTACACATGTGATTTAAGAAGTAGATACAGTGTTCACCACATGTGACCGATGTGACATCCTGAACTTGTTTGTCTGATAAATGTATCTCGTCACATGACATGTTTAAAAAGTCATAAATCGATTTAGGAAATATTGAATGATTTGGAGCATTTCCAAAACTGTCAAAAAAACACCCAACTCTCTCCAATATATAAACTGCCAGCCAATGCTCTCCAGGCTGGTCAGAGGGGTGTGTGTTAATTATCATAGCACTAGGTCTTATTTGTAGAGGTTGCTGGGGCAGTTTATCACAAGCCAAAACACCTGGCTGTCAGTTCCACAGTATTCATGATGCTTAATAGTAATCAACTAAAACCTGTCTGCGATGGGACACTTCAATCATACTATCATATACCGCATAAATTATTAGATTGATGGTATTAGGCAGCGGGTTCCTGAAACGTGTCTCCAGGCGTATGTTACCACTCTTGATCAATGATAGATGCTGACTATTATCCTCGTCAGGTGTCAGAGTAAATGCATAAAGAGTGTACCGTCTCAGGAAATCGTTTCGATCAATGGCCATAGCACTGTTCTTTAAATGTCTCCCTGTTGATAACACCAGTTGATAGAATTCACGAGTCACGCAACCATTAGGGAAGTCCGGTTGTAATGGTTTGGTGGGGAACTGGACACCGTCAACATATATTGCCAGATATTCTAGATTATAATTCTTAAAATTGAATGGGTTCTTGCCATAGTCGCCCGTAAAAGTGTCATTATCAACCATCGCTACCACCACAGACTATGTTATTGTTTGACTAAAACCCCTTGCTTGACTAAATAAAAATGATTGTAATGATACATGAACTCTGATAATTTATTTGACCAACATTTTATTGACTTGCACAATCTTACACAATTGTCTGAACATGTTGAACACAACTAAACACATTATGAACACACACACGGTTGCAACTTTTTCACAAAACGTGTTACCATTGTGTCATTTTTAAACAGATTAGAAGAATATTTAGATATCAACATATCATAGGTGATGCTTCTACACATGTGATTTAAGAAGTAGATACAGTGTTCACCACATGTGACCGATGTGACATCCTGAACTTGTTTGTCTGATAAATGTATCTCGTCACATGACATGTTTAAAAAGTCATAAATCGATTTAGGAAATATTGAATGATTTGGAGCATTTCCAAAACTGTCAAAAAAACACCCAACTCTCTCCAATATATAAACTGCCAGCCAATGCTCTCCAGGCTGGTCAGAGGGGTGTGTGTTAATTATCATAGCACTAGGTCTTATTTGTAGAGGTTGCTGGGGCAGTTTATCACAAGCCAAAACACCTGGCTGTCAGTTCCACAGTATTCATGATGCTTAATAGTAATCAACTAAAACCTGTCTGCGATGGGACACTTCAATCATACTATCATATACCGCATAAATTATTAGATTTGATGGTATTAGGCAGCGGGTTCCTGAAACGTGTCTCCAGGCGTATGTTACCACTCTTGATCAATGATAGATGCTGACTATTATCCTCGTCAGGTGTCAGATTAAATGCATAAAGAGTGTACCGTCTCAGGAAATCGTTTCGATCAATGGCCATAGCACTGTTCTTTAAATGTCTCCCTGTTGATAACACCAGTTGATAGAATTCACGAGTCACGCAACCATTAGGGAAGTCCGGTTGTAATGGTTTGGTGGGGAACTGGACACCGTCAACATATATTGCCAGATATTCTAGATTATAATTCTTAAAATTGAATGGGTTCTTGCCATAGTCGCCCGTAAAAGTGTCATTATCAACCATCGCTACCACCACAGACTATGTTATTGTTTGACTAAAACCCCTTGCTTGACTAAATAAAAATGATTGTAATGATACATGAACTCTGATAATTTATTTGACCAACATTTTATTGACTTGCACAATCTTACACAATTGTCTGAACATGTTGAACACAACTAAACACATTATGAACACACACACGGTTGCAACTTTTTCACAAAACGTGTTACCATTGTGTCATTTTTAAACAGATTAGAAGAATATTTAGATATCAACATATCATAGGTGATGCTTCTACACATGTGATTTAAGAAGTAGATACAGTGTTCACCACATGTGACCGATGTGACATCCTGAACTTGTTTGTCTGATAAATGTATCTCGTCACATGACATGTTTAAAAAGTCATAAATCGATTTAGGAAATATTGAATGATTTGGAGCATTTCCAAAACTGTCAAAAAAACACCCAACTCTCTCCAATATATAAACTGCCAGCCAATGCTCTCCAGGCTGGTCAGAGGGGTGTGTGTTAATTATCATAGCACTAGGTCTTATTTGTAGAGGTTGCTGGGGCAGTTTATCACAAGCCAAAACACCTGGCTGTCAGTTCCACAGTATTCATGATGCTTAATAGTAATCAACTAAAACCTGTCTGCGATGGGACACTTCAATCATACTATCATATACCGCATAAATTATTAGATTTGATGGTATTAGGCAGCGGGTTCCTGAAACGTGTCTCCAGGCGTATGTTACCACTCTTGATCAATGATAGATGCTGACTATTATCCTCGTCAGGTGTCAGATTAAATGCATAAAGAGTGTACCGTCTCAGGAAATCGTTTCGATCAATGGCCATAGCACTGTTCTTTAAATGTCTCCCTGTTGATAACACCAGTTGGTAGAATTCACGAGTCACGCAACCATTAGGGAAGTCCGGTTGTAATGGTTTGGTGGGGAACTGGACACCGTCAACATATATTGCCAGATATTCTAGATTATAATTCTTAAAATTGAATGGGTTCTTGCCATAGTCGCCCGTAAAAGTGTCATTATCAACCATCGCTACCACCACAGACTATGTTATTGTTTGACTAAAACCCCTTGCTTGACTAAATAAAAATGATTGTAATGATACATGAACTCTGATAATTTATTTGACCAACATTTTATTGACTTGCACAATCTTACACAATTGTCTGAACATGTTGAACACAACTAAACACATTATGAACACACACACGGTTGCAACTTTTTCACAAAACGTGTTACCATTGTGTCATTTTTAAACAGATTAGAAGAATATTTAGATATCAACATATCATAGGTGATGCTTCTACACATGTGATTTAAGAAGTAGATACAGTGTTCACCACATGTGACCGATGTGACATCCTGAACTTGTTTGTCTGATAAATGTATCTCGTCACATGACATGTTTAAAAAGTCATAAATCGATTTAGGAAATATTGAATGATTTGGAGCATTTCCAAAACTGTCAAAAAAACACCCAACTCTCTCCAATATATAAACTGCCAGCCAATGCTCTCCAGGCTGGTCAGAGGGGTGTGTGTTAATTATCATAGCACTAGGTCTTATTTGTAGAGGTTGCTGGGGCAGTTTATCACAAGCCAAAACACCTGGCTGTCAGTTCCACAGTATTCATGATGCTTAATAGTAATCAACTAAAACCTGTCTGCGATGGGACACTTCAATCATACTATCATATACCGCATAAATTATTAGATTTGATGGTATTAGGCAGCGGGTTCCTGAAACGTGTCTCCAGGCGTATGTTACCACTCTTGATCAATGATAGATGCTGACTATTATCCTCGTCAGGTGTCAGATTAAATGCATAAAGAGTGTACCGTCTCAGGAAATCGTTTCGATCAATGGCCATAGCACTGTTCTTTAAATGTCTCCCTGTTGATAACACCAGTTGATAGAATTCACGAGTCACGCAACCATTAGGGAAGTCCGGTTGTAATGGTTTGGTGGGGAACTGGACACCGTCAACATATATTGCCAGATATTCTAGATTATAATTCTTAAAATTGAATGGGTTCTTGCCATAGTCGCCCGTAAAAGTGTCATTATCAACCATCGCTACCACCACAGACTATGTTATTGTTTGACTAAAACCCCTTGCTTGACTAAATAAAAATGATTGTAATGATACATGAACTCTGATAATTTATTTGACCAACATTTTATTGACTTGCACAATCTTACACAATTGTCTGAACATGTTGAACACAACTAAACACATTATGAACACACACACGGTTGCAACTTTTTCACAAAACGTGTTACCATTGTGTCATTTTTAAACAGATTAGAAGAATATTTAGATATCAACATATCATAGGTGATGCTTCTACACATGTGATTTAAGAAGTAGATACAGTGTTCACCACATGTGACCGATGTGACATCCTGAACTTGTTTGTCTGATAAATGTATCTCGTCACATGACATGTTTAAAAAGTCATAAATCGATTTAGGAAATATTGAATGATTTGGAGCATTTCCAAAACTGTCAAAAAAAACACCCAACTCTCTCCAATATATAAACTGCCAGCCAATGCTCTCCAGGCTGGTCAGAGGGGTGTGTGTTAATTATCATAGCACTAGGTCTTATTTGTAGAGGTTGCTGGGGCAGTTTATCACAAGCCAAAACACCTGGCTGTCAGTTCCACAGTATTCATGATGCTTAATAGTAATCAACTAAAACCTGTCTGCGATGGGACACTTCAATCATACTATCATATACCGCATAAATTATTAGATTGATGGTATTAGGCAGCGGGTTCCTGAAACGTGTCTCCAGGCGTATGTTACCACTCTTGATCAATGATAGATGCTGACTATTATCCTCGTCAGGTGTCAGATTAAATGCATAAAGAGTGTACCGTCTCAGGAAATCGTTTCGATCAATGGCCATAGCACTGTTCTTTAAATGTCTCCCTGTTGATAACACCAGTTGATAGAATTCACGAGTCACGCAACCATTAGGGAAGTCCGGTTGTAATGGTTTGGTGGGGAACTGGACACCGTCAACATATATTGCCAGATATTCTAGATTATAATTCTTAAAATTGAATGGGTTCTTGCCATAGTCGCCCGTAAAAGTGTCATTATCAACCATCGCTACCACCACAGACTATGTTATTGTTTGACTAAAACCCCTTGCTTGACTAAATAAAAATGATTGTAATGATACATGAACTCTGATAATTTATTTGACCAACATTTTATTGACTTGCACAATCTTACACAATTGTCTGAACATGTTGAACACAACTAAACACATTATGAACACACACACGGTTGCAACTTTTTCACAAAACGTGTTACCATTGTGTCATTTTTAAACAGATTAGAAGAATATTTAGATATCAACATATCATAGGTGATGCTTCTACACATGTGATTTAAGAAGTAGATACAGTGTTCACCACATGTGACCGATGTGACATCCTGAACTTGTTTGTCTGATAAATGTATCTCGTCACATGACATGTTTAAAAAGTCATAAATCGATTTAGGAAATATTGAATGATTTGGAGCATTTCCAAAACTGTCAAAAAAAACACCCAACTCTCTCCAATATATAAACTGCCAGCCAATGCTCTCCAGGCTGGTCAGAGGGGTGTGTGTTAATTATCATAGCACTAGGTCTTATTTGTAGAGGTTGCTGGGGCAGTTTATCACAAGCCAAAACACCTGGCTGTCAGTTCCACAGTATTCATGATGCTTAATAGTAATCAACTAAAACCTGTCTGCGATGGGACACTTCAATCATACTATCATATACCGCATAAATTATTAGATTGATGGTATTAGGCAGCGGGTTCCTGAAACGTGTCTCCAGGCGTATGTTACCACTCTTGATCAATGATAGATGCTGACTATTATCCTCGTCAGGTGTCAGATTAAATGCATAAAGAGTGTACCGTCTCAGGAAATCGTTTCGATCAATGGCCATAGCACTGTTCTTTAAATGTCTCCCTGTTGATAACACCAGTTGATAGAATTCACGAGTCACGCAACCATTAGGGAAGTCCGGTTGTAATGGTTTGGTGGGGAACTGGACACCGTCAACATATATTGCCAGATATTCTAGATTATAATTCTTAAAATTGAATGGGTTCTTGCCATAGTCGCCCGTAAAAGTGTCATTATCAACCATCGCTACCACCACAGACTATGTTATTGTTTGACTAAAACCCCTTGCTTGACTAAATAAAAATGATTGTAATGATACATGAACTCTGATAATTTATTTGACCAACATTTTATTGACTTGCACAATCTTACACAATTGTCTGAACATGTTGAACACAACTAAACACATTATGAACACACACACGGTTGCAACTTTTTCACAAAACGTGTTACCATTGTGTCATTTTTAAACAGATTAGAAGAATATTTAGATATCAACATATCATAGGTGATGCTTCTACACATGTGATTTAAGAAGTAGATACAGTGTTCACCACATGTGACCGATGTGACATCCTGAACTTGTTTGTCTGATAAATGTATCTCGTCACATGACATGTTTAAAAAGTCATAAATCGATTTAGGAAATATTGAATGATTTGGAGCATTTCCAAAACTGTCAAAAAAACACCCAACTCTCTCCAATATATAAACTGCCAGCCAATGCTCTCCAGGCTGGTCAGAGGGGTGTGTGTTAATTATCATAGCACTAGGTCTTATTTGTAGAGGTTGCTGGGGCAGTTTATCACAAGCCAAAACACCTGGCTGTCAGTTCCACAGTATTCATGATGCTTAATAGTAATCAACTAAAACCTGTCTGCGATGGGACACTTCAATCATACTATCATATACCGCATAAATTATTAGATTTGATGGTATTAGGCAGCGGGTTCCTGAAACGTGTCTCCAGGCGTATGTTACCACTCTTGATCAATGATAGATGCTGACTATTATCCTCGTCAGGTGTCAGATTAAATGCATAAAGAGTGTACCGTCTCAGGAAATCGTTTCGATCAATGGCCATAGCACTGTTCTTTAAATGTCTCCCTGTTGATAACACCAGTTGATAGAATTCACGAGTCACGCAACCATTAGGGAAGTCCGGTTGTAATGGTTTGGTGGGGAACTGGACACCGTCAACATATATTGCCAGATATTCTAGATTATAATTCTTAAAATTGAATGGGTTCTTGCCATAGTCGCCCGTAAAAGTGTCATTATCAACCATCGCTACCACCACAGACTATGTTATTGTTTGACTAAAACCCCTTGCTTGACTAAATAAAAATGATTGTAATGATACATGAACTCTGATAATTTATTTGACCAACATTTTATTGACTTGCACAATCTTACACAATTGTCTGAACATGTTGAACACAACTAAACACATTATGAACACACACACGGTTGCAACTTTTTCACAAAACGTGTTACCATTGTGTCATTTTTAAACAGATTAGAAGAATATTTAGATATCAACATATCATAGGTGATGCTTCTACACATGTGATTTAAGAAGTAGATACAGTGTTCACCACATGTGACCGATGTGACATCCTGAACTTGTTTGTCTGATAAATGTATCTCGTCACATGACATGTTTAAAAAGTCATAAATCGATTTAGGAAATATTGAATGATTTGGAGCATTTCCAAAACTGTCAAAAAAACACCCAACTCTCTCCAATATATAAACTGCCAGCCAATGCTCTCCAGGCTGGTCAGAGGGGTGTGTGTTAATTATCATAGCACTAGGTCTTATTTGTAGAGGTTGCTGGGGCAGTTTATCACAAGCCAAAACACCTGGCTGTCAGTTCCACAGTATTCATGATGCTTAATAGTAATCAACTAAAACCTGTCTGCGATGGGACACTTCAATCATACTATCATATACCGCATAAATTATTAGATTGATGGTATTAGGCAGCGGGTTCCTGAAACGTGTCTCCAGGCGTATGTTACCACTCTTGATCAATGATAGATGCTGACTATTATCCTCGTCAGGTGTCAGATTAAATGCATAAAGAGTGTACCGTCTCAGGAAATCGTTTCGATCAATGGCCATAGCACTGTTCTTTAAATGTCTCCCTGTTGATAACACCAGTTGATAGAATTCACGAGTCACGCAACCATTAGGGAAGTCCGGTTGTAATGGTTTGGTGGGGAACTGGACACCGTCAACATATATTGCCAGATATTCTAGATTATAATTCTTAAAATTGAATGGGTTCTTGCCATAGTCGCCCGTAAAAGTGTCATTATCAACCATCGCTACCACCACAGACTATGTTATTGTTTGACTAAAACCCCTTGCTTGACTAAATAAAAATGATTGTAATGATACATGAACTCTGATAATTTATTTGACCAACATTTTATTGACTTGCACAATCTTACACAATTTGTCTGAACATGTTGAACACAACTAAACACATTATGAACACACACACGGTTGCAACTTTTTCACAAAACGTGTTACCATTGTGTCATTTTTAAACAGATTAGAAGAATATTTAGATATCAACATATCATAGGTGATGCTTCTACACATGTGATTTAAGAAGTAGATACAGTGTTCACCACATGTGACCGATGTGACATCCTGAACTTGTTTGTCTGATAAATGTATCTCGTCACATGACATGTTTAAAAAGTCATAAATCGATTTAGGAAATATTGAATGATTTGGAGCATTTCCAAAACTGTCAAAAAAACACCCAACTCTCTCCAATATATAAACTGCCAGCCAATGCTCTCCAGGCTGGTCAGAGGGGTGTGTGTTAATTATCATAGCACTAGGTCTTATTTGTAGAGGTTGCTGGGGCAGTTTATCACAAGCCAAAACACCTGGCTGTCAGTTCCACAGTATTCATGATGCTTAATAGTAATCAACTAAAACCTGTCTGCGATGGGACACTTCAATCATACTATCATATACCGCATAAATTATTAGATTGATGGTATTAGGCAGCGGGTTCCTGAAACGTGTCTCCAGGCGTATGTTACCACTCTTGATCAATGATAGATGCTGACTATTATCCTCGTCAGGTGTCAGATTAAATGCATAAAGAGTGTACCGTCTCAGGAAATCGTTTCGATCAATGGCCATAGCACTGTTCTTTAAATGTCTCCCTGTTGATAACACCAGTTGATAGAATTCACGAGTCACGCAACCATTAGGGAAGTCCGGTTGTAATGGTTTGGTGGGGAACTGGACACCGTCAACATATATTGCCAGATATTCTAGATTATAATTCTTAAAATTGAATGGGTTCTTGCCATAGTCGCCCGTAAAAGTGTCATTATCAACCATCGCTACCACCACAGACTATGTTATTGTTTGACTAAAACCCCTTGCTTGACTAAATAAAAATGATTGTAATGATACATGAACTCTGATAATTTATTTGACCAACATTTTATTGACTTGCACAATCTTACACAATTGTCTGAACATGTTGAACACAACTAAACACATTATGAACACACACACGGTTGCAACTTTTTCACAAAACGTGTTACCATTGTGTCATTTTTAAACAGATTAGAAGAATATTTAGATATCAACATATCATAGGTGATGCTTCTACACATGTGATTTAAGAAGTAGATACAGTGTTCACCACATGTGACCGATGTGACATCCTGAACTTGTTTGTCTGATAAATGTATCTCGTCACATGACATGTTTAAAAAGTCATAAATCGATTTAGGAAATATTGAATGATTTGGAGCATTTCCAAAACTGTCAAAAAACACCCAACTCTCTCCAATATATAAACTGCCAGCCAATGCTCTCCAGGCTGGTCAGAGGGGTGTGTGTTAATTATCATAGCACTAGGTCTTATTTGTAGAGGTTGCTGGGGCAGTTTATCACAAGCCAAAACACCTGGCTGTCAGTTCCACAGTATTCATGATGCTTAATAGTAATCAACTAAAACCTGTCTGCGATGGGACACTTCAATCATACTATCATATACCGCATAAATTATTAGATTGATGGTATTAGGCAGCGGGTTCCTGAAACGTGTCTCCAGGCGTATGTTACCACTCTTGATCAATGATAGATGCTGACTATTATCCTCGTCAGGTGTCAGATTAAATGCATAAAGAGTGTACCGTCTCAGGAAATCGTTTCGATCAATGGCCATAGCACTGTTCTTTAAATGTCTCCCTGTTGATAACACCAGTTGATAGAATTCACGAGTCACGCAACCATTAGGGAAGTCCGGTTGTAATGGTTTGGTGGGGAACTGGACACCGTCAACATATATTGCCAGATATTCTAGATTATAATTCTTAAAATTGAATGGGTTCTTGCCATAGTCGCCCGTAAAAGTGTCATTATCAACCATCGCTACCACCACAGACTATGTTATTGTTTGACTAAAACCCCTTGCTTGACTAAATAAAAATGATTGTAATGATACATGAACTCTGATAATTTATTTGACCAACATTTTATTGACTTGCACAATCTTACACAATTGTCTGAACATGTTGAACACAACTAAACACATTATGAACACACACACGGTTGCAACTTTTTCACAAAACGTGTTACCATTGTGTCATTTTTAAACAGATTAGAAGAATATTTAGATATCAACATATCATAGGTGATGCTTCTACACATGTGATTTAAGAAGTAGATACAGTGTTCACCACATGTGACCGATGTGACATCCTGAACTTGTTTGTCTGATAAATGTATCTCGTCACATGACATGTTTAAAAAGTCATAAATCGATTTAGGAAATATTGAATGATTTGGAGCATTTCCAAAACTGTCAAAAAAACACCCAACTCTCTCCAATATATAAACTGCCAGCCAATGCTCTCCAGGCTGGTCAGAGGGGTGTGTGTTAATTATCATAGCACTAGGTCTTATTTGTAGAGGTTGCTGGGGCAGTTTATCACAAGCCAAAACACCTGGCTGTCAGTTCCACAGTATTCATGATGCTTAATAGTAATCAACTAAAACCTGTCTGCGATGGGACACTTCAATCATACTATCATATACCGCATAAATTATTAGATTGATGGTATTAGGCAGCGGGTTCCTGAAACGTGTCTCCAGGCGTATGTTACCACTCTTGATCAATGATAGATGCTGACTATTATCCTCGTCAGGTGTCAGATTAAATGCATAAAGAGTGTACCGTCTCAGGAAATCGTTTCGATCAATGGCCATAGCACTGTTCTTTAAATGTCTCCCTGTTGATAACACCAGTTGATAGAATTCACGAGTCACGCAACCATTAGGGAAGTCCGGTTGTAATGGTTTGGTGGGGAACTGGACACCGTCAACATATATTGCCAGATATTCTAGATTATAATTCTTAAAATTGAATGGGTTCTTGCCATAGTCGCCCGTAAAAGTGTCATTATCAACCATCGCTACCACCACAGACTATGTTATTGTTTGACTAAAACCCCTTGCTTGACTAAATAAAAATGATTGTAATGATACATGAACTCTGATAATTTATTTGACCAACATTTTATTGACTTGCACAATCTTACACAATTGTCTGAACATGTTGAACACAACTAAACACATTATGAACACACACACGGTTGCAACTTTTTCACAAAACGTGTTACCATTGTGTCATTTTTAAACAGATTAGAAGAATATTTAGATATCAACATATCATAGGTGATGCTTCTACACATGTGATTTAAGAAGTAGATACAGTGTTCACCACATGTGACCGATGTGACATCCTGAACTTGTTTGTCTGATAAATGTATCTCGTCACATGACATGTTTAAAAAGTCATAAATCGATTTAGGAAATATTGAATGATTTGGAGCATTTCCAAAACTGTCAAAAAAACACCCAACTCTCTCCAATATATAAACTGCCAGCCAATGCTCTCCAGGCTGGTCAGAGGGGTGTGTGTTAATTATCATAGCACTAGGTCTTATTTGTAGAGGTTGCTGGGGCAGTTTATCACAAGCCAAAACACCTGGCTGTCAGTTCCACAGTATTCATGATGCTTAATAGTAATCAACTAAAACCTGTCTGCGATGGGACACTTCAATCATACTATCATATACCGCATAAATTATTAGATTGATGGTATTAGGCAGCGGGTTCCTGAAACGTGTCTCCAGGCGTATGTTACCACTCTTGATCAATGATAGATGCTGACTATTATCCTCGTCAGGTGTCAGATTAAATGCATAAAGAGTGTACCGTCTCAGGAAATCGTTTCGATCAATGGCCATAGCACTGTTCTTTAAATGTCTCCCTGTTGATAACACCAGTTGATAGAATTCACGAGTCACGCAACCATTAGGGAAGTCCGGTTGTAATGGTTTGGTGGGGAACTGGACACCGTCAACATATATTGCCAGATATTCTAGATTATAATTCTTAAAATTGAATGGGTTCTTGCCATAGTCGCCCGTAAAAGTGTCATTATCAACCATCGCTACCACCACAGACTATGTTATTGTTTGACTAAAACCCCTTGCTTGACTAAATAAAAATGATTGTAATGATACATGAACTCTGATAATTTATTTGACCAACATTTTATTGACTTGCACAATCTTACACAATTGTCTGAACATGTTGAACACAACTAAACACATTATGAACACACACACGGTTGCAACTTTTTCACAAAACGTGTTACCATTGTGTCATTTTTAAACAGATTAGAAGAATATTTAGATATCAACATATCATAGGTGATGCTTCTACACATGTGATTTAAGAAGTAGATACAGTGTTCACCACATGTGACCGATGTGACATCCTGAACTTGTTTGTCTGATAAATGTATCTCGTCACATGACATGTTTAAAAAGTCATAAATCGATTTAGGAAATATTGAATGATTTGGAGCATTTCCAAAACTGTCAAAAAAACACCCAACTCTCTCCAATATATAAACTGCCAGCCAATGCTCTCCAGGCTGGTCAGAGGGGTGTGTGTTAATTATCATAGCACTAGGTCTTATTTGTAGAGGTTGCTGGGGCAGTTTATCACAAGCCAAAACACCTGGCTGTCAGTTCCACAGTATTCATGATGCTTAATAGTAATCAACTAAAACCTGTCTGCGATGGGACACTTCAATCATACTATCATATACCGCATAAATTATTAGATTGATGGTATTAGGCAGCGGGTTCCTGAAACGTGTCTCCAGGCGTATGTTACCACTCTTGATCAATGATAGATGCTGACTATTATCCTCGTCAGGTGTCAGATTAAATGCATAAAGAGTGTACCGTCTCAGGAAATCGTTTCGATCAATGGCCATAGCACTGTTCTTTAAATGTCTCCCTGTTGATAACACCAGTTGATAGAATTCACGAGTCACGCAACCATTAGGGAAGTCCGGTTGTAATGGTTTGGTGGGGAACTGGACACCGTCAACATATATTGCCAGATATTCTAGATTATAATTCTTAAAATTGAATGGGTTCTTGCCATAGTCGCCCGTAAAAGTGTCATTATCAACCATCGCTACCACCACAGACTATGTTATTGTTTGACTAAAACCCCTTGCTTGACTAAATAAAAATGATTGTAATGATACATGAACTCTGATAATTTATTTGACCAACATTTTATTGACTTGCACAATCTTACACAATTGTCTGAACATGTTGAACACAACTAAACACATTATGAACACACACACGGTTGCAACTTTTTCACAAAACGTGTTACCATTGTGTCATTTTTAAACAGATTAGAAGAATATTTAGATATCAACATATCATAGGTGATGCTTCTACACATGTGATTTAAGAAGTAGATACAGTGTTCACCACATGTGACCGATGTGACATCCTGAACTTGTTTGTCTGATAAATGTATCTCGTCACATGACATGTTTAAAAAGTCATAAATCGATTTAGGAAATATTGAATGATTTGGAGCATTTCCAAAACTGTCAAAAAAACACCCAACTCTCTCCAATATATAAACTGCCAGCCAATGCTCTCCAGGCTGGTCAGAGGGGTGTGTGTTAATTATCATAGCACTAGGTCTTATTTGTAGAGGTTGCTGGGGCAGTTTATCACAAGCCAAAACACCTGGCTGTCAGTTCCACAGTATTCATGATGCTTAATAGTAATCAACTAAAACCTGTCTGCGATGGGACACTTCAATCATACTATCATATACCGCATAAATTATTAGATTGATGGTATTAGGCAGCGGGTTCCTGAAACGTGTCTCCAGGCGTATGTTACCACTCTTGATCAATGATAGATGCTGACTATTATCCTCGTCAGGTGTCAGATTAAATGCATAAAGAGTGTACCGTCTCAGGAAATCGTTTCGATCAATGGCCATAGCACTGTTCTTTAAATGTCTCCCTGTTGATAACACCAGTTGATAGAATTCACGAGTCACGCAACCATTAGGGAAGTCCGGTTGTAATGGTTTGGTGGGGAACTGGACACCGTCAACATATATTGCCAGATATTCTAGATTATAATTCTTAAAATTGAATGGGTTCTTGCCATAGTCGCCCGTAAAAGTGTCATTATCAACCATCGCTACCACCACAGACTATGTTATTGTTTGACTAAAACCCCTTGCTTGACTAAATAAAAATGATTGTAATGATACATGAACTCTGATAATTTATTTGACCAACATTTTATTGACTTGCACAATCTTACACAATTGTCTGAACATGTTGAACACAACTAAACACATTATGAACACACACACGGTTGCAACTTTTTCACAAAACGTGTTACCATTGTGTCATTTTTAAACAGATTAGAAGAATATTTAGATATCAACATATCATAGGTGATGCTTCTACACATGTGATTTAAGAAGTAGATACAGTGTTCACCACATGTGACCGATGTGACATCCTGAACTTGTTTGTCTGATAAATGTATCTCGTCACATGACATGTTTAAAAAGTCATAAATCGATTTAGGAAATATTGAATGATTTGGAGCATTTCCAAAACTGTCAAAAAAACACCCAACTCTCTCCAATATATAAACTGCCAGCCAATGCTCTCCAGGCTGGTCAGAGGGGTGTGTGTTAATTATCATAGCACTAGGTCTTATTTGTAGAGGTTGCTGGGGCAGTTTATCACAAGCCAAAACACCTGGCTGTCAGTTCCACAGTATTCATGATGCTTAATAGTAATCAACTAAAACCTGTCTGCGATGGGACACTTCAATCATACTATCATATACCGCATAAATTATTAGATTGATGGTATTAGGCAGCGGGTTCCTGAAACGTGTCTCCAGGCGTATGTTACCACTCTTGATCAATGATAGATGCTGACTATTATCCTCGTCAGGTGTCAGATTAAATGCATAAAGAGTGTACCGTCTCAGGAAATCGTTTCGATCAATGGCCATAGCACTGTTCTTTAAATGTCTCCCTGTTGATAACACCAGTTGATAGAATTCACGAGTCACGCAACCATTAGGGAAGTCCGGTTGTAATGGTTTGGTGGGGAACTGGACACCGTCAACATATATTGCCAGATATTCTAGATTATAATTCTTAAAATTGAATGGGTTCTTGCCATAGTCGCCCGTAAAAGTGTCATTATCAACCATCGCTACCACCACAGACTATGTTATTGTTTGACTAAAACCCCTTGCTTGACTAAATAAAAATGATTGTAATGATACATGAACTCTGATAATTTATTTGACCAACATTTTATTGACTTGCACAATCTTACACAATTTGTCTGAACATGTTGAACACAACTAAACACATTATGAACACACACACGGTTGCAACTTTTTCACAAAACGTGTTACCATTGTGTCATTTTTAAACAGATTAGAAGAATATTTAGATATCAACATATCATAGGTGATGCTTCTACACATGTGATTTAAGAAGTAGATACAGTGTTCACCACATGTGACCGATGTGACATCCTGAACTTGTTTGTCTGATAAATGTATCTCGTCACATGACATGTTTAAAAAGTCATAAATCGATTTAGGAAATATTGAATGATTTGGAGCATTTCCAAAACTGTCAAAAAAACACCCAACTCTCTCCAATATATAAACTGCCAGCCAATGCTCTCCAGGCTGGTCAGAGGGGTGTGTGTTAATTATCATAGCACTAGGTCTTATTTGTAGAGGTTGCTGGGGCAGTTTATCACAAGCCAAAACACCTGGCTGTCAGTTCCACAGTATTCATGATGCTTAATAGTAATCAACTAAAACCTGTCTGCGATGGGACACTTCAATCATACTATCATATACCGCATAAATTATTAGATTGATGGTATTAGGCAGCGGGTTCCTGAAACGTGTCTCCAGGCGTATGTTACCACTCTTGATCAATGATAGATGCTGACTATTATCCTCGTCAGGTGTCAGATTAAATGCATAAAGAGTGTACCGTCTCAGGAATCGTTTCGATCAATGGCCATAGCACTGTTCTTTAAATGTCTCCCTGTTGATAACACCAGTTGATAGAATTCACGAGTCACGCAACCATTAGGGAAGTCCGGTTGTAATGGTTTGGTGGGGAACTGGACACCGTCAACATATATTGCCAGATATTCTAGATTATAATTCTTAAAATTGAATGGGTTCTTGCCATAGTCGCCCGTAAAAGTGTCATTATCAACCATCGCTACCACCACAGACTATGTTATTGTTTGACTAAAACCCCTTGCTTGACTAAATAAAAATGATTGTAATGATACATGAACTCTGATAATTTATTTGACCAACATTTTATTGACTTGCACAATCTTACACAATTTGTCTGAACATGTTGAACACAACTAAACACATTATGAACACACACACGGTTGCAACTTTTTCACAAAACGTGTTACCATTGTGTCATTTTTAAACAGATTAGAAGAATATTTAGATATCAACATATCATAGGTGATGCTTCTACACATGTGATTTAAGAAGTAGATACAGTGTTCACCACATGTGACCGATGTGACATCCTGAACTTGTTTGTCTGATAAATGTATCTCGTCACATGACATGTTTAAAAAGTCATAAATCGATTTAGGAAATATTGAATGATTTGGAGCATTTCCAAAACTGTCAAAAAAACACCCAACTCTCTCCAATATATAAACTGCCAGCCAATGCTCTCCAGGCTGGTCAGAGGGGTGTGTGTTAATTATCATAGCACTAGGTCTTATTTGTAGAGGTTGCTGGGGCAGTTTATCACAAGCCAAAACACCTGGCTGTCAGTTCCACAGTATTCATGATGCTTAATAGTAATCAACTAAAACCTGTCTGCGATGGGACACTTCAATCATACTATCATATACCGCATAAATTATTAGATTGATGGTATTAGGCAGCGGGTTCCTGAAACGTGTCTCCAGGCGTATGTTACCACTCTTGATCAATGATAGATGCTGACTATTATCCTCGTCAGGTGTCAGATTAAATGCATAAAGAGTGTACCGTCTCAGGAAATCGTTTCGATCAATGGCCATAGCACTGTTCTTTAAATGTCTCCCTGTTGATAACACCAGTTGATAGAATTCACGAGTCACGCAACCATTAGGGAAGTCCGGTTGTAATGGTTTGGTGGGGAACTGGACACCGTCAACATATATTGCCAGATATTCTAGATTATAATTCTTAAAATTGAATGGGTTCTTGCCATAGTCGCCCGTAAAAGTGTCATTATCAACCATCGCTACCACCACAGACTATGTTATTGTTTGACTAAAACCCCTTGCTTGACTAAATAAAAATGATTGTAATGATACATGAACTCTGATAATTTATTTGACCAACATTTTATTGACTTGCACAATCTTACACAATTGTCTGAACATGTTGAACACAACTAAACACATTATGAACACACACACGGTTGCAACTTTTTCACAAAACGTGTTACCATTGTGTCATTTTTAAACAGATTAGAAGAATATTTAGATATCAACATATCATAGGTGATGCTTCTACACATGTGATTTAAGAAGTAGATACAGTGTTCACCACATGTGACCGATGTGACATCCTGAACTTGTTTGTCTGATAAATGTATCTCGTCACATGACATGTTTAAAAAGTCATAAATCGATTTAGGAAATATTGAATGATTTGGAGCATTTCCAAAACTGTCAAAAAAAACACCCAACTCTCTCCAATATATAAACTGCCAGCCAATGCTCTCCAGGCTGGTCAGAGGGGTGTGTGTTAATTATCATAGCACTAGGTCTTATTTGTAGAGGTTGCTGGGGTAGTTTATCACAAGCCAAAACACCTGGCTGTCAGTTCCACAGTATTCATGATGCTTAATAGTAATCAACTAAAACCTGTCTGCGATGGGACACTTCAATCATACTATCATATACCGCATAAATTATTAGATTGATGGTATTAGGCAGCGGGTTCCTGAAACGTGTCTCCAGGCGTATGTTACCACTCTTGATCAATGATAGATGCTGACTATTATCCTCGTCAGGTGTCAGATTAAATGCATAAAGAGTGTACCGTCTCAGGAAATCGTTTCGATCAATGGCCATAGCACTGTTCTTTAAATGTCTCCCTGTTGATAACACCAGTTGATAGAATTCACGAGTCACGCAACCATTAGGGAAGTCCGGTTGTAATGGTTTGGTGGGGAACTGGACACCGTCAACATATATTGCCAGATATTCTAGATTATAATTCTTAAAATTGAATGGGTTCTTGCCATAGTCGCCCGTAAAAGTGTCATTATCAACCATCGCTACCACCACAGACTATGTTATTGTTTGACTAAAACCCCTTGCTTGACTAAATAAAAATGATTGTAATGATACATGAACTCTGATAATTTATTTGACCAACATTTTATTGACTTGCACAATCTTACACAATTGTCTGAACATGTTGAACACAACTAAACACATTATGAACACACACACGGTTGCAACTTTTTCACAAAACGTGTTACCATTGTGTCATTTTTAAACAGATTAGAAGAATATTTAGATATCAACATATCATAGGTGATGCTTCTACACATGTGATTTAAGAAGTAGATACAGTGTTCACCACATGTGACCGATGTGACATCCTGAACTTGTTTGTCTGATAAATGTATCTCGTCACATGACATGTTTAAAAAGTCATAAATCGATTTAGGAAATATTGAATGATTTGGAGCATTTCCAAAACTGTCAAAAAAACACCCAACTCTCTCCAATATATAAACTGCCAGCCAATGCTCTCCAGGCTGGTCAGAGGGGTGTGTGTTAATTATCATAGCACTAGGTCTTATTTGTAGAGGTTGCTGGGGCAGTTTATCACAAGCCAAAACACCTGGCTGTCAGTTCCACAGTATTCATGATGCTTAATAGTAATCAACTAAAACCTGTCTGCGATGGGACACTTCAATCATACTATCATATACCGCATAAATTATTAGATTGATGGTATTAGGCAGCGGGTTCCTGAAACGTGTCTCCAGGCGTATGTTACCACTCTTGATCAATGATAGATGCTGACTATTATCCTCGTCAGGTGTCAGATTAAATGCATAAAGAGTGTACCGTCTCAGGAAATCGTTTCGATCAATGGCCATAGCACTGTTCTTTAAATGTCTCCCTGTTGATAACACCAGTTGATAGAATTCACGAGTCACGCAACCATTAGGGAAGTCCGGTTGTAATGGTTTGGTGGGGAACTGGACACCGTCAACATATATTGCCAGATATTCTAGATTATAATTCTTAAAATTGAATGGGTTCTTGCCATAGTCGCCCGTAAAAGTGTCATTATCAACCATCGCTACCACCACAGACTATGTTATTGTTTGACTAAAACCCCTTGCTTGACTAAATAAAAATGATTGTAATGATACATGAACTCTGATAATTTATTTGACCAACATTTTATTGACTTGCACAATCTTACACAATTGTCTGAACATGTTGAACACAACTAAACACATTATGAACACACACACGGTTGCAACTTTTTCACAAAACGTGTTACCATTGTGTCATTTTTAAACAGATTAGAAGAATATTTAGATATCAACATATCATAGGTGATGCTTCTACACATGTGATTTAAGAAGTAGATACAGTGTTCACCACATGTGACCGATGTGACATCCTGAACTTGTTTGTCTGATAAATGTATCTCGTCACATGACATGTTTAAAAAGTCATAAATCGATTTAGGAAATATTGAATGATTTGGAGCATTTCCAAAACTGTCAAAAAAACACCCAACTCTCTCCAATATATAAACTGCCAGCCAATGCTCTCCAGGCTGGTCAGAGGGGTGTGTGTTAATTATCATAGCACTAGGTCTTATTTGTAGAGGTTGCTGGGGCAGTTTATCACAAGCCAAAACACCTGGCTGTCAGTTCCACAGTATTCATGATGCTTAATAGTAATCAACTAAAACCTGTCTGCGATGGGACACTTCAATCATACTATCATATACCGCATAAATTATTAGATTGATGGTATTAGGCAGCGGGTTCCTGAAACGTGTCTCCAGGCGTATGTTACCACTCTTGATCAATGATAGATGCTGACTATTATCCTCGTCAGGTGTCAGATTAAATGCATAAAGAGTGTACCGTCTCAGGAAATCGTTTCGATCAATGGCCATAGCACTGTTCTTTAAATGTCTCCCTGTTGATAACACCAGTTGATAGAATTCACGAGTCACGCAACCATTAGGGAAGTCCGGTTGTAATGGTTTGGTGGGGAACTGGACACCGTCAACATATATTGCCAGATATTCTAGATTATAATTCTTAAAATTGAATGGGTTCTTGCCATAGTCGCCCGTAAAAGTGTCATTATCAACCATCGCTACCACCACAGACTATGTTATTGTTTGACTAAAACCCCTTGCTTGACTAAATAAAAATGATTGTAATGATACATGAACTCTGATAATTTATTTGACCAACATTTTATTGACTTGCACAATCTTACACAATTTGTCTGAACATGTTGAACACAACTAAACACATTATGAACACACACACGGTTGCAACTTTTTCACAAAACGTGTTACCATTGTGTCATTTTTAAACAGATTAGAAGAATATTTAGATATCAACATATCATAGGTGATGCTTCTACACATGTGATTTAAGAAGTAGATACAGTGTTCACCACATGTGACCGATGTGACATCCTGAACTTGTTTGTCTGATAAATGTATCTCGTCACATGACATGTTTAAAAAGTCATAAATCGATTTAGGAAATATTGAATGATTTGGAGCATTTCCAAAACTGTCAAAAAAACACCCAACTCTCTCCAATATATAAACTGCCAGCCAATGCTCTCCAGGCTGGTCAGAGGGGTGTGTGTTAATTATCATAGCACTAGGTCTTATTTGTAGAGGTTGCTGGGGCAGTTTATCACAAGCCAAAACACCTGGCTGTCAGTTCCACAGTATTCATGATGCTTAATAGTAATCAACTAAAACCTGTCTGCGATGGGACACTTCAATCATACTATCATATACCGCATAAATTATTAGATTGATGGTATTAGGCAGCGGGTTCCTGAAACGTGTCTCCAGGCGTATGTTACCACTCTTGATCAATGATAGATGCTGACTATTATCCTCGTCAGGTGTCAGATTAAATGCATAAAGAGTGTACCGTCTCAGGAAATCGTTTCGATCAATGGCCATAGCACTGTTCTTTAAATGTCTCCCTGTTGATAACACCAGTTGATAGAATTCACGAGTCACGCAACCATTAGGGAAGTCCGGTTGTAATGGTTTGGTGGGGAACTGGACACCGTCAACATATATTGCCAGATATTCTAGATTATAATTCTTAAAATTGAATGGGTTCTTGCCATAGTCGCCCGTAAAAGTGTCATTATCAACCATCGCTACCACCACAGACTATGTTATTGTTTGACTAAAACCCCTTGCTTGACTAAATAAAAATGATTGTAATGATACATGAACTCTGATAATTTATTTGACCAACATTTTATTGACTTGCACAATCTTACACAATTT
Source organism: Nansenia antarctica (assembly GCF_963989245.1). Taxonomy (NCBI): domain Eukaryota; kingdom Metazoa; phylum Chordata; class Actinopteri; order Argentiniformes; family Microstomatidae; genus Nansenia; species Nansenia antarctica. The sequence goes on from NC_137674.1 coordinate 82,017,184, forward strand.
GTCTGAACATGTTGAACACAACTAAACACATTATGAACACACACACGGTTGCAACTTTTTCACAAAACGTGTTACCATTGTGTCATTTTTAAACAGATTAGAAGAATATTTAGATATCAACATATCATAGGTGATGCTTCTACACATGTGATTTAAGAAGTAGATACAGTGTTCACCACATGTGACCGATGTGACATCCTGAACTTGTTTGTCTGATAAATGTATCTCGTCACATGACATGTTTAAAAAGTCATAAATCGATTTAGGAAATATTGAATGATTTGGAGCATTTCCAAAACTGTCAAAAAAACACCCAACTCTCTCCAATATATAAACTGCCAGCCAATGCTCTCCAGGCTGGTCAGAGGGGTGTGTGTTAATTATCATAGCACTAGGTCTTATTTGTAGAGGTTGCTGGGGCAGTTTATCACAAGCCAAAACACCTGGCTGTCAGTTCCACAGTATTCATGATGCTTAATAGTAATCAACTAAAACCTGTCTGCGATGGGACACTTCAATCATACTATCATATACCGCATAAATTATTAGATTGATGGTATTAGGCAGCGGGTTCCTGAAACGTGTCTCCAGGCGTATGTTACCACTCTTGATCAATGATAGATGCTGACTATTATCCTCGTCAGGTGTCAGATTAAATGCATAAAGAGTGTACCGTCTCAGGAAATCGTTTCGATCAATGGCCATAGCACTGTTCTTTAAATGTCTCCCTGTTGATAACACCAGTTGATAGAATTCACGAGTCACGCAACCATTAGGGAAGTCCGGTTGTAATGGTTTGGTGGGGAACTGGACACCGTCAACATATATTGCCAGATATTCTAGATTATAATTCTTAAAATTGAATGGGTTCTTGCCATAGTCGCCCGTAAAAGTGTCATTATCAACCATCGCTACCACCACAGACTATGTTATTGTTTGACTAAAACCCCTTGCTTGACTAAATAAAAATGATTGTAATGATACATGAACTCTGATAATTTATTTGACCAACATTTTATTGACTTGCACAATCTTACACAATTGTCTGAACATGTTGAACACAACTAAACACATTATGAACACACACACGGTTGCAACTTTTTCACAAAACGTGTTACCATTGTGTCATTTTTAAACAGATTAGAAGAATATTTAGATATCAACATATCATAGGTGATGCTTCTACACATGTGATTTAAGAAGTAGATACAGTGTTCACCACATGTGACCGATGTGACATCCTGAACTTGTTTGTCTGATAAATGTATCTCGTCACATGACATGTTTAAAAAGTCATAAATCGATTTAGGAAATATTGAATGATTTGGAGCATTTCCAAAACTGTCAAAAAAACACCCAACTCTCTCCAATATATAAACTGCCAGCCAATGCTCTCCAGGCTGGTCAGAGGGGTGTGTGTTAATTATCATAGCACTAGGTCTTATTTGTAGAGGTTGCTGGGGCAGTTTATCACAAGCCAAAACACCTGGCTGTCAGTTCCACAGTATTCATGATGCTTAATAGTAATCAACTAAAACCTGTCTGCGATGGGACACTTCAATCATACTATCATATACCGCATAAATTATTAGATTGATGGTATTAGGCAGCGGGTTCCTGAAACGTGTCTCCAGGCGTATGTTACCACTCTTGATCAATGATAGATGCTGACTATTATCCTCGTCAGGTGTCAGATTAAATGCATAAAGAGTGTACCGTCTCAGGAAATCGTTTCGATCAATGGCCATAGCACTGTTCTTTAAATGTCTCCCTGTTGATAACACCAGTTGATAGAATTCACGAGTCACGCAACCATTAGGGAAGTCCGGTTGTAATGGTTTGGTGGGGAACTGGACACCGTCAACATATATTGCCAGATATTCTAGATTATAATTCTTAAAATTGAATGGGTTCTTGCCATAGTCGCCCGTAAAAGTGTCATTATCAACCATCGCTACCACCACAGACTATGTTATTGTTTGACTAAAACCCCTTGCTTGACTAAATAAAAATGATTGTAATGATACATGAACTCTGATAATTTATTTGACCAACATTTTATTGACTTGCACAATCTTACACAATTGTCTGAACATGTTGAACACAACTAAACACATTATGAACACACACACGGTTGCAACTTTTTCACAAAACGTGTTACCATTGTGTCATTTTTAAACAGATTAGAAGAATATTTAGATATCAACATATCATAGGTGATGCTTCTACACATGTGATTTAAGAAGTAGATACAGTGTTCACCACATGTGACCGATGTGACATCCTGAACTTGTTTGTCTGATAAATGTATCTCGTCACATGACATGTTTAAAAAGTCATAAATCGATTTAGGAAATATTGAATGATTTGGAGCATTTCCAAAACTGTCAAAAAAACACCCAACTCTCTCCAATATATAAACTGCCAGCCAATGCTCTCCAGGCTGGTCAGAGGGGTGTGTGTTAATTATCATAGCACTAGGTCTTATTTGTAGAGGTTGCTGGGGCAGTTTATCACAAGCCAAAACACCTGGCTGTCAGTTCCACAGTATTCATGATGCTTAATAGTAATCAACTAAAACCTGTCTGCGATGGGACACTTCAATCATACTATCATATACCGCATAAATTATTAGATTGATGGTATTAGGCAGCGGGTTCCTGAAACGTGTCTCCAGGCGTATGTTACCACTCTTCAGGCCCGTCACTATGGGCGGGCCTCAGGGGGCCAGGCCCCCCCACAGACGTGCTGGTGCCCCCCCAACTGGCAGCCAGATATTTAAAAAAAAAAAAAAAAATATAAAAAAATATTATTCATATTTTATGTTAAATGAAGACATTAAAATTGAGAAACAATAGTGTGTTTTTCATTTTGTTGGACGGGATTCTAAGGCGAGCACTGAGCAGTTGAGTGAAATCTGCGCGTTTTGATGGATAAAGCTTTTTGAATAAAGATGGATATAAGAAAGTGGATTACCGGTAAATCCTCGAAAGGTGCAGCTGCACCCAACCCCGATGGACATACGTAGCACCAGCATTAGCGACTGTGGGCAGCCTGACACTAGCAGCCCGACGGCTACCACTAGTGAGGTAAGTCCTACTAGCCCAACTGTTAGGGCTAGGGCTACTACTAGCCTTGCTAGCCCCCCGATGAAAGTTTTGTTACTTTTCGAGCCACCAAACAGACTGCTACAAAGCGAGAACATGGACCTGTTCACTGCGGTTACTCTTGTGAACAGTGCATCTGAATGCATAAAATCACTGCGCACAGAGGATGAGTTTACTGCGCTCTGGGACCTCTGCTCTCCTCCAGCCTCAGCCACTGACGAGGCTGGTCCCAGCTGTCCAACTAAGAGAAGACGCACAATTAACAAGAGCTTTGGTGCATTTGTAGTTGAAGGAACGGTTGGACAGTCACAGAGGGGCACTGGCGAAAAGACAGAGTTCCTGAGAGTGTTTTACAGTGTTATTGATGCTGTGCAAGGAGAGATGGATGCGCGTTTTGGAGAGCGCAGCTGCAAGCTCATTGGTGCGCTGGCTGCTTTAAACCCAGAGGCCGAGGATTTCATGGATCCATCGAAGGTCACTCCTCTCCTAAGATTAGCTCGAACTGAAGTGGTTGAATCTGAATATGCTGTGGCTCGTGGTGGGTTCCTGGTAAAGAAGATGGAGGACACCTCGTTTCCCCCCAAAGATGGACAATGGACAATAGCCAATATTCTCAGTATACATTCCACTCAGCACTCCAGGCCATGCCAACTGTCATCCAAGCTTATACACTCGCCCTAACTTTGGGAGCGTCTACCGCGACTTGTGAAAACTATTTTTCAACACTTAAAAATGTTTTCTCTGAGCATCGGCGCAGCATGTTGCACAAGCGCAAGGCTCAACTGATTCAGCTTGCCTTCGAAAAGGACCTCACCCACAAGTTCAAGGATGAGTGGAAGCAGAGGCGCCCCGTCCATAGAGGCAACCAAGGCAATTGCTTGGGGCCACCAAACAAAAAGGGCCTCCAAATTTTTTTCCCCAAAATGTTTTTTTCCACATTTTTTTTTCCAGATGGGAGTGTTACATTAGTTTTCTTAAGATAGGATAATAAATAAATCTGTTCAATGGGCATTTGCCAAAGTAGCCTACTGTTAATCAGTATTTATCCTGTATAGAATAGAATAGACTTTATTGTCGTTGTACAGTTGCCTATACAATGAAATTGTAGTGGCTCTTCCGAAGGTGCAAAAAAACAGAAAACATATTCACATATTCACAAACATATACACATATAAGATAAACATTTATGAACATGTCTTATGTCTACTGTTCAGTGTCTACTGTATGGTGTATATGAAGATGTTATGACGTTTTATCATGAAAATAATGAACAGCAAGCTAGATCCAAAACTAGGGCCGGTGGAGGAGGGCAATTGTCACATTGGACATTTATTGAATAGAACAGTCAAACTTGGCGAAGTACAAAAATAATCCATAAGCGATCAAAACCAGAAAAATAACAAACAATGCGTATAGAATATGCGTATAATGCGGTCAACAAAAATACATCGCTCCCCTCTCTCTCCACTACCACCATGCAAGGTGCGCAGGTGCTTAAATTACCTTGCAATATCACCCCCCATAACCATATGACTTCTCAATACGGTGATCTAGGCAATAAACAAACAATCAAAGTAAACTCACAATAAACCCATTAGCCTGTTATACTAAATACCCCCTAAATCATATTCATACCTCCTACAACACCTCAGGCCTTTGGGTCGGGTGGTTCATGGAGGCAGACTGAAAGGACACACATTCATTGCCTATTTCATAAATGTTCTCCATATAACGACGTCGATCATTGATCGGCAACAACACTATATAATTGTTTGCCTGACTGGCAATCGGATTTGGGCAGTCTGGGGATTTACACGGCAAATCAAATGAAGAACTACAAATCCCTGATGACAGGGAGATGACGTATGACTGCTCTGATGAATCAACCCCTATTTCATTATTTTCTCTATATAGCGACGTCGATCATTGATCGGCAACGACACTATAATATAGTTTGCCTAACTGGCCATCGGATTTGGGCTCCTAATATCTAAAAAGCACTACGGTTTTCTTATTTTATCGGATTAAAGTAGCGAAGACCAGAAATTCCCATTGACCGCCAGTCAAACTTCTCCCCTTCTATCACCCAAAAAGGGGCGTGATCATTCTGATGACAGGGAGAGGACGCGCAACTGCTCTGATGAATTGTAGTTTATTGATAGCTGGCTAGTCTCGCGGTGCCAGCCGTTTCCACTTCCGCTTTGCTCTCGCTCCAAACGTCTGGAGACCTTTATCCATAGAACGGATTCTATGTGCGCCCGGAGCGAGCGGCAAATCTAGGACACTGATAGGCCGGACCGATGGGAAGCACCGCCCCCCCGTCCTTCTCATTGGTTCAGTTTTTAAAAAAAAAAAGTTAACTATTCATTTGTTACGTATTTATTTGACATCTGGGTACAAAATATAAATAGTTAATACATCATGTAGCCTATATTAAAGCCTTTAAAAATGATTCATGATAAGATCCATCATTTACATGCATTTACATGCATCATTTACATGCTCCATGTTGCATGTAATTTGTATGCTACTTGTGGTCCAGTATGTCGCAATGTGTACTAGGTGTGCTACTGTACCTGTGGTCATGTACTGTTTTTACTGTTTTTATGTAATGTGCTTTGCATGTTTTTATGTGCTTTTATTATGTCAAATGTAATTGTTGTATTGTGGCTGTCTTGGCCAGGGCTCCTTTGTAAAAGAGACGCTAGTCTTTCAGACAGTTTTTTTTACTTACACACACACGAGCGCGCGCATATGCACGAACTTCGTAAAACCGTATTATATTTTAGTGTCAGGGAAATAAATACATTTTAAAATGTCCACATCGTCACCCGCCTAAGACCCTTACCAGGGGCCCCCAAAAGTCTAGGGGCTCCACTGAGTGGAAGGACTTACTGATGAGGAGATTCAGCACTGAAAAACGCCGCCTCCTTCTTTTCTGAGCCGGGTGTGTGTGTGTGTGTGTGTGTCCGTGTGAGCACACGCCGTGGTGATGTTTTGCTAGTTGTATTCTCGACAGCTTTTTCAACTGGAGAGATGAGCTGCTTGCACGGTTATGCTATATTTAATGTGCTTTGTGTATAACGTGTTCAATGATGAGGATCTGGCTGATCCTATTTGCTGTAGATGGGTGGTTTTAATGTGATGATCACACGATCGGTCGGTCATACTGTATCCCTTTTGGAAGTGCACTGATTGCGTGCCAGTCTCCTAATTTTAGTTACGTAGGCTATCCCTGGCATTTATTTAATTCTTGTTCTTGTAAGTGTGCCGGGTTGGTGCCAATTATTGACCTGTGCGCATTGTAATGCACAACTTGGCCTCTCCACGCTATAAAGTAACTTGCATTCAAATAATTTTAGCTTAGGCCTACTCGGGTCGACAAGGCCTTGTAATAAACCAGCTTCGCCTGTGTTTATTGTTATGTTATTTGCTGCATTCTGATAATTTTAGGTCTAGTCTTCATCGGTAGGCTACGTGTCCAATTTAGCCTCTGCAACCTACTATGCATGTCAGTGTTGCATGACGAATACCATAGCATATCGGATTATATAAAATAGTTAATAATAATTGTGCCCCCCCATGCAGTTCATTGGCCCACCCTAAGACTGGGCCCTGGTGACGGGTCTGCCACTCTTGATCAATGATAGATGCTGACTATTATCCTCGTCAGGTGTCAGATTAAATGCATAAAGAGTGTACCGTCTCAGGAAATCGTTTCGATCAATGGCCATAGCACTGTTCTTTAAATGTCTCCCTGTTGATAACACCAGTTGATAGAATTCACGAGTCACGCAACCATTAGGGAAGTCCGGTTGTAATGGTTTGGTGGGGAACTGGACACCGTCAACATATATTGCCAGATATTCTAGATTATAATTCTTAAAATTGAATGGGTTCTTGCCATAGTCGCCCGTAAAAGTGTCATTATCAACCATCGCTACCACCACAGACTATGTTATTGTTTGACTAAAACCCCTTGCTTGACTAAATAAAAATGATTGTAATGATACATGAACTCTGATAATTTATTTGACCAACATTTTATTGACTTGCACAATCTTACACAATTTGTCTGAACATGTTGAACACAACTAAACACATTATGAACACACACACGGTTGCAACTTTTTCACAAAACGTGTTACCATTGTGTCATTTTTAAACAGATTAGAAGAATATTTAGATATCAACATATCATAGGTGATGCTTCTACACATGTGATTTAAGAAGTAGATACAGTGTTCACCACATGTGACCGATGTGACATCCTGAACTTGTTTGTCTGATAAATGTATCTCGTCACATGACATGTTTAAAAAGTCATAAATCGATTTAGGAAATATTGAATGATTTGGAGCATTTCCAAAACTGTCAAAAAAACACCCAACTCTCTCCAATATATAAACTGCCAGCCAATGCTCTCCAGGCTGGTCAGAGGGGTGTGTGTTAATTATCATAGCACTAGGTCTTATTTGTAGAGGTTGCTGGGGCAGTTTATCACAAGCCAAAACACCTGGCTGTCAGTTCCACAGTATTCATGATGCTTAATAGTAATCAACTAAAACCTGTCTGCGATGGGACACTTCAATCATACTATCATATACCGCATAAATTATTAGATTGATGGTATTAGGCAGCGGGTTCCTGAAACGTGTCTCCAGGCGTATGTTACCACTCTTGATCAATGATAGATGCTGACTATTATCCTCGTCAGGTGTCAGATTAAATGCATAAAGAGTGTACCGTCTCAGGAAATCGTTTCGATCAATGGCCATAGCACTGTTCTTTAAATGTCTCCCTGTTGATAACACCAGTTGATAGAATTCACGAGTCACGCAACCATTAGGGAAGTCCGGTTGTAATGGTTTGGTGGGGAACTGGACACCGTCAACATATATTGCCAGATATTCTAGATTATAATTCTTAAAATTGAATGGGTTCTTGCCATAGTCGCCCGTAAAAGTGTCATTATCAACCATCGCTACCACCACAGACTATGTTATTGTTTGACTAAAACCCCTTGCTTGACTAAATAAAAATGATTGTAATGATACATGAACTCTGATAATTTATTTGACCAACATTTTATTGACTTGCACAATCTTACACAATTTGTCTGAACATGTTGAACACAACTAAACACATTATGAACACACACACGGTTGCAACTTTTTCACAAAACGTGTTACCATTGTGTCATTTTTAAACAGATTAGAAGAATATTTAGATATCAACATATCATAGGTGATGCTTCTACACATGTGATTTAAGAAGTAGATACAGTGTTCACCACATGTGACCGATGTGACATCCTGAACTTGTTTGTCTGATAAATGTATCTCGTCACATGACATGTTTAAAAAGTCATAAATCGATTTAGGAAATATTGAATGATTTGGAGCATTTCCAAAACTGTCAAAAAAACACCCAACTCTCTCCAATATATAAACTGCCAGCCAATGCTCTCCAGGCTGGTCAGAGGGGTGTGTGTTAATTATCATAGCACTAGGTCTTATTTGTAGAGGTTGCTGGGGCAGTTTATCACAAGCCAAAACACCTGGCTGTCAGTTCCACAGTATTCATGATGCTTAATAGTAATCAACTAAAACCTGTCTGCGATGGGACACTTCAATCATACTATCATATACCGCATAAATTATTAGATTGATGGTATTAGGCAGCGGGTTCCTGAAACGTGTCTCCAGGCGTATGTTACCACTCTTGATCAATGATAGATGCTGACTATTATCCTCGTCAGGTGTCAGATTAAATGCATAAAGAGTGTACCGTCTCAGGAAATCGTTTCGATCAATGGCCATAGCACTGTTCTTTAAATGTCTCCCTGTTGATAACACCAGTTGATAGAATTCACGAGTCACGCAACCATTAGGGAAGTCCGGTTGTAATGGTTTGGTGGGGAACTGGACACCGTCAACATATATTGCCAGATATTCTAGATTATAATTCTTAAAATTGAATGGGTTCTTGCCATAGTCGCCCGTAAAAGTGTCATTATCAACCATCGCTACCACCACAGACTATGTTATTGTTTGACTAAAACCCCTTGCTTGACTAAATAAAAATGATTGTAATGATACATGAACTCTGATAATTTATTTGACCAACATTTTATTGACTTGCACAATCTTACACAATTTGTCTGAACATGTTGAACACAACTAAACACATTATGAACACACACACGGTTGCAACTTTTTCACAAAACGTGTTACCATTGTGTCATTTTTAAACAGATTAGAAGAATATTTAGATATCAACATATCATAGGTGATGCTTCTACACATGTGATTTAAGAAGTAGATACAGTGTTCACCACATGTGACCGATGTGACATCCTGAACTTGTTTGTCTGATAAATGTATCTCGTCACATGACATGTTTAAAAAGTCATAAATCGATTTAGGAAATATTGAATGATTTGGAGCATTTCCAAAACTGTCAAAAAAACACCCAACTCTCTCCAATATATAAACTGCCAGCCAATGCTCTCCAGGCTGGTCAGAGGGGTGTGTGTTAATTATCATAGCACTAGGTCTTATTTGTAGAGGTTGCTGGGGCAGTTTATCACAAGCCAAAACACCTGGCTGTCAGTTCCACAGTATTCATGATGCTTAATAGTAATCAACTAAAACCTGTCTGCGATGGGACACTTCAATCATACTATCATATACCGCATAAATTATTAGATTGATGGTATTAGGCAGCGGGTTCCTGAAACGTGTCTCCAGGCGTATGTTACCACTCTTGATCAATGATAGATGCTGACTATTATCCTCGTCAGGTGTCAGATTAAATGCATAAAGAGTGTACCGTCTCAGGAAATCGTTTCGATCAATGGCCATAGCACTGTTCTTTAAATGTCTCCCTGTTGATAACACCAGTTGATAGAATTCACGAGTCACGCAACCATTAGGGAAGTCCGGTTGTAATGGTTTGGTGGGGAACTGGACACCGTCAACATATATTGCCAGATATTCTAGATTATAATTCTTAAAATTGAATGGGTTCTTGCCATAGTCGCCCGTAAAAGTGTCATTATCAACCATCGCTACCACCACAGACTATGTTATTGTTTGACTAAAACCCCTTGCTTGACTAAATAAAAATGATTGTAATGATACATGAACTCTGATAATTTATTTGACCAACATTTTATTGACTTGCACAATCTTACACAATTTGTCTGAACATGTTGAACACAACTAAACACATTATGAACACACACACGGTTGCAACTTTTTCACAAAACGTGTTACCATTGTGTCATTTTTAAACAGATTAGAAGAATATTTAGATATCAACATATCATAGGTGATGCTTCTACACATGTGATTTAAGAAGTAGATACAGTGTTCACCACATGTGACCGATGTGACATCCTGAACTTGTTTGTCTGATAAATGTATCTCGTCACATGACATGTTTAAAAAGTCATAAATCGATTTAGGAAATATTGAATGATTTGGAGCATTTCCAAAACTGTCAAAAAAACACCCAACTCTCTCCAATATATAAACTGCCAGCCAATGCTCTCCAGGCTGGTCAGAGGGGTGTGTGTTAATTATCATAGCACTAGGTCTTATTTGTAGAGGTTGCTGGGGCAGTTTATCACAAGCCAAAACACCTGGCTGTCAGTTCCACAGTATTCATGATGCTTAATAGTAATCAACTAAAACCTGTCTGCGATGGGACACTTCAATCATACTATCATATACCGCATAAATTATTAGATTGATGGTATTAGGCAGCGGGTTCCTGAAACGTGTCTCCAGGCGTATGTTACCACTCTTGATCAATGATAGATGCTGACTATTATCCTCGTCAGGTGTCAGATTAAATGCATAAAGAGTGTACCGTCTCAGGAAATCGTTTCGATCAATGGCCATAGCACTGTTCTTTAAATGTCTCCCTGTTGATAACACCAGTTGATAGAATTCACGAGTCACGCAACCATTAGGGAAGTCCGGTTGTAATGGTTTGGTGGGGAACTGGACACCGTCAACATATATTGCCAGATATTCTAGATTATAATTCTTAAAATTGAATGGGTTCTTGCCATAGTCGCCCGTAAAAGTGTCATTATCAACCATCGCTACCACCACAGACTATGTTATTGTTTGACTAAAACCCCTTGCTTGACTAAATAAAAATGATTGTAATGATACATGAACTCTGATAATTTATTTGACCAACATTTTATTGACTTGCACAATCTTACACAATTTGTCTGAACATGTTGAACACAACTAAACACATTATGAACACACACACGGTTGCAACTTTTTCACAAAACATGTTACCATTGTGTCATTTTTAAACAGATTAGAAGAATATTTAGATATCAACATATCATAGGTGATGCTTCTACACATGTGATTTAAGAAGTAGATACAGTGTTCACCACATGTGACCGATGTGACATCCTGAACTTGTTTGTCTGATAAATGTATCTCGTCACATGACATGTTTAAAAAGTCATAAATCGATTTAGGAAATATTGAATGATTTGGAGCATTTCCAAAACTGTCAAAAAAACACCCAACTCTCTCCAATATATAAACTGCCAGCCAATGCTCTCCAGGCTGGTCAGAGGGGTGTGTGTTAATTATCATAGCACTAGGTCTTATTTGTAGAGGTTGCTGGGGCAGTTTATCACAAGCCAAAACACCTGGCTGTCAGTTCCACAGTATTCATGATGCTTAATAGTAATCAACTAAAACCTGTCTGCGATGGGACACTTCAATCATACTATCATATACCGCATAAATTATTAGATTGATGGTATTAGGCAGCGGGTTCCTGAAACGTGTCTCCAGGCGTATGTTACCACTCTTGATCAATGATAGATGCTGACTATTATCCTCGTCAGGTGTCAGATTAAATGCATAAAGAGTGTACCGTCTCAGGAAATCGTTTCGATCAATGGCCATAGCACTGTTCTTTAAATGTCTCCCTGTTGATAACACCAGTTGATAGAATTCACGAGTCACGCAACCATTAGGGAAGTCCGGTTGTAATGGTTTGGTGGGGAACTGGACACCGTCAACATATATTGCCAGATATTCTAGATTATAATTCTTAAAATTGAATGGGTTCTTGCCATAGTCGCCCGTAAAAGTGTCATTATCAACCATCGCTACCACCACAGACTATGTTATTGTTTGACTAAAACCCCTTGCTTGACTAAATAAAAATGATTGTAATGATACATGAACTCTGATAATTTATTTGACCAACATTTTATTGACTTGCACAATCTTACACAATTTGTCTGAACATGTTGAACACAACTAAACACATTATGAACACACACACACGGTTGCAACTTTTTCACAAAACGTGTTACCATTGTGTCATTTTTAAACAGATTAGAAGAATATTTAGATATCAACATATCATAGGTGATGCTTCTACACATGTGATTTAAGAAGTAGATACAGTGTTCACCACATGTGACCGATGTGACATCCTGAACTTGTTTGTCTGATAAATGTATCTCGTCACATGACATGTTTAAAAAGTCATAAATCGATTTAGGAAATATTGAATGATTTGGAGCATTTCCAAAACTGTCAAAAAAACACCCAACTCTCTCCAATATATAAACTGCCAGCCAATGCTCTCCAGGCTGGTCAGAGGGGTGTGTGTTAATTATCATAGCACTAGGTCTTATTTGTAGAGGTTGCTGGGGCAGTTTATCACAAGCCAAAACACCTGGCTGTCAGTTCCACAGTATTCATGATGCTTAATAGTAATCAACTAAAACCTGTCTGCGATGGGACACTTCAATCATACTATCATATACCGCATAAATTATTAGATTGATGGTATTAGGCAGCGGGTTCCTGAAACGTGTCTCCAGGCGTATGTTACCACTCTTGATCAATGATAGATGCTGACTATTATCCTCGTCAGGTGTCAGATTAAATGCATAAAGAGTGTACCGTCTCAGGAAATCGTTTCGATCAATGGCCATAGCACTGTTCTTTAAATGTCTCCCTGTTGATAACACCAGTTGATAGAATTCACGAGTCACGCAACCATTAGGGAAGTACGGTTGTAATGGTTTGGTGGGGAACTGGACACCGTCAACATATATTGCCAGATATTCTAGATTATAATTCTTAAAATTGAATGGGTTCTTGCCATAGTCGCCCGTAAAAGTGTCATTATCAACCATCGCTACCACCACAGACTATGTTATTGTTTGACTAAAACCCCTTGCTTGACTAAATAAAAATGATTGTAATGATACATGAACTCTGATAATTTATTTGACCAACATTTTATTGACTTGCACAATCTTACACAATTTGTCTGAACATGTTGAACACAACTAAACACATTATGAACACACACACGGTTGCAACTTTTTCACAAAACGTGTTACCATTGTGTCATTTTTAAACAGATTAGAAGAATATTTAGATATCAACATATCATAGGTGATGCTTCTACACATGTGATTTAAGAAGTAGATACAGTGTTCACCACATGTGACCGATGTGACATCCTGAACTTGTTTGTCTGATAAATGTATCTCGTCACATGACATGTTTAAAAAGTCATAAATCGATTTAGGAAATATTGAATGATTTGGAGCATTTCCAAAACTGTCAAAAAAACACCCAACTCTCTCCAATATATAAACTGCCAGCCAATGCTCTCCAGGCTGGTCAGAGGGGTGTGTGTTAATTATCATAGCACTAGGTCTTATTTGTAGAGGTTGCTGGGGCAGTTTATCACAAGCCAAAACACCTGGCTGTCAGTTCCACAGTATTCATGATGCTTAATAGTAATCAACTAAAACCTGTCTGCGATGGGACACTTCAATCATACTATCATATACCGCATAAATTATTAGATTGATGGTATTAGGCAGCGGGTTCCTGAAACGTGTCTCCAGGCGTATGTTACCACTCTTGATCAATGATAGATGCTGACTATTATCCTCGTCAGGTGTCAGATTAAATGCATAAAGAGTGTACCGTCTCAGGAAATCGTTTCGATCAATGGCCATAGCACTGTTCTTTAAATGTCTCCCTGTTGATAACACCAGTTGATAGAATTCACGAGTCACGCAACCATTAGGGAAGTCCGGTTGTAATGGTTTGGTGGGGAACTGGACACCGTCAACATATATTGCCAGATATTCTAGATTATAATTCTTAAAATTGAATGGGTTCTTGCCATAGTCGCCCGTAAAAGTGTCATTATCAACCATCGCTATCACCACAGACTATGTTATTGTTTGACTAAAACCCCTTGCTTGACTAAATAAAAATGATTGTAATGATACATGAACTCTGATAATTTATTTGACCAACATTTTATTGACTTGCACAATCTTACACAATTTGTCTGAACATGTTGAACACAACTAAACACATTATGAACACACACACGGTTGCAACTTTTTCACAAAACGTGTTACCATTGTGTCATTTTTAAACAGATTAGAAGAATATTTAGATATCAACATATCATTGGTGATGCTTCTACACATGTGATTTAAGAAGTAGATACAGTGTTCACCACATGTGACCGATGTGACATCCTGAACTTGTTTGTCTGATAAATGTATCTCGTCACATGACATGTTTAAAAAGTCATAAATCGATTTAGGAAATATTGAATGATTTGGAGCATTTCCAAAACTGTCAAAAAAACACCCAACTCTCTCCAATATATAAACTGCCAGCCAATGCTCTCCAGGCTGGTCAGAGGGGTGTGTGTTAATTATCATAGCACTAGGTCTTATTTGTAGAGGTTGCTGGGGCAGTTTATCACAAGCCAAAACACCTGGCTGTCAGTTCCACAGTATTCATGATGCTTAATAGTAATCAACTAAAACCTGTCTGCGATGGGACACTTCAATCATACTATCATATACCGCATAAATTATTAGATTGATGGTATTAGGCAGCGGGTTCCTGAAACGTGTCTCCAGGCGTATGTTACCACTCTTGATCAATGATAGATGCTGACTATTATCCTCGTCAGGTGTCAGATTAAATGCATAAAGAGTGTACCGTCTCAGGAAATCGTTTCGATCAATGGCCATAGCACTGTTCTTTAAATGTCTCCCTGTTGATAACACCAGTTGATAGAATTCACGAGTCACGCAACCATTAGGGAAGTCCGGTTGTAATGGTTTGGTGGGGAACTGGACACCGTCAACATATATTGCCAGATATTCTAGATTATAATTCTTAAAATTGAATGGGTTCTTGCCATAGTCGCCCGTAAAAGTGTCATTATCAACCATCGCTACCACCACAGACTATGTTATTGTTTGACTAAAACCCCTTGCTTGACTAAATAAAAATGATTGTAATGATACATGAACTCTGATAATTTATTTGACCAACATTTTATTGACTTGCACAATCTTACACAATTTGTCTGAACATGTTGAACACAACTAAACACATTATGAACACACACACGGTTGCAACTTTTTCACAAAACGTGTTACCATTGTGTCATTTTTAAACAGATTAGAAGAATATTTAGATATCAACATATCATAGGTGATGCTTCTACACATGTGATTTAAGAAGTAGATACAGTGTTCACCACATGTGACCGATGTGACATCCTGAACTTGTTTGTCTGATAAATGTATCTCGTCACATGACATGTTTAAAAAGTCATAAATCGATTTAGGAAATATTGAATGATTTGGAGCATTTCCAAAACTGTCAAAAAAACACCCAACTCTCTCCAATATATAAACTGCCAGCCAATGCTCTCCAGGCTGGTCAGAGGGGTGTGTGTTAATTATCATAGCACTAGGTCTTATTTGTAGAGGTTGCTGGGGCAGTTTATCACAAGCCAAAACACCTGGCTGTCAGTTCCACAGTATTCATGATGCTTAATAGTAATCAACTAAAACCTGTCTGCGATGGGACACTTCAATCATACTATCATATACCGCATAAATTATTAGATTGATGGTATTAGGCAGCGGGTTCCTGAAACGTGTCTCCAGGCGTATGTTACCACTCTTGATCAATGATAGATGCTGACTATTATCCTCGTCAGGTGTCAGATTAAATGCATAAAGAGTGTACCGTCTCAGGAAATCGTTTCGATCAATGGCCATAGCACTGTTCTTTAAATGTCTCCCTGTTGATAACACCAGTTGATAGAATTCACGAGTCACGCAACCATTATGGAAGTCCGGTTGTAATGGTTTGGTGGGGAACTGGACACCGTCAACATATATTGCCAGATATTCTAGATTATAATTCTTAAAATTGAATGGGTTCTTGCCATAGTCGCCCGTAAAAGTGTCATTATCAACCATCGCTACCACCACAGACTATGTTATTGTTTGACTAAAACCCCTTGCTTGACTAAATAAAAATGATTGTAATGATACATGAACTCTGATAATTTATTTGACCAACATTTTATTGACTTGCACAATCTTACACAATTTGTCTGAACATGTTGAACACAACTAAACACATTATGAACACACACACGGTTGCAACTTTTTCACAAAACGTGTTACCATTGTGTCATTTTTAAACAGATTAGAAGAATATTTAGATATCAACATATCATAGGTGATGCTTCTACACATGTGATTTAAGAAGTAGATACAGTGTTCACCACATGTGACCGATGTGACATCCTGAACTTGTTTGTCTGATAAATGTATCTCGTCACATGACATGTTTAAAAAGTCATAAATCGATTTAGGAAATATTGAATGATTTGGAGCATTTCCAAAACTGTCAAAAAAACACCCAACTCTCTCCAATATATAAACTGCCAGCCAATGCTCTCCAGGCTGGTCAGAGGGGTGTGTGTTAATTATCATAGCACTAGGTCTTATTTGTAGAGGTTGCTGGGGCAGTTTATCACAAGCCAAAACACCTGGCTGTCAGTTCCACAGTATTCATGATGCTTAATAGTAATCAACTAAAACCTGTCTGCGATGGGACACTTCAATCATACTATCATATACCGCATAAATTATTAGATTGATGGTATTAGGCAGCGGGTTCCTGAAACGTGTCTCCAGGCGTATGTTACCACTCTTGATCAATGATAGATGCTGACTATTATCCTCGTCAGGTGTCAGATTAAATGCATAAAGAGTGTACCGTCTCAGGAAATCGTTTCGATCAATGGCCATAGCACTGTTCTTTAAATGTCTCCCTGTTGATAACACCAGTTGATAGAATTCACGAGTCACGCAACCATTAGGGAAGTCCGGTTGTAATGGTTTGGTGGGGAACTGGACACCGTCAACATATATTGCCAGATATTCTAGATTATAATTCTTAAAATTGAATGGGTTCTTGCCATAGTCGCCCGTAAAAGTGTCATTATCAACCATCGCTACCACCACAGACTATGTTATTGTTTGACTAAAACCCCTTGCTTGACTAAATAAAAATGATTGTAATGATACATGAACTCTGATAATTTATTTGACCAACATTTTATTGACTTGCACAATCTTACACAATTTGTCTGAACATGTTGAACACAACTAAACACATTATGAACACACACACGGTTGCAACTTTTTCACAAAACATGTTACCATTGTGTCATTTTTAAACAGATTAGAAGAATATTTAGATATCAACATATCATAGGTGATGCTTCTACACATGTGATTTAAGAAGTAGATACAGTGTTCACCACATGTGACCGATGTGACATCCTGAACTTGTTTGTCTGATAAATGTATCTCGTCACATGACATGTTTAAAAAGTCATAAATCGATTTAGGAAATATTGAATGATTTGGAGCATTTCCAAAACTGTCAAAAAAACACCCAACTCTCTCCAATATATAAACTGCCAGCCAATGCTCTCCAGGCTGGTCAGAGGGGTGTGTGTTAATTATCATAGCACTAGGTCTTATTTGTAGAGGTTGCTGGGGCAGTTTATCACAAGCCAAAACACCTGGCTGTCAGTTCCACAGTATTCATGATGCTTAATAGTAATCAACTAAAACCTGTCTGCGATGGGACACTTCAATCATACTATCATATACCGCATAAATTATTAGATTGATGGTATTAGGCAGCGGGTTCCTGAAACGTGTCTCCAGGCGTATGTTACCACTCTTGATCAATGATAGATGCTGACTATTATCCTCGTCAGGTGTCAGATTAAATGCATAAAGAGTGTACCGTCTCAGGAAATCGTTTCGATCAATGGCCATAGCACTGTTCTTTAAATGTCTCCCTGTTGATAACACCAGTTGATAGAATTCACGAGTCACGCAACCATTAGGGAAGTCCGGTTGTAATGGTTTGGTGGGGAACTGGACACCGTCAACATATATTGCCAGATATTCTAGATTATAATTCTTAAAATTGAATGGGTTCTTGCCATAGTCGCCCGTAAAAGTGTCATTATCAACCATCGCTACCACCACAGACTATGTTATTGTTTGACTAAAACCCCTTGCTTGACTAAATAAAAATGATTGTAATGATACATGAACTCTGATAATTTATTTGACCAACATTTTATTGACTTGCACAATCTTACACAATTTGTCTGAACATGTTGAACACAACTAAACACATTATGAACACACACACGGTTGCAACTTTTTCACAAAACGTGTTACCATTGTGTCATTTTTAAACAGATTAGAAGAATATTTAGATATCAACATATCATAGGTGATGCTTCTACACATGTGATTTAAGAAGTAGATACAGTGTTCACCACATGTGACCGATGTGACATCCTGAACTTGTTTGTCTGATAAATGTATCTCGTCACATGACATGTTTAAAAAGTCATAAATCGATTTAGGAAATATTGAATGATTTGGAGCATTTCCAAAACTGTCAAAAAAACACCCAACTCTCTCCAATATATAAACTGCCAGCCAATGCTCTCCAGGCTGGTCAGAGGGGTGTGTGTTAATTATCATAGCACTAGGTCTTATTTGTAGAGGTTGCTGGGGCAGTTTATCACAAGCCAAAACACCTGGCTGTCAGTTCCACAGTATTCATGATGCTTAATAGTAATCAACTAAAACCTGTCTGCGATGGGACACTTCAATCATACTATCATATACCGCATAAATTATTAGATTGATGGTATTAGGCAGCGGGTTCCTGAAACGTGTCTCCAGGCGTATGTTACCACTCTTGATCAATGATAGATGCTGACTATTATCCTCGTCAGGTGTCAGATTAAATGCATAAAGAGTGTACCGTCTCAGGAAATCGTTTCGATCAATGGCCATAGCACTGTTCTTTAAATGTCTCCCTGTTGATAACACCAGTTGATAGAATTCACGAGTCACGCAACCATTAGGGAAGTCCGGTTGTAATGGTTTGGTGGGGAACTGGACACCGTCAACATATATTGCCAGATATTCTAGATTATAATTCTTAAAATTGAATGGGTTCTTGCCATAGTCGCCCGTAAAAGTGTCATTATCAACCATCGCTACCACCACAGACTATGTTATTGTTTGACTAAAACCCCTTGCTTGACTAAATAAAAATGATTGTAATGATACATGAACTCTGATAATTTATTTGACCAACATTTTATTGACTTGCACAATCTTACACAATTTGTCTGAACATGTTGAACACAACTAAACACATTATGAACACACACACGGTTGCAACTTTTTCACAAAACGTGTTACCATTGTGTCATTTTTAAACAGATTAGAAGAATATTTAGATATCAACATATCATAGGTGATGCTTCTACACATGTGATTTAAGAAGTAGATACAGTGTTCACCACATGTGACCGATGTGACATCCTGAACTTGTTTGTCTGATAAATGTATCTCGTCACATGACATGTTTAAAAAGTCATAAATCGATTTAGGAAATATTGAATGATTTGGAGCATTTCCAAAACTGTCAAAAAAACACCCAACTCTCTCCAATATATAAACTGCCAGCCAATGCTCTCCAGGCTGGTCAGAGGGGTGTGTGTTAATTATCATAGCACTAGGTCTTATTTGTAGAGGTTGCTGGGGCAGTTTATCACAAGCCAAAACACCTGGCTGTCAGTTCCACAGTATTCATGATGCTTAATAGTAATCAACTAAAACCTGTCTGCGATGGGACACTTCAATCATACTATCATATACCGCATAAATTATTAGATTGATGGTATTAGGCAGCGGGTTCCTGAAACGTGTCTCCAGGCGTATGTTACCACTCTTGATCAATGATAGATGCTGACTATTATCCTCGTCAGGTGTCAGATTAAATGCATAAAGAGTGTACCGTCTCAGGAAATCGTTTCGATCAATGGCCATAGCACTGTTCTTTAAATGTCTCCCTGTTGATAACACCAGTTGATAGAATTCACGAGTCACGCAACCATTAGGGAAGTCCGGTTGTAATGGTTTGGTGGGGAACTGGACACCGTCAACATATATTGCCAGATATTCTAGATTATAATTCTTAAAATTGAATGGGTTCTTGCCATAGTCGCCCGTAAAAGTGTCATTATCAACCATCGCTACCACCACAGACTATGTTATTGTTTGACTAAAACCCCTTGCTTGACTAAATAAAAATGATTGTAATGATACATGAACTCTGATAATTTATTTGACCAACATTTTATTGACTTGCACAATCTTACACAATTTGTCTGAACATGTTGAACACAACTAAACACATTATGAACACACACACGGTTGCAACTTTTTCACAAAACGTGTTACCATTGTGTCATTTTTAAACAGATTAGAAGAATATTTAGATATCAACATATCATAGGTGATGCTTCTACACATGTGATTTAAGAAGTAGATACAGTGTTCACCACATGTGACCGATGTGACATCCTGAACTTGTTTGTCTGATAAATGTATCTCGTCACATGACATGTTTAAAAAGTCATAAATCGATTTAGGAAATATTGAATGATTTGGAGCATTTCCAAAACTGTCAAAAAAACACCCAACTCTCTCCAATATATAAACTGCCAGCCAATGCTCTCCAGGCTGGTCAGAGGGGTGTGTGTTAATTATCATAGCACTAGGTCTTATTTGTAGAGGTTGCTGGGGCAGTTTATCACAAGCCAAAACACCTGGCTGTCAGTTCCACAGTATTCATGATGCTTAATAGTAATCAACTAAAACCTGTCTGCGATGGGACACTTCAATCATACTATCATATACCGCATAAATTATTAGATTGATGGTATTAGGCAGCGGGTTCCTGAAACGTGTCTCCAGGCGTATGTTACCACTCTTGATCAATGATAGATGCTGACTATTATCCTCGTCAGGTGTCAGATTAAATGCATAAAGAGTGTACCGTCTCAGGAAATCGTTTCGATCAATGGCCATAGCACTGTTCTTTAAATGTCTCCCTGTTGATAACACCAGTTGATAGAATTCACGAGTCACGCAACCATTAGGGAAGTCCGGTTGTAATGGTTTGGTGGGGAACTGGACACCGTCAACATATATTGCCAGATATTCTAGATTATAATTCTTAAAATTGAATGGGTTCTTGCCATAGTCGCCCGTAAAAGTGTCATTATCAACCATCGCTACCACCACAGACTATGTTATTGTTTGACTAAAACCCCTTGCTTGACTAAATAAAAATGATTGTAATGATACATGAACTCTGATAATTTATTTGACCAACATTTTATTGACTTGCACAATCTTACACAATTTGTCTGAACATGTTGAACACAACTAAACACATTATGAACACACACACGGTTGCAACTTTTTCACAAAACGTGTTACCATTGTGTCATTTTTAAACAGATTAGAAGAATATTTAGATATCAACATATCATAGGTGATGCTTCTACACATGTGATTTAAGAAGTAGATACAGTGTTCACCACATGTGACCGATGTGACATCCTGAACTTGTTTGTCTGATAAATGTATCTCGTCACATGACATGTTTAAAAAGTCATAAATCGATTTAGGAAATATTGAATGATTTGGAGCATTTCCAAAACTGTCAAAAAAACACCCAACTCTCTCCAATATATAAACTGCCAGCCAATGCTCTCCAGGCTGGTCAGAGGGGTGTGTGTTAATTATCATAGCACTAGGTCTTATTTGTAGAGGTTGCTGGGGCAGTTTATCACAAGCCAAAACACCTGGCTGTCAGTTCCACAGTATTCATGATGCTTAATAGTAATCAACTAAAACCTGTCTGCGATGGGACACTTCAATCATACTATCATATACCGCATAAATTATTAGATTGATGGTATTAGGCAGCGGGTTCCTGAAACGTGTCTCCAGGCGTATGTTACCACTCTTGATCAATGATAGATGCTGACTATTATCCTCGTCAGGTGTCAGATTAAATGCATAAAGAGTGTACCGTCTCAGGAAATCGTTTCGATCAATGGCCATAGCACTGTTCTTTAAATGTCTCCCTGTTGATAACACCAGTTGATAGAATTCACGAGTCACGCAACCATTAGGGAAGTCCGGTTGTAATGGTTTGGTGGGGAACTGGACACCGTCAACATATATTGCCAGATATTCTAGATTATAATTCTTAAAATTGAATGGGTTCTTGCCATAGTCGCCCGTAAAAGTGTCATTATCAACCATCGCTACCACCACAGACTATGTTATTGTTTGACTAAAACCCCTTGCTTGACTAAATAAAAATGATTGTAATGATACATGAACTCTGATAATTTATTTGACCAACATTTTATTGACTTGCACAATCTTACACAATTTGTCTGAACATGTTGAACACAACTAAACACATTATGAACACACACACGGTTGCAACTTTTTCACAAAACGTGTTACCATTGTGTCATTTTTAAACAGATTAGAAGAATATTTAGATATCAACATATCATAGGTGATGCTTCTACACATGTGATTTAAGAAGTAGATACAGTGTTCACCACATGTGACCGATGTGACATCCTGAACTTGTTTGTCTGATAAATGTATCTCGTCACATGACATGTTTAAAAAGTCATAAATCGATTTAGGAAATATTGAATGATTTGGAGCATTTCCAAAACTGTCAAAAAAACACCCAACTCTCTCCAATATATAAACTGCCAGCCAATGCTCTCCAGGCTGGTCAGAGGGGTGTGTGTTAATTATCATAGCACTAGGTCTTATTTGTAGAGGTTGCTGGGGCAGTTTATCACAAGCCAAAACACCTGGCTGTCAGTTCCACAGTATTCATGATGCTTAATAGTAATCAACTAAAACCTGTCTGCGATGGGACACTTCAATCATACTATCATATACCGCATAAATTATTAGATTGATGGTATTAGGCAGCGGGTTCCTGAAACGTGTCTCCAGGCGTATGTTACCACTCTTGATCAATGATAGATGCTGACTATTATCCTCGTCAGGTGTCAGATTAAATGCATAAAGAGTGTACCGTCTCAGGAAATCGTTTCGATCAATGGCCATAGCACTGTTCTTTAAATGTCTCCCTGTTGATAACACCAGTTGATAGAATTCACGAGTCACGCAACCATTAGGGAAGTCCGGTTGTAATGGTTTGGTGGGGAACTGGACACCGTCAACATATATTGCCAGATATTCTAGATTATAATTCTTAAAATTGAATGGGTTCTTGCCATAGTCGCCCGTAAAAGTGTCATTATCAACCATCGCTACCACCACAGACTATGTTATTGTTTGACTAAAACCCCTTGCTTGACTAAATAAAAATGATTGTAATGATACATGAACTCTGATAATTTATTTGACCAACATTTTATTGACTTGCACAATCTTACACAATTTGTCTGAACATGTTGAACACAACTAAACACATTATGAACACACACACGGTTGCAACTTTTTCACAAAACGTGTTACCATTGTGTCATTTTTAAACAGATTAGAAGAATATTTAGATATCAACATATCATAGGTGATGCTTCTACACATGTGATTTAAGAAGTAGATACAGTGTTCACCACATGTGACCGATGTGACATCCTGAACTTGTTTGTCTGATAAATGTATCTCGTCACATGACATGTTTAAAAAGTCATAAATCGATTTAGGAAATATTGAATGATTTGGAGCATTTCCAAAACTGTCAAAAAAACACCCAACTCTCTCCAATATATAAACTGCCAGCCAATGCTCTCCAGGCTGGTCAGAGGGGTGTGTGTTAATTATCATAGCACTAGGTCTTATTTGTAGAGGTTGCTGGGGCAGTTTATCACAAGCCAAAACACCTGGCTGTCAGTTCCACAGTATTCATGATGCTTAATAGTAATCAACTAAAACCTGTCTGCGATGGGACACTTCAATCATACTATCATATACCGCATAAATTATTAGATTGATGGTATTAGGCAGCGGGTTCCTGAAACGTGTCTCCAGGCGTATGTTACCACTCTTGATCAATGATAGATGCTGACTATTATCCTCGTCAGGTGTCAGATTAAATGCATAAAGAGTGTACCGTCTCAGGAAATCGTTTCGATCAATGGCCATAGCACTGTTCTTTAAATGTCTCCCTGTTGATAACACCAGTTGATAGAATTCACGAGTCACGCAACCATTAGGGAAGTCCGGTTGTAATGGTTTGGTGGGGAACTGGACACCGTCAACATATATTGCCAGATATTCTAGATTATAATTCTTAAAATTGAATGGGTTCTTGCCATAGTCGCCCGTAAAAGTGTCATTATCAA
Source organism: Nansenia antarctica (assembly GCF_963989245.1). Lineage (NCBI taxonomy): Eukaryota > Metazoa > Chordata > Actinopteri > Argentiniformes > Microstomatidae > Nansenia > Nansenia antarctica. The sequence goes on from NC_137674.1 coordinate 82,041,975, forward strand.
CCATCGCTACCACCACAGACTATGTTATTGTTTGACTAAAACCCCTTGCTTGACTAAATAAAAATGATTGTAATGATACATGAACTCTGATAATTTATTTGACCAACATTTTATTGACTTGCACAATCTTACACAATTTGTCTGAACATGTTGAACACAACTAAACACATTATGAACACACACACGGTTGCAACTTTTTCACAAAACGTGTTACCATTGTGTCATTTTTAAACAGATTAGAAGAATATTTAGATATCAACATATCATAGGTGATGCTTCTACACATGTGATTTAAGAAGTAGATACAGTGTTCACCACATGTGACCGATGTGACATCCTGAACTTGTTTGTCTGATAAATGTATCTCGTCACATGACATGTTTAAAAAGTCATAAATCGATTTAGGAAATATTGAATGATTTGGAGCATTTCCAAAACTGTCAAAAAAACACCCAACTCTCTCCAATATATAAACTGCCAGCCAATGCTCTCCAGGCTGGTCAGAGGGGTGTGTGTTAATTATCATAGCACTAGGTCTTATTTGTAGAGGTTGCTGGGGCAGTTTATCACAAGCCAAAACACCTGGCTGTCAGTTCCACAGTATTCATGATGCTTAATAGTAATCAACTAAAACCTGTCTGCGATGGGACACTTCAATCATACTATCATATACCGCATAAATTATTAGATTGATGGTATTAGGCAGCGGGTTCCTGAAACGTGTCTCCAGGCGTATGTTACCACTCTTGATCAATGATAGATGCTGACTATTATCCTCGTCAGGTGTCAGATTAAATGCATAAAGAGTGTACCGTCTCAGGAAATCGTTTCGATCAATGGCCATAGCACTGTTCTTTAAATGTCTCCCTGTTGATAACACCAGTTGATAGAATTCACGAGTCACGCAACCATTAGGGAAGTCCGGTTGTAATGGTTTGGTGGGGAACTGGACACCGTCAACATATATTGCCAGATATTCTAGATTATAATTCTTAAAATTGAATGGGTTCTTGCCATAGTCGCCCGTAAAAGTGTCATTATCAACCATCGCTACCACCACAGACTATGTTATTGTTTGACTAAAACCCCTTGCTTGACTAAATAAAAATGATTGTAATGATACATGAACTCTGATAATTTATTTGACCAACATTTTATTGACTTGCACAATCTTACACAATTTGTCTGAACATGTTGAACACAACTAAACACATTATGAACACACACACGGTTGCAACTTTTTCACAAAACGTGTTACCATTGTGTCATTTTTAAACAGATTAGAAGAATATTTAGATATCAACATATCATAGGTGATGCTTCTACACATGTGATTTAAGAAGTAGATACAGTGTTCACCACATGTGACCGATGTGACATCCTGAACTTGTTTGTCTGATAAATGTATCTCGTCACATGACATGTTTAAAAAGTCATAAATCGATTTAGGAAATATTGAATGATTTGGAGCATTTCCAAAACTGTCAAAAAAACACCCAACTCTCTCCAATATATAAACTGCCAGCCAATGCTCTCCAGGCTGGTCAGAGGGGTGTGTGTTAATTATCATAGCACTAGGTCTTATTTGTAGAGGTTGCTGGGGCAGTTTATCACAAGCCAAAACACCTGGCTGTCAGTTCCACAGTATTCATGATGCTTAATAGTAATCAACTAAAACCTGTCTGCGATGGGACACTTCAATCATACTATCATATACCGCATAAATTATTAGATTGATGGTATTAGGCAGCGGGTTCCTGAAACGTGTCTCCAGGCGTATGTTACCACTCTTGATCAATGATAGATGCTGACTATTATCCTCGTCAGGTGTCAGATTAAATGCATAAAGAGTGTACCGTCTCAGGAAATCGTTTCGATCAATGGCCATAGCACTGTTCTTTAAATGTCTCCCTGTTGATAACACCAGTTGATAGAATTCACGAGTCACGCAACCATTAGGGAAGTCCGGTTGTAATGGTTTGGTGGGGAACTGGACACCGTCAACATATATTGCCAGATATTCTAGATTATAATTCTTAAAATTGAATGGGTTCTTGCCATAGTCGCCCGTAAAAGTGTCATTATCAACCATCGCTACCACCACAGACTATGTTATTGTTTGACTAAAACCCCTTGCTTGACTAAATAAAAATGATTGTAATGATACATGAACTCTGATAATTTATTTGACCAACATTTTATTGACTTGCACAATCTTACACAATTTGTCTGAACATGTTGAACACAACTAAACACATTATGAACACACACACGGTTGCAACTTTTTCACAAAACGTGTTACCATTGTGTCATTTTTAAACAGATTAGAAGAATATTTAGATATCAACATATCATAGGTGATGCTTCTACACATGTGATTTAAGAAGTAGATACAGTGTTCACCACATGTGACCGATGTGACATCCTGAACTTGTTTGTCTGATAAATGTATCTCGTCACATGACATGTTTAAAAAGTCATAAATCGATTTAGGAAATATTGAATGATTTGGAGCATTTCCAAAACTGTCAAAAAAACACCCAACTCTCTCCAATATATAAACTGCCAGCCAATGCTCTCCAGGCTGGTCAGAGGGGTGTGTGTTAATTATCATAGCACTAGGTCTTATTTGTAGAGGTTGCTGGGGCAGTTTATCACAAGCCAAAACACCTGGCTGTCAGTTCCACAGTATTCATGATGCTTAATAGTAATCAACTAAAACCTGTCTGCGATGGGACACTTCAATCATACTATCATATACCGCATAAATTATTAGATTGATGGTATTAGGCAGCGGGTTCCTGAAACGTGTCTCCAGGCGTATGTTACCACTCTTGATCAATGATAGATGCTGACTATTATCCTCGTCAGGTGTCAGATTAAATGCATAAAGAGTGTACCGTCTCAGGAAATCGTTTCGATCAATGGCCATAGCACTGTTCTTTAAATGTCTCCCTGTTGATAACACCAGTTGATAGAATTCACGAGTCACGCAACCATTAGGGAAGTCCGGTTGTAATGGTTTGGTGGGGAACTGGACACCGTCAACATATATTGCCAGATATTCTAGATTATAATTCTTAAAATTGAATGGGTTCTTGCCATAGTCGCCCGTAAAAGTGTCATTATCAACCATCGCTACCACCACAGACTATGTTATTGTTTGACTAAAACCCCTTGCTTGACTAAATAAAAATGATTGTAATGATACATGAACTCTGATAATTTATTTGACCAACATTTTATTGACTTGCACAATCTTACACAATTGTCTGAACATGTTGAACACAACTAAACACATTATGAACACACACACGGTTGCAACTTTTTCACAAAACGTGTTACCATTGTGTCATTTTTAAACAGATTAGAAGAATATTTAGATATCAACATATCATAGGTGATGCTTCTACACATGTGATTTAAGAAGTAGATACAGTGTTCACCACATGTGACCGATGTGACATCCTGAACTTGTTTGTCTGATAAATGTATCTCGTCACATGACATGTTTAAAAAGTCATAAATCGATTTAGGAAATATTGAATGATTTGGAGCATTTCCAAAACTGTCAAAAAAACACCCAACTCTCTCCAATATATAAACTGCCAGCCAATGCTCTCCAGGCTGGTCAGAGGGGTGTGTGTTAATTATCATAGCACTAGGTCTTATTTGTAGAGGTTGCTGGGGCAGTTTATCACAAGCCAAAACACCTGGCTGTCAGTTCCACAGTATTCATGATGCTTAATAGTAATCAACTAAAACCTGTCTGCGATGGGACACTTCAATCATACTATCATATACCGCATAAATTATTAGATTGATGGTATTAGGCAGCGGGTTCCTGAAACGTGTCTCCAGGCGTATGTTACCACTCTTGATCAATGATAGATGCTGACTATTATCCTCGTCAGGTGTCAGATTAAATGCATAAAGAGTGTACCGTCTCAGGAAATCGTTTCGATCAATGGCCATAGCACTGTTCTTTAAATGTCTCCCTGTTGATAACACCAGTTGATAGAATTCACGAGTCACGCAACCATTAGGGAAGTCCGGTTGTAATGGTTTGGTGGGGAACTGGACACCGTCAACATATATTGCCAGATATTCTAGATTATAATTCTTAAAATTTAATGGGTTCTTGCCATAGTCGCCCGTAAAAGTGTCATTATCAACCATCGCTACCACCACAGACTATGTTATTGTTTGACTAAAACCCCTTGCTTGACTAAATAAAAATGATTGTAATGATACATGAACTCTGATAATTTATTTGACCAACATTTTATTGACTTGCACAATCTTACACAATTGTCTGAACATGTTGAACACAACTAAACACATTATGAACACACACACGGTTGCAACTTTTTCACAAAACGTGTTACCATTGTGTCATTTTTAAACAGATTAGAAGAATATTTAGATATCAACATATCATAGGTGATGCTTCTACACATGTGATTTAAGAAGTAGATACAGTGTTCACCACATGTGACCGATGTGACATCCTGAACTTGTTTGTCTGATAAATGTATCTCGTCACATGACATGTTTAAAAAGTCATAAATCGATTTAGGAAATATTGAATGATTTGGAGCATTTCCAAAACTGTCAAAAAAACACCCAACTCTCTCCAATATATAAACTTCCAGCCAATGCTCTCCAGGCTGGTCAGAGGGGTGTGTGTTAATTATCATAGCACTAGGTCTTATTTGTAGAGGTTGCTGGGGCAGTTTATCACAAGCCAAAACACCTGGCTGTCAGTTCCACAGTATTCATGATGCTTAATAGTAATCAACTAAAACCTGTCTGCGATGGGACACTTCAATCATACTATCATATACCGCATAAATTATTAGATTGATGGTATTAGGCAGCGGGTTCCTGAAACGTGTCTCCAGGCGTATGTTACCACTCTTGATCAATGATAGATGCTGACTATTATCCTCGTCAGGTGTCAGATTAAATGCATAAAGAGTGTACCGTCTCAGGAAATCGTTTCGATCAATGGCCATAGCACTGTTCTTTAAATGTCTCCCTGTTGATAACACCAGTTGATAGAATTCACGAGTCACGCAACCATTAGGGAAGTCCGGTTGTAATGGTTTGGTGGGGAACTGGACACCGTCAACATATATTGCCAGATATTCTAGATTATAATTCTTAAAATTGAATGGGTTCTTGCCATAGTCGCCCGTAAAAGTGTCATTATCAACCATCGCTACCACCACAGACTATGTTATTGTTTGACTAAAACCCCTTGCTTGACTAAATAAAAATGATTGTAATGATACATGAACTCTGATAATTTATTTGACCAACATTTTATTGACTTGCACAATCTTACACAATTGTCTGAACATGTTGAACACAACTAAACACATTATGAACACACACACGGTTGCAACTTTTTCACAAAACGTGTTACCATTGTGTCATTTTTAAACAGATTAGAAGAATATTTAGATATCAACATATCATAGGTGATGCTTCTACACATGTGATTTAAGAAGTAGATACAGTGTTCACCACATGTGACCGATGTGACATCCTGAACTTGTTTGTCTGATAAATGTATCTCGTCACATGACATGTTTAAAAAGTCATAAATCGATTTAGGAAATATTGAATGATTTGGAGCATTTCCAAAACTGTCAAAAAAACACCCAACTCTCTCCAATATATAAACTGCCAGCCAATGCTCTCCAGGCTGGTCAGAGGGGTGTGTGTTAATTATCATAGCACTAGGTCTTATTTGTAGAGGTTGCTGGGGCAGTTTATCACAAGCCAAAACACCTGGCTGTCAGTTCCACAGTATTCATGATGCTTAATAGTAATCAACTAAAACCTGTCTGCGATGGGACACTTCAATCATACTATCATATACCGCATAAATTATTAGATTGATGGTATTAGGCAGCGGGTTCCTGAAACGTGTCTCCAGGCGTATGTTACCACTCTTGATCAATGATAGATGCTGACTATTATCCTCGTCAGGTGTCAGATTAAATGCATAAAGAGTGTACCGTCTCAGGAAATCGTTTCGATCAATGGCCATAGCACTGTTCTTTAAATGTCTCCCTGTTGATAACACCAGTTGATAGAATTCACGAGTCACGCAACCATTAGGGAAGTCCGGTTGTAATGGTTTGGTGGGGAACTGGACACCGTCAACATATATTGCCAGATATTCTAGATTATAATTCTTAAAATTGAATGGGTTCTTGCCATAGTCGCCCGTAAAAGTGTCATTATCAACCATCGCTACCACCACAGACTATGTTATTGTTTGACTAAAACCCCTTGCTTGACTAAATAAAAATGATTGTAATGATACATGAACTCTGATAATTTATTTGACCAACATTTTATTGACTTGCACAATCTTACACAATTGTCTGAACATGTTGAACACAACTAAACACATTATGAACACACACACGGTTGCAACTTTTTCACAAAACGTGTTACCATTGTGTCATTTTTAAACAGATTAGAAGAATATTTAGATATCAACATATCATAGGTGATGCTTCTACACATGTGATTTAAGAAGTAGATACAGTGTTCACCACATGTGACCGATGTGACATCCTGAACTTGTTTGTCTGATAAATGTATCTCGTCACATGACATGTTTAAAAAGTCATAAATCGATTTAGGAAATATTGAATGATTTGGAGCATTTCCAAAACTGTCAAAAAAACACCCAACTCTCTCCAATATATAAACTGCCAGCCAATGCTCTCCAGGCTGGTCAGAGGGGTGTGTGTTAATTATCATAGCACTAGGTCTTATTTGTAGAGGTTGCTGGGGCAGTTTATCACAAGCCAAAACACCTGGCTGTCAGTTCCACAGTATTCATGATGCTTAATAGTAATCAACTAAAACCTGTCTGCGATGGGACACTTCAATCATACTATCATATACCGCATAAATTATTAGATTGATGGTATTAGGCAGCGGGTTCCTGAAACGTGTCTCCAGGCGTATGTTACCACTCTTGATCAATGATAGATGCTGACTATTATCCTCGTCAGGTGTCAGATTAAATGCATAAAGAGTGTACCGTCTCAGGAAATCGTTTCGATCAATGGCCATAGCACTGTTCTTTAAATGTCTCCCTGTTGATAACACCAGTTGATAGAATTCACGAGTCACGCAACCATTAGGGAAGTCCGGTTGTAATGGTTTGGTGGGGAACTGGACACCGTCAACATATATTGCCAGATATTCTAGATTATAATTCTTAAAATTGAATGGGTTCTTGCCATAGTCGCCCGTAAAAGTGTCATTATCAACCATCGCTACCACCACAGACTATGTTATTGTTTGACTAAAACCCCTTGCTTGACTAAATAAAAATGATTGTAATGATACATGAACTCTGATAATTTATTTGACCAACATTTTATTGACTTGCACAATCTTACACAATTGTCTGAACATGTTGAACACAACTAAACACATTATGAACACACACACGGTTGCAACTTTTTCACAAAACGTGTTACCATTGTGTCATTTTTAAACAGATTAGAAGAATATTTAGATATCAACATATCATAGGTGATGCTTCTACACATGTGATTTAAGAAGTAGATACAGTGTTCACCACATGTGACCGATGTGACATCCTGAACTTGTTTGTCTGATAAATGTATCTCGTCACATGACATGTTTAAAAAGTCATAAATCGATTTAGGAAATATTGAATGATTTGGAGCATTTCCAAAACTGTCAAAAAAACACCCAACTCTCTCCAATATATAAACTGCCAGCCAATGCTCTCCAGGCTGGTCAGAGGGGTGTGTGTTAATTATCATAGCACTAGGTCTTATTTGTAGAGGTTGCTGGGGCAGTTTATCACAAGCCAAAACACCTGGCTGTCAGTTCCACAGTATTCATGATGCTTAATAGTAATCAACTAAAACCTGTCTGCGATGGGACACTTCAATCATACTATCATATACCGCATAAATTATTAGATTGATGGTATTAGGCAGCGGGTTCCTGAAACGTGTCTCCAGGCGTATGTTACCACTCTTGATCAATGATAGATGCTGACTATTATCCTCGTCAGGTGTCAGATTAAATGCATAAAGAGTGTACCGTCTCAGGAAATCGTTTCAATCAATGGCCATAGCACTGTTCTTTAAATGTCTCCCTGTTGATAACACCAGTTGATAGAATTCACGAGTCACGCAACCATTAGGGAAGTCCGGTTGTAATGGTTTGGTGGGGAACTGGACACCGTCAACATATATTGCCAGATATTCTAGATTATAATTCTTAAAATTGAATGGGTTCTTGCCATAGTCGCCCGTAAAAGTGTCATTATCAACCATCGCTACCACCACAGACTATGTTATTGTTTGACTAAAACCCCTTGCTTGACTAAATAAAAATGATTGTAATGATACATGAACTCTGATAATTTATTTGACCAACATTTTATTGACTTGCACAATCTTACACAATTGTCTGAACATGTTGAACACAACTAAACACATTATGAACACACACACGGTTGCAACTTTTTCACAAAACGTGTTACCATTGTGTCATTTTTAAACAGATTAGAAGAATATTTAGATATCAACATATCATAGGTGATGCTTCTACACATGTGATTTAAGAAGTAGATACAGTGTTCACCACATGTGACCGATGTGACATCCTGAACTTGTTTGTCTGATAAATGTATCTCGTCACATGACATGTTTAAAAAGTCATAAATCGATTTAGGAAATATTGAATGATTTGGAGCATTTCCAAAACTGTCAAAAAAACACCCAACTCTCTCCAATATATAAACTGCCAGCCAATGCTCTCCAGGCTGGTCAGAGGGGTGTGTGTTAATTATCATAGCACTAGGTCTTATTTGTAGAGGTTGCTGGGGCAGTTTATCACAAGCCAAAACACCTGGCTGTCAGTTCCACAGTATTCATGATGCTTAATAGTAATCAACTAAAACCTGTCTGCGATGGGACACTTCAATCATACTATCATATACCGCATAAATTATTAGATTGATGGTATTAGGCAGCGGGTTCCTGAAACGTGTCTCCAGGCGTATGTTACCACTCTTGATCAATGATAGATGCTGACTATTATCCTCGTCAGGTGTCAGATTAAATGCATAAAGAGTGTACCGTCTCAGGAAATCGTTTCGATCAATGGCCATAGCACTGTTCTTTAAATGTCTCCCTGTTGATAACACCAGTTGATAGAATTCACGAGTCACGCAACCATTAGGGAAGTCCGGTTGTAATGGTTTGGTGGGGAACTGGACACCGTCAACATATATTGCCAGATATTCTAGATTATAATTCTTAAAATTGAATGGGTTCTTGCCATAGTCGCCCGTAAAAGTGTCATTATCAACCATCGCTACCACCACAGACTATGTTATTGTTTGACTAAAACCCCTTGCTTGACTAAATAAAAATGATTGTAATGATACATGAACTCTGATAATTTATTTGACCAACATTTTATTGACTTGCACAATCTTACACAATTGTCTGAACATGTTGAACACAACTAAACACATTATGAACACACACACGGTTGCAACTTTTTCACAAAACGTGTTACCATTGTGTCATTTTTAAACAGATTAGAAGAATATTTAGATATCAACATATCATAGGTGATGCTTCTACACATGTGATTTAAGAAGTAGATACAGTGTTCACCACATGTGACCGATGTGACATCCTGAACTTGTTTGTCTGATAAATGTATCTCGTCACATGACATGTTTAAAAAGTCATAAATCGATTTAGGAAATATTGAATGATTTGGAGCATTTCCAAAACTGTCAAAAAAACACCCAACTCTCTCCAATATATAAACTGCCAGCCAATGCTCTCCAGGCTGGTCAGAGGGGTGTGTGTTAATTATCATAGCACTAGGTCTTATTTGTAGAGGTTGCTGGGGCAGTTTATCACAAGCCAAAACACCTGGCTGTCAGTTCCACAGTATTCATGATGCTTAATAGTAATCAACTAAAACCTGTCTGCGATGGGACACTTCAATCATACTATCATATACCGCATAAATTATTAGATTGATGGTATTAGGCAGCGGGTTCCTGAAACGTGTCTCCAGGCGTATGTTACCACTCTTGATCAATGATAGATGCTGACTATTATCCTCGTCAGGTGTCAGATTAAATGCATAAAGAGTGTACCGTCTCAGGAAATCGTTTCGATCAGTGGCCATAGCACTGTTCTTTAAATGTCTCCCTGTTGATAACACCAGTTGATAGAATTCACGAGTCACGCAACCATTAGGGAAGTCCGGTTGTAATGGTTTGGTGGGGAACTGGACACCGTCAACATATATTGCCAGATATTCTAGATTATAATTCTTAAAATTGAATGGGTTCTTGCCATAGTCGCCCGTAAAAGTGTCATTATCAACCATCGCTACCACCACAGACTATGTTATTGTTTGACTAAAACCCCTTGCTTGACTAAATAAAAATGATTGTAATGATACATGAACTCTGATAATTTATTTGACCAACATTTTATTGACTTGCACAATCTTACACAATTGTCTGAACATGTTGAACACAACTAAACACATTATGAACACACACACGGTTGCAACTTTTTCACAAAACGTGTTACCATTGTGTCATTTTTAAACAGATTAGAAGAATATTTAGATATCAACATATCATAGGTGATGCTTCTACACATGTGATTTAAGAAGTAGATACAGTGTTCACCACATGTGACCGATGTGACATCCTGAACTTGTTTGTCTGATAAATGTATCTCGTCACATGACATGTTTAAAAAGTCATAAATCGATTTAGGAAATATTGAATGATTTGGAGCATTTCCAAAACTGTCAAAAAAACACCCAACTCTCTCCAATATATAAACTGCCAGCCAATGCTCTCCAGGCTGGTCAGAGGGGTGTGTGTTAATTATCATAGCACTATAGGTCTTATTTGTAGAGGTTGCTGGGGCAGTTTATCACAAGCCAAAACACCTGGCTGTCAGTTCCACAGTATTCATGATGCTTAATAGTAATCAACTAAAACCTGTCTGCGATGGGACACTTCAATCATACTATCATATACCGCATAAATTATTAGATTGATGGTATTAGGCAGCGGGTTCCTGAAACGTGTCTCCAGGCGTATGTTACCACTCTTGATCAATGATAGATGCTGACTATTATCCTCGTCAGGTGTCAGATTAAATGCATAAAGAGTGTACCGTCTCAGGAAATCGTTTCGATCAATGGCCATAGCACTGTTCTTTAAATGTCTCCCTGTTGATAACACCAGTTGATAGAATTCACGAGTCACGCAACCATTAGGGAAGTCCGGTTGTAATGGTTTGGTGGGGAACTGGACACCGTCAACATATATTGCCAGATATTCTAGATTATAATTCTTAAAATTGAATGAGTTCTTGCCATAGTCGCCCGTAAAAGTGTCATTATCAACCATCGCTACCACCACAGACTATGTTATTGTTTGACTAAAACCCCTTGCTTGGCTAAATAAAAATGATTGTAATGATACATGAACTCTGATAATTTATTTGACCAACATTTTATTGACTTGCACAATCTTACACAATTGTCTGAACATGTTGAACACAACTAAACACATTATGAACACACACACGGTTGCAACTTTTTCACAAAACGTGTTACCATTGTGTCATTTTTAAACAGATTAGAAGAATATTTAGATATCAACATATCATAGGTGATGCTTCTACACATGTGATTTAAGAAGTAGATACAGTGTTCACCACATGTGACCGATGTGACATCCTGAACTTGTTTGTCTGATAAATGTATCTCGTCACATGACATGTTTAAAAAGTCATAAATCGATTTAGGAAATATTGAATGATTTGGAGCATTTCCAAAACTGTCAAAAAAACACCCAACTCTCTCCAATATATAAACTGCCAGCCAATGCTCTCCAGGCTGGTCAGAGGGGTGTGTGTTAATTATCATAGCACTAGGTCTTATTTGTAGAGGTTGCTGGGGCAGTTTATCACAAGCCAAAACACCTGGCTGTCAGTTCCACAGTATTCATGATGCTTAATAGTAATCAACTAAAACCTGTCTGCGATGGGACACTTCAATCATACTATCATATACCGCATAAATTATTAGATTGATGGTATTAGGCAGCGGGTTCCTGAAACGTGTCTCCAGGCGTATGTTACCACTCTTGATCAATGATAGATGCTGACTATTATCCTCGTCAGGTGTCAGATTAAATGCATAAAGAGTGTACCGTCTCAGGAAATCGTTTCGATCAATGGCCATAGCACTGTTCTTTAAATGTCTCCCTGTTGATAACACCAGTTGATAGAATTCACGAGTCACGCAACCATTAGGGAAGTCCGGTTGTAATGGTTTGGTGGGGAACTGGACACCGTCAACATATATTGCCAGATATTCTAGATTTTAATTCTTAAAATTGAATGGGTTCTTGCCATAGTCGCCCGTAAAAGTGTCATTATCAACCATCGCTACCACCACAGACTATGTTATTGTTTGACTAAAACCCCTTGCTTGACTAAATAAAAATGATTGTAATGATACATGAACTCTGATAATTTATTTGACCAACATTTTATTGACTTGCACAATCTTACACAATTGTCTGAACATGTTGAACACAACTAAACACATTATGAACACACACACGGTTGCAACTTTTTCACAAAACGTGTTACCATTGTGTCATTTTTAAACAGATTAGAAGAATATTTAGATATCAACATATCATAGGTGATGCTTCTACACATGTGATTTAAGAAGTAGATACAGTGTTCACCACATGTGACCGATGTGACATCCTGAACTTGTTTGTCTGATAAATGTATCTCGTCACATGACATGTTTAAAAAGTCATAAATCGATTTAGGAAATATTGAATGATTTGGAGCATTTCCAAAACTGTCAAAAAAACACCCAACTCTCTCCAATATATAAACTGCCAGCCAATGCTCTCCAGGCTGGTCAGAGGGGTGTGTGTTAATTATCATAGCACTAGGTCTTATTTGTAGAGGTTGCTGGGGCAGTTTATCACAAGCCAAAACACCTGGCTGTCAGTTCCACAGTATTCATGATGCTTAATAGTAATCAACTAAAACCTGTCTGCGATGGGACACTTCAATCATACTATCATATACCGCATAAATTATTAGATTGATGGTATTAGGCAGCGGGTTCCTGAAACGTGTCTCCAGGCGTATGTTACCACTCTTGATCAATGATAGATGCTGACTATTATCCTCGTCAGGTGTCAGATTAAATGCATAAAGAGTGTACCGTCTCAGGAAATCGTTTCGATCAATGGCCATAGCACTGTTCTTTAAATGTCTCCCTGTTGATAACACCAGTTGATAGAATTCACGAGTCACGCAACCATTAGGGAAGTCCGGTTGTAATGGTTTGGTGGGGAACTGGACACCGTCAACATATATTGCCAGATATTCTAGATTATAATTCTTAAAATTGAATGGGTTCTTGCCATAGTCGCCCGTAAAAGTGTCATTATCAACCATCGCTACCACCACAGACTATGTTATTGTTTGACTAAAACCCCTTGCTTGACTAAATAAAAATGATTGTAATGATACATGAACTCTGATAATTTATTTGACCAACATTTTATTGACTTGCACAATCTTACACAATTGTCTGAACATGTTGAACACAACTAAACACATTATGAACACACACACGGTTGCAACTTTTTCACAAAACGTGTTACCATTGTGTCATTTTTAAACAGATTAGAAGAATATTTAGATATCAACATATCATAGGTGATGCTTCTACACATGTGATTTAAGAAGTAGATACAGTGTTCACCACATGTGACCGATGTGACATCCTGAACTTGTTTGTCTGATAAATGTATCTCGTCACATGACATGTTTAAAAAGTCATAAATCGATTTAGGAAATATTGAATGATTTGGAGCATTTCCAAAACTGTCAAAAAAACACCCAACTCTCTCCAATATATAAACTGCCAGCCAATGCTCTCCAGGCTGGTCAGAGGGGTGTGTGTTAATTATCATAGCACTAGGTCTTATTTGTAGAGGTTGCTGGGGCAGTTTATCACAAGCCAAAACACCTGGCTGTCAGTTCCACAGTATTCATGATGCTTAATAGTAATCAACTAAAACCTGTCTGCGATGGGACACTTCAATCATACTATCATATACCGCATAAATTATTAGATTGATGGTATTAGGCAGCGGGTTCCTGAAACGTGTCTCCAGGCGTATGTTACCACTCTTGATCAATGATAGATGCTGACTATTATCCTCGTCAGGTGTCAGATTAAATGCATAAAGAGTGTACCGTCTCAGGAAATCGTTTCGATCAATGGCCATAGCACTGTTCTTTAAATGTCTCCCTGTTGATAACACCAGTTGATAGAATTCACGAGTCACGCAACCATTAGGGAAGTCCGGTTGTAATGGTTTGGTGGGGAACTGGACACCGTCAACATATATTGCCAGATATTCTAGATTATAATTCTTAAAATTGAATGGGTTCTTGCCATAGTCGCCCGTAAAAGTGTCATTATCAACCATCGCTACCACCACAGACTATGTTATTGTTTGACTAAAACCCCTTGCTTGACTAAATAAAAATGATTGTAATGATACATGAACTCTGATAATTTATTTGACCAACATTTTATTGACTTGCACAATCTTACACAATTGTCTGAACATGTTGAACACAACTAAACACATTATGAACACACACACGGTTGCAACTTTTTCACAAAACGTGTTACCATTGTGTCATTTTTAAACAGATTAGAAGAATATTTAGATATCAACATATCATAGGTGATGCTTCTACACATGTGATTTAAGAAGTAGATACAGTGTTCACCACATGTGACCGATGTGACATCCTGAACTTGTTTGTCTGATAAATGTATCTCGTCACATGACATGTTTAAAAAGTCATAAATCGATTTAGGAAATATTGAATGATTTGGAGCATTTCCAAAACTGTCAAAAAAACACCCAACTCTCTCCAATATATAAACTGCCAGCCAATGCTCTCCAGGCTGGTCAGAGGGGTGTGTGTTAATTATCATAGCACTAGGTCTTATTTGTAGAGGTTGCTGGGGCAGTTTATCACAAGCCAAAACACCTGGCTGTCAGTTCCACAGTATTCATGATGCTTAATAGTAATCAACTAAAACCTGTCTGCGATGGGACACTTCAATCATACTATCATATACCGCATAAATTATTAGATTGATGGTATTAGGCAGCGGGTTCCTGAAACGTGTCTCCAGGCGTATGTTACCACTCTTGATCAATGATAGATGCTGACTATTATCCTCGTCAGGTGTCAGATTAAATGCATAAAGAGTGTACCGTCTCAGGAAATCGTTTCGATCAATGGCCATAGCACTGTTCTTTAAATGTCTCCCTGTTGATAACACCAGTTGATAGAATTCACGAGTCACGCAACCATTAGGGAAGTCCGGTTGTAATGGTTTGGTGGGGAACTGGACACCGTCAACATATATTGCCAGATATTCTAGATTATAATTCTTAAAATTGAATGGGTTCTTGCCATAGTCGCCCGTAAAAGTGTCATTATCAACCATCGCTACCACCACAGACTATGTTATTGTTTGACTAAAACCCCTTGCTTGACTAAATAAAAATGATTGTAATGATACATGAACTCTGATAATTTATTTGACCAACATTTTATTGACTTGCACAATCTTACACAATTGTCTGAACATGTTGAACACAACTAAACACATTATGAACACACACACGGTTGCAACTTTTTCACAAAACGTGTTACCATTGTGTCATTTTTAAACAGATTAGAAGAATATTTAGATATCAACATATCATAGGTGATGCTTCTACACATGTGATTTAAGAAGTAGATACAGTGTTCACCACATGTGACCGATGTGACATCCTGAACTTGTTTGTCTGATAAATGTATCTCGTCACATGACATGTTTAAAAAGTCATAAATCGATTTAGGAAATATTGAATGATTTGGAGCATTTCCAAAACTGTCAAAAAAACACCCAACTCTCTCCAATATATAAACTGCCAGCCAATGCTCTCCAGGCTGGTCAGAGGGGTGTGTGTTAATTATCATAGCACTAGGTCTTATTTGTAGAGGTTGCTGGGGCAGTTTATCACAAGCCAAAACACCTGGCTGTCAGTTCCACAGTATTCATGATGCTTAATAGTAATCAACTAAAACCTGTCTGCGATGGGACACTTCAATCATACTATCATATACCGCATAAATTATTAGATTGATGGTATTAGGCAGCGGGTTCCTGAAACGTGTCTCCAGGCGTATGTTACCACTCTTGATCAATGATAGATGCTGACTATTATCCTCGTCAGGTGTCAGATTAAATGCATAAAGAGTGTACCGTCTCAGGAAATCGTTTCGATCAATGGCCATAGCACTGTTCTTTAAATGTCTCCCTGTTGATAACACCAGTTGATAGAATTCACGAGTCACGCAACCATTAGGGAAGTCCGGTTGTAATGGTTTGGTGGGGAACTGGACACCGTCAACATATATTGCCAGATATTCTAGATTATAATTCTTAAAATTGAATGGGTTCTTGCCATAGTCGCCCGTAAAAGTGTCATTATCAACCATCGCTACCACCACAGACTATGTTATTGTTTGACTAAAACCCCTTGCTTGACTAAATAAAAATGATTGTAATGATACATGAACTCTGATAATTTATTTGACCAACATTTTATTGACTTGCACAATCTTACACAATTGTCTGAACATGTTGAACACAACTAAACACATTATGAACACACACACGGTTGCAACTTTTTCACAAAACGTGTTACCATTGTGTCATTTTTAAACAGATTAGAAGAATATTTAGATATCAACATATCATAGGTGATGCTTCTACACATGTGATTTAAGAAGTAGATACAGTGTTCACCACATGTGACCGATGTGACATCCTGAACTTGTTTGTCTGATAAATGTATCTCGTCACATGACATGTTTAAAAAGTCATAAATCGATTTAGGAAATATTGAATGATTTGGAGCATTTCCAAAACTGTCAAAAAAACACCCAACTCTCTCCAATATATAAACTGCCAGCCAATGCTCTCCAGGCTGGTCAGAGGGGTGTGTGTTAATTATCATAGCACTAGGTCTTATTTGTAGAGGTTGCTGGGGCAGTTTATCACAAGCCAAAACACCTGGCTGTCAGTTCCACAGTATTCATGATGCTTAATAGTAATCAACTAAAACCTGTCTGCGATGGGACACTTCAATCATACTATCATATACCGCATAAATTATTAGATTGATGGTATTAGGCAGCGGGTTCCTGAAACGTGTCTCCAGGCGTATGTTACCACTCTTGATCAATGATAGATGCTGACTATTATCCTCGTCAGGTGTCAGATTAAATGCATAAAGAGTGTACCGTCTCAGGAAATCGTTTCGATCAATGGCCATAGCACTGTTCTTTAAATGTCTCCCTGTTGATAACACCAGTTGATAGAATTCACGAGTCACGCAACCATTAGGGAAGTCCGGTTGTAATGGTTTGGTGGGGAACTGGACACCGTCAACATATATTGCCAGATATTCTAGATTATAATTCTTAAAATTGAATGGGTTCTTGCCATAGTCGCCCGTAAAAGTGTCATTATCAACCATCGCTACCACCACAGACTAGGTTATTGTTTGACTAAAACCCCTTGCTTGACTAAATAAAAATGATTGTAATGATACATGAACTCTGATAATTTATTTGACCAACATTTTATTGACTTGCACAATCTTACACAATTGTCTGAACATGTTGAACACAACTAAACACATTATGAACACACACACGGTTGCAACTTTTTCACAAAACGTGTTACCATTGTGTCATTTTTAAACAGATTAGAAGAATATTTAGATATCAACATATCATAGGTGATGCTTCTACACATGTGATTTAAGAAGTAGATACAGTGTTCACCACATGTGACCGATGTGACATCCTGAACTTGTTTGTCTGATAAATGTATCTCGTCACATGACATGTTTAAAAAGTCATAAATCGATTTAGGAAATATTGAATGATTTGGAGCATTTCCAAAACTGTCAAAAAAACACCCAACTCTCTCCAATATATAAACTGCCAGCCAATGCTCTCCAGGCTGGTCAGAGGGGTGTGTGTTAATTATCATAGCACTAGGTCTTATTTGTAGAGGTTGCTGGGGCAGTTTATCACAAGCCAAAACACCTGGCTGTCAGTTCCACAGTATTCATGATGCTTAATAGTAATCAACTAAAACCTGTCTGCGATGGGACACTTCAATCATACTATCATATACCGCATAAATTATTAGATTGATGGTATTAGGCAGCGGGTTCCTGAAACGTGTCTCCAGGCGTATGTTACCACTCTTGATCAATGATAGATGCTGACTATTATCCTCGTCAGGTGTCAGATTAAATGCATAAAGAGTGTACCGTCTCAGGAAATCGTTTCGATCAATGGCCATAGCACTGTTCTTTAAATGTCTCCCTGTTGATAACACCAGTTGATAGAATTCACGAGTCACGCAACCATTAGGGAAGTCCGGTTGTAATGGTTTGGTGGGGAACTGGACACCGTCAACATATATTGCCAGATATTCTAGATTATAATTCTTAAAATTGAATGGGTTCTTGCCATAGTCGCCCGTAAAAGTGTCATTATCAACCATCGCTACCACCACAGACTATGTTATTGTTTGACTAAAACCCCTTGCTTGACTAAATAAAAATGATTGTAATGATACATGAACTCTGATAATTTATTTGACCAACATTTTATTGACTTGCACAATCTTACACAATTGTCTGAACATGTTGAACACAACTAAACACATTATGAACACACACACGGTTGCAACTTTTTCACAAAACGTGTTACCATTGTGTCATTTTTAAACAGATTAGAAGAATATTTAGATATCAACATATCATAGGTGATGCTTCTACACATGTGATTTAAGAAGTAGATACAGTGTTCACCACATGTGACCGATGTGACATCCTGAACTTGTTTGTCTGATAAATGTATCTCGTCACATGACATGTTTAAAAAGTCATAAATCGATTTAGGAAATATTGAATGATTTGGAGCATTTCCAAAACTGTCAAAAAAACACCCAACTCTCTCCAATATATAAACTGCCAGCCAATGCTCTCCAGGCTGGTCAGAGGGGTGTGTGTTAATTATCATAGCACTAGGTCTTATTTGTAGAGGTTGCTGGGGCAGTTTATCACAAGCCAAAACACCTGGCTGTCAGTTCCACAGTATTCATGATGCTTAATAGTAATCAACTAAAACCTGTCTGCGATGGGACACTTCAATCATACTATCATATACCGCATAAATTATTAGATTGATGGTATTAGGCAGCGGGTTCCTGAAACGTGTCTCCAGGCGTATGTTACCACTCTTGATCAATGATAGATGCTGACTATTATCCTCGTCAGGTGTCAGATTAAATGCATAAAGAGTGTACCGTCTCAGGAAATCGTTTCGATCAATGGCCATAGCACTGTTCTTTAAATGTCTCCCTGTTGATAACACCAGTTGATAGAATTCACGAGTCACGCAACCATTAGGGAAGTCCGGTTGTAATGGTTTGGTGGGGAACTGGACACCGTCAACATATATTGCCAGATATTCTAGATTATAATTCTTAAAATTGAATGGGTTCTTGCCATAGTCGCCCGTAAAAGTGTCATTATCAACCATCGCTACCACCACAGACTATGTTATTGTTTGACTAAAACCCCTTGCTTGACTAAATAAAAATGATTGTAATGATACATGAACTCTGATAATTTATTTGACCAACATTTTATTGACTTGCACAATCTTACACAATTGTCTGAACATGTTGAACACAACTAAACACATTATGAACACACACACGGTTGCAACTTTTTCACAAAACGTGTTACCATTGTGTCATTTTTAAACAGATTAGAAGAATATTTAGATATCAACATATCATAGGTGATGCTTCTACACATGTGATTTAAGAAGTAGATACAGTGTTCACCACATGTGACCGATGTGACATCCTGAACTTGTTTGTCTGATAAATGTATCTCGTCACATGACATGTTTAAAAAGTCATAAATCGATTTAGGAAATATTGAATGATTTGGAGCATTTCCAAAACTGTCAAAAAAACACCCAACTCTCTCCAATATATAAACTGCCAGCCAATGCTCTCCAGGCTGGTCAGAGGGGTGTGTGTTAATTATCATAGCACTAGGTCTTATTTGTAGAGGTTGCTGGGGCAGTTTATCACAAGCCAAAACACCTGGCTGTCAGTTCCACAGTATTCATGATGCTTAATAGTAATCAACTAAAACCTGTCTGCGATGGGACACTTCAATCATACTATCATATACCGCATAAATTATTAGATTGATGGTATTAGGCAGCGGGTTCCTGAAACGTGTCTCCAGGCGTATGTTACCACTCTTGATCAATGATAGATGCTGACTATTATCCTCGTCAGGTGTCAGATTAAATGCATAAAGAGTGTACCGTCTCAGGAAATCGTTTCGATCAGTGGCCATAGCACTGTTCTTTAAATGTCTCCCTGTTGATAACACCAGTTGATAGAATTCACGAGTCACGCAACCATTAGGGAAGTCCGGTTGTAATGGTTTGGTGGGGAACTGGACACCGTCAACATATATTGCCAGATATTCTAGATTATAATTCTTAAAATTGAATGGGTTCTTGCCATAGTCGCCCGTAAAAGTGTCATTATCAACCATCGCTACCACCACAGACTATGTTATTGTTTGACTAAAACCCCTTGCTTGACTAAATAAAAATGATTGTAATGATACATGAACTCTGATAATTTATTTGACCAACATTTTATTGACTTGCACAATCTTACACAATTGTCTGAACATGTTGAACACAACTAAACACATTATGAACACACACACGGTTGCAACTTTTTCACAAAACGTGTTACCATTGTGTCATTTTTAAACAGATTAGAAGAATATTTAGATATCAACATATCATAGGTGATGCTTCTACACATGTGATTTAAGAAGTAGATACAGTGTTCACCACATGTGACCGATGTGACATCCTGAACTTGTTTGTCTGATAAATGTATCTCGTCACATGACATGTTTAAAAAGTCATAAATCGATTTAGGAAATATTGAATGATTTGGAGCATTTCCAAAACTGTCAAAAAAACACCCAACTCTCTCCAATATATAAACTGCCAGCCAATGCTCTCCAGGCTGGTCAGAGGGGTGTGTGTTAATTATCATAGCACTAGGTCTTATTTGTAGAGGTTGCTGGGGCAGTTTATCACAAGCCAAAACACCTGGCTGTCAGTTCCACAGTATTCATGATGCTTAATAGTAATCAACTAAAACCTGTCTGCGATGGGACACTTCAATCATACTATCATATACCGCATAAATTATTAGATTGATGGTATTAGGCAGCGGGTTCCTGAAACGTGTCTCCAGGCGTATGTTACCACTCTTGATCAATGATAGATGCTGACTATTATCCTCGTCAGGTGTCAGATTAAATGCATAAAGAGTGTACCGTCTCAGGAAATCGTTTCGATCAATGGCCATAGCACTGTTCTTTAAATGTCTCCCTGTTGATAACACCAGTTGATAGAATTCACGAGTCACGCAACCATTAGGGAAGTCCGGTTGTAATGGTTTGGTGGGGAACTGGACACCGTCAACATATATTGCCAGATATTCTAGATTATAATTCTTAAAATTGAATGGGTTCTTGCCATAGTCGCCCGTAAAAGTGTCATTATCAACCATCGCTACCACCACAGACTATGTTATTGTTTGACTAAAACCCCTTGCTTGACTAAATAAAAATGATTGTAATGATACATGAACTCTGATAATTTATTTGACCAACATTTTATTGACTTGCACAATCTTACACAATTGTCTGAACATGTTGAACACAACTAAACACATTATGAACACACACACGGTTGCAACTTTTTCACAAAACGTGTTACCATTGTGTCATTTTTAAACAGATTAGAAGAATATTTAGATATCAACATATCATAGGTGATGCTTCTACACATGTGATTTAAGAAGTAGATACAGTGTTCACCACATGTGACCGATGTGACATCCTGAACTTGTTTGTCTGATAAATGTATCTCGTCACATGACATGTTTAAAAAGTCATAAATCGATTTAGGAAATATTGAATGATTTGGAGCATTTCCAAAACTGTCAAAAAAACACCCAACTCTCTCCAATATATAAACTGCCAGCCAATGCTCTCCAGGCTGGTCAGAGGGGTGTGTGTTAATTATCATAGCACTAGGTCTTATTTGTAGAGGTTGCTGGGGCAGTTTATCACAAGCCAAAACACCTGGCTGTCAGTTCCACAGTATTCATGATGCTTAATAGTAATCAACTAAAACCTGTCTGCGATGGGACACTTCAATCATACTATCATATACCGCATAAATTATTAGATTGATGGTATTAGGCAGCGGGTTCCTGAAACGTGTCTCCAGGCGTATGTTACCACTCTTGATCAATGATAGATGCTGACTATTATCCTCGTCAGGTGTCAGATTAAATGCATAAAGAGTGTACCGTCTCAGGAAATCGTTTCGATCAATGGCCATAGCACTGTTCTTTAAATGTCTCCCTGTTGATAACACCAGTTGATAGAATTCACGAGTCACGCAACCATTAGGGAAGTCCGGTTGTAATGGTTTGGTGGGGAACTGGACACCGTCAACATATATTGCCAGATATTCTAGATTATAATTCTTAAAATTGAATGGGTTCTTGCCATAGTCGCCCGTAAAAGTGTCATTATCAACCATCGCTACCACCACAGACTATGTTATTGTTTGACTAAAACCCCTTGCTTGACTAAATAAAAATGATTGTAATGATACATGAACTCTGATAATTTATTTGACCAACATTTTATTGACTTGCACAATCTTACACAATTGTCTGAACATGTTGAACACAACTAAACACATTATGAACACACACACGGTTGCAACTTTTTCACAAAACGTGTTACCATTGTGTCATTTTTAAACAGATTAGAAGAATATTTAGATATCAACATATCATAGGTGATGCTTCTACACATGTGATTTAAGAAGTAGATACAGTGTTCACCACATGTGACCGATGTGACATCCTGAACTTGTTTGTCTGATAAATGTATCTCGTCACATGACATGTTTAAAAAGTCATAAATCGATTTAGGAAATATTGAATGATTTGGAGCATTTCCAAAACTGTCAAAAAAACACCCAACTCTCTCCAATATATAAACTGCCAGCCAATGCTCTCCAGGCTGGTCAGAGGGGTGTGTGTTAATTATCATAGCACTAGGTCTTATTTGTAGAGGTTGCTGGGGCAGTTTATCACAAGCCAAAACACCTGGCTGTCAGTTCCACAGTATTCATGATGCTTAATAGTAATCAACTAAAACCTGTCTGCGATGGGACACTTCAATCATACTATCATATACCGCATAAATTATTAGATTGATGGTATTAGGCAGCGGGTTCCTGAAACGTGTCTCCAGGCGTATGTTACCACTCTTGATCAATGATAGATGCTGACTATTATCCTCGTCAGGTGTCAGATTAAATGCATAAAGAGTGTACCGTCTCAGGAAATCGTTTCGATCAATGGCCATAGCACTGTTCTTTAAATGTCTCCCTGTTGATAACACCAGTTGATAGAATTCACGAGTCACGCAACCATTAGGGAAGTCCGGTTGTAATGGTTTGGTGGGGAACTGGACACCGTCAACATATATTGCCAGATATTCTAGATTATAATTCTTAAAATTGAATGGGTTCTTGCCATAGTCGCCCGTAAAAGTGTCATTATCAACCATCGCTACCACCACAGACTATGTTATTGTTTGACTAAAACCCCTTGCTTGACTAAATAAAAATGATTGTAATGATACATGAACTCTGATAATTTATTTGACCAACATTTTATTGACTTGCACAATCTTACACAATTTGTCTGAACATGTTGAACACAACTAAACACATTATGAACACACACACGGTTGCAACTTTTTCACAAAACGTGTTACCATTGTGTCATTTTTAAACAGATTAGAAGAATATTTAGATATCAACATATCATAGGTGATGCTTCTACACATGTGATTTAAGAAGTAGATACAGTGTTCACCACATGTGACCGATGTGACATCCTGAACTTGTTTGTCTGATAAATGTATCTCGTCACATGACATGTTTAAAAAGTCATAAATCGATTTAGGAAATATTGAATGATTTGGAGCATTTCCAAAACTGTCAAAAAAACACCCAACTCTCTCCAATATATAAACTGCCAGCCAATGCTCTCCAGGCTGGTCAGAGGGGTGTGTGTTAATTATCATAGCACTAGGTCTTATTTGTAGAGGTTGCTGGGGCAGTTTATCACAAGCCAAAACACCTGGCTGTCAGTTCCACAGTATTCATGATGCTTAATAGTAATCAACTAAAACCTGTCTGCGATGGGACACTTCAATCATACTATCATATACCGCATAAATTATTAGATTGATGGTATTAGGCAGCGGGTTCCTGAAACGTGTCTCCAGGCGTATGTTACCACTCTTGATCAATGATAGATGCTGACTATTATCCTCGTCAGGTGTCAGATTAAATGCATAAAGAGTGTACCGTCTCAGGAAATCGTTTCGATCAATGGCCATAGCACTGTTCTTTAAATGTCTCCCTGTTGATAACACCAGTTGATAGAATTCACGAGTCACGCAACCATTAGGGAAGTCCGGTTGTAATGGTTTGGTGGGGAACTGGACACCGTCAACATATATTGCCAGATATTCTAGATTATAATTCTTAAAATTGAATGGGTTCTTGCCATAGTCGCCCGTAAAAGTGTCATTATCAACCATCGCTACCACCACAGACTATGTTATTGTTTGACTAAAACCCCTTGCTTGACTAAATAAAAATGATTGTAATGATACATGAACTCTGATAATTTATTTGACCAACATTTTATTGACTTGCACAATCTTACACAATTGTCTGAACATGTTGAACACAACTAAACACATTATGAACACACACACGGTTGCAACTTTTTCACAAAACGTGTTACCATTGTGTCATTTTTAAACAGATTAGAAGAATATTTAGATATCAACATATCATAGGTGATGCTTCTACACATGTGATTTAAGAAGTAGATACAGTGTTCACCACATGTGACCGATGTGACATCCTGAACTTGTTTGTCTGATAAATGTATCTCGTCACATGACATGTTTAAAAAGTCATAAATCGATTTAGGAAATATTGAATGATTTGGAGCATTTCCAAAACTGTCAAAAAAACACCCAACTCTCTCCAATATATAAACTGCCAGCCAATGCTCTCCAGGCTGGTCAGAGGGGTGTGTGTTAATTATCATAGCACTAGGTCTTATTTGTAGAGGTTGCTGGGGCAGTTTATCACAAGCCAAAACACCTGGCTGTCAGTTCCACAGTATTCATGATGCTTAATAGTAATCAACTAAAACCTGTCTGCGATGGGACACTTCAATCATACTATCATATACCGCATAAATTATTAGATTGATGGTATTAGGCAGCGGGTTCCTGAAACGTGTCTCCAGGCGTATGTTACCACTCTTGATCAATGATAGATGCTGACTATTATCCTCGTCAGGTGTCAGATTAAATGCATAAAGAGTGTACCGTCTCAGGAAATCGTTTCGATCAATGGCCATAGCACTGTTCTTTAAATGTCTCCCTGTTGATAACACCAGTTGATAGAATTCACGAGTCACGCAACCATTAGGGAAGTCCGGTTGTAATGGTTTGGTGGGGAACTGGACACCGTCAACATATATTGCCAGATATTCTAGATTATAATTCTTAAAATTGAATGGGTTCTTGCCATAGTCGCCCGTAAAAGTGTCATTATCAACCATCGCTACCACCACAGACTATGTTATTGTTTGACTAAAACCCCTTGCTTGACTAAATAAAAATGATTGTAATGATACATGAACTCTGATAATTTATTTGACCAACATTTTATTGACTTGCACAATCTTACACAATTGTCTGAACATGTTGAACACAACTAAACACATTATGAACACACACACGGTTGCAACTTTTTCACAAAACGTGTTACCATTGTGTCATTTTTAAACAGATTAGAAGAATATTTAGATATCAACATATCATAGGTGATGCTTCTACACATGTGATTTAAGAAGTAGATACAGTGTTCACCACATGTGACCGATGTGACATCCTGAACTTGTTTGTCTGATAAATGTATCTCGTCACATGACATGTTTAAAAAGTCATAAATCGATTTAGGAAATATTGAATGATTTGGAGCATTTCCAAAACTGTCAAAAAAACACCCAACTCTCTCCAATATATAAACTGCCAGCCAATGCTCTCCAGGCTGGTCAGAGGGGTGTGTGTTAATTATCATAGCACTAGGTCTTATTTGTAGAGGTTGCTGGGGCAGTTTATCACAAGCCAAAACACCTGGCTGTCAGTTCCACAGTATTCATGATGCTTAATAGTAATCAACTAAAACCTGTCTGCGATGGGACACTTCAATCATACTATCATATACCGCATAAATTATTAGATTGATGGTATTAGGCAGCGGGTTCCTGAAACGTGTCTCCAGGCGTATGTTACCACTCTTGATCAATGATAGATGCTGACTATTATCCTCGTCAGGTGTCAGATTAAATGCATAAAGAGTGTACCGTCTCAGGAAATCGTTTCGATCAATGGCCATAGCACTGTTCTTTAAATGTCTCCCTGTTGATAACACCAGTTGATAGAATTCACGAGTCACGCAACCATTAGGGAAGTCCGGTTGTAATGGTTTGGTGGGGAACTGGACACCGTCAACATATATTGCCAGATATTCTAGATTATAATTCTTAAAATTGAATGGGTTCTTGCCATAGTCGCCCGTAAAAGTGTCATTATCAACCATCGCTACCACCACAGACTATGTTATTGTTTGACTAAAACCCCTTGCTTGACTAAATAAAAATGATTGTAATGATACATGAACTCTGATAATTTATTTGACCAACATTTTATTGACTTGCACAATCTTACACAATTGTCTGAACATGTTGAACACAACTAAACACATTATGAACACACACACGGTTGCAACTTTTTCACAAAACGTGTTACCATTGTGTCATTTTTAAACAGATTAGAAGAATATTTAGATATCAACATATCATAGGTGATGCTTCTACACATGTGATTTAAGAAGTAGAT
Organism: Nansenia antarctica; assembly: GCF_963989245.1. Classification (NCBI taxonomy): domain Eukaryota; kingdom Metazoa; phylum Chordata; class Actinopteri; order Argentiniformes; family Microstomatidae; genus Nansenia; species Nansenia antarctica. The sequence continues at coordinate 82,069,402 of NC_137674.1, forward strand.
ACAGTGTTCACCACATGTGACCGATGTGACATCCTGAACTTGTTTGTCTGATAAATGTATCTCGTCACATGACATGTTTAAAAAGTCATAAATCGATTTAGGAAATATTGAATGATTTGGAGCATTTCCAAAACTGTCAAAAAAACACCCAACTCTCTCCAATATATAAACTGCCAGCCAATGCTCTCCAGGCTGGTCAGAGGGGTGTGTGTTAATTATCATAGCACTAGGTCTTATTTGTAGAGGTTGCTGGGGCAGTTTATCACAAGCCAAAACACCTGGCTGTCAGTTCCACAGTATTCATGATGCTTAATAGTAATCAACACTAAAACCTGTCTGCGATGGGACACTTCAATCATACTATCATATACCGCATAAATTATTAGATTGATGGTATTAGGCAGCGGGTTCCTGAAACGTGTCTCCAGGCGTATGTTACCACTCTTGATCAATGATAGATGCTGACTATTATCCTCGTCAGGTGTCAGATTAAATGCATAAAGAGTGTACCGTCTCAGGAAATCGTTTCGATCAATGGCCATAGCACTGTTCTTTAAATGTCTCCCTGTTGATAACACCAGTTGATAGAATTCACGAGTCACGCAACCATTAGGGAAGTCCGGTTGTAATGGTTTGGTGGGGAACTGGACACCGTCAACATATATTGCCAGATATTCTAGATTATAATTCTTAAAATTGAATGGGTTCTTGCCATAGTCGCCCGTAAAAGTGTCATTATCAACCATCGCTACCACCACAGACTATGTTATTGTTTGACTAAAACCCCTTGCTTGACTAAATAAAAATGATTGTAATGATACATGAACTCTGATAATTTATTTGACCAACATTTTATTGACTTGCACAATCTTACACAATTGTCTGAACATGTTGAACACAACTAAACACATTATGAACACACACACGGTTGCAACTTTTTCACAAAACGTGTTACCATTGTGTCATTTTTAAACAGATTAGAAGAATATTTAGATATCAACATATCATAGGTGATGCTTCTACACATGTGATTTAAGAAGTAGATACAGTGTTCACCACATGTGACCGATGTGACATCCTGAACTTGTTTGTCTGATAAATGTATCTCGTCACATGACATGTTTAAAAAGTCATAAATCGATTTAGGAAATATTGAATGATTTGGAGCATTTCCAAAACTGTCAAAAAAACACCCAACTCTCTCCAATATATAAACTGCCAGCCAATGCTCTCCAGGCTGGTCAGAGGGGTGTGTGTTAATTATCATAGCACTAGGTCTTATTTGTAGAGGTTGCTGGGGCAGTTTATCACAAGCCAAAACACCTGGCTGTCAGTTCCACAGTATTCATGATGCTTAATAGTAATCAACTAAAACCTGTCTGCGATGGGACACTTCAATCATACTATCATATACCGCATAAATTATTAGATTGATGGTATTAGGCAGCGGGTTCCTGAAACGTGTCTCCAGGCGTATGTTACCACTCTTGATCAATGATAGATGCTGACTATTATCCTCGTCAGGTGTCAGATTAAATGCATAAAGAGTGTACCGTCTCAGGAAATCGTTTCGATCAATGGCCATAGCACTGTTCTTTAAATGTCTCCCTGTTGATAACACCAGTTGATAGAATTCACGAGTCACGCAACCATTAGGGAAGTCCGGTTGTAATGGTTTGGTGGGGAACTGGACACCGTCAACATATATTGCCAGATATTCTAGATTATAATTCTTAAAATTGAATGGGTTCTTGCCATAGTCGCCCGTAAAAGTGTCATTATCAACCATCGCTACCACCACAGACTATGTTATTGTTTGACTAAAACCCCTTGCTTGACTAAATAAAAATGATTGTAATGATACATGAACTCTGATAATTTATTTGACCAACATTTTATTGACTTGCACAATCTTACACAATTGTCTGAACATGTTGAACACAACTAAACACATTATGAACACACACGGTTGCAACTTTTTCACAAAACGTGTTACCATTGTGTCATTTTTAAACAGATTAGAAGAATATTTAGATATCAACATATCATAGGTGATGCTTCTACACATGTGATTTAAGAAGTAGATACAGTGTTCACCACATGTGACCGATGTGACATCCTGAACTTGTTTGTCTGATAAATGTATCTCGTCACATGACATGTTTAAAAAGTCATAAATCGATTTAGGAAATATTGAATGATTTGGAGCATTTCCAAAACTGTCAAAAAAACACCCAACTCTCTCCAATATATAAACTGCCAGCCAATGCTCTCCAGGCTGGTCAGAGGGGTGTGTGTTAATTATCATAGCACTAGGTCTTATTTGTAGAGGTTGCTGGGGCAGTTTATCACAAGCCAAAACACCTGGCTGTCAGTTCCACAGTATTCATGATGCTTAATAGTAATCAACTAAAACCTGTCTGCGATGGGACACTTCAATCATACTATCATATACCGCATAAATTATTAGATTGATGGTATTAGGCAGCGGGTTCCTGAAACGTGTCTCCAGGCGTATGTTACCACTCTTGATCAATGATAGATGCTGACTATTATCCTCGTCAGGTGTCAGATTAAATGCATAAAGAGTGTACCGTCTCAGGAAATCGTTTCGATCAATGGCCATAGCACTGTTCTTTAAATGTCTCCCTGTTGATAACACCAGTTGATAGAATTCACGAGTCACGCAACCATTAGGGAAGTCCGGTTGTAATGGTTTGGTGGGGAACTGGACACCGTCAACATATATTGCCAGATATTCTAGATTATAATTCTTAAAATTGAATGGGTTCTTGCCATAGTCGCCCGTAAAAGTGTCATTATCAACCATCGCTACCACCACAGACTATGTTATTGTTTGACTAAAACCCCTTGCTTGACTAAATAAAAATGATTGTAATGATACATGAACTCTGATAATTTATTTGACCAACATTTTATTGACTTGCACAATCTTACACAATTGTCTGAACATGTTGAACACAACTAAACACATTATGAACACACACACGGTTGCAACTTTTTCACAAAACGTGTTACCATTGTGTCATTTTTAAACAGATTAGAAGAATATTTAGATATCAACATATCATAGGTGATGCTTCTACACATGTGATTTAAGAAGTAGATACAGTGTTCACCACATGTGACCGATGTGACATCCTGAACTTGTTTGTCTGATAAATGTATCTCGTCACATGACATGTTTAAAAAGTCATAAATCGATTTAGGAAATATTGAATGATTTGGAGCATTTCCAAAACTGTCAAAAAAACACCCAACTCTCTCCAATATATAAACTGCCAGCCAATGCTCTCCAGGCTGGTCAGAGGGGTGTGTGTTAATTATCATAGCACTAGGTCTTATTTGTAGAGGTTGCTGGGGCAGTTTATCACAAGCCAAAACACCTGGCTGTCAGTTCCACAGTATTCATGATGCTTAATAGTAATCAACTAAAACCTGTCTGCGATGGGACACTTCAATCATACTATCATATACCGCATAAATTATTAGATTGATGGTATTAGGCAGCGGGTTCCTGAAACGTGTCTCCAGGCGTATGTTACCACTCTTGATCAATGATAGATGCTGACTATTATCCTCGTCAGGTGTCAGATTAAATGCATAAAGAGTGTACCGTCTCAGGAAATCGTTTCGATCAATGGCCATAGCACTGTTCTTTAAATGTCTCCCTGTTGATAACACCAGTTGATAGAATTCACGAGTCACGCAACCATTAGGGAAGTCCGGTTGTAATGGTTTGGTGGGGAACTGGACACCGTCAACATATATTGCCAGATATTCTAGATTATAATTCTTAAAATTGAATGGGTTCTTGCCATAGTCGCCCGTAAAAGTGTCATTATCAACCATCGCTACCACCACAGACTATGTTATTGTTTGACTAAAACCCCTTGCTTGACTAAATAAAAATGATTGTAATGATACATGAACTCTGATAATTTATTTGACCAACATTTTATTGACTTGCACAATCTTACACAATTGTCTGAACATGTTGAACACAACTAAACACATTATGAACACACACACGGTTGCAACTTTTTCACAAAACGTGTTACCATTGTGTCATTTTTAAACAGATTAGAAGAATATTTAGATATCAACATATCATAGGTGATGCTTCTACACATGTGATTTAAGAAGTAGATACAGTGTTCACCACATGTGACCGATGTGACATCCTGAACTTGTTTGTCTGATAAATGTATCTCGTCACATGACATGTTTAAAAAGTCATAAATCGATTTAGGAAATATTGAATGATTTGGAGCATTTCCAAAACTGTCAAAAAAACACCCAACTCTCTCCAATATATAAACTGCCAGCCAATGCTCTCCAGGCTGGTCAGAGGGGTGTGTGTTAATTATCATAGCACTAGGTCTTATTTGTAGAGGTTGCTGGGGCAGTTTATCACAAGCCAAAACACCTGGCTGTCAGTTCCACAGTATTCATGATGCTTAATAGTAATCAACTAAAACCTGTCTGCGATGGGACACTTCAATCATACTATCATATACCGCATAAATTATTAGATTGATGGTATTAGGCAGCGGGTTCCTGAAACGTGTCTCCAGGCGTATGTTACCACTCTTGATCAATGATAGATGCTGACTATTATCCTCGTCAGGTGTCAGATTAAATGCATAAAGAGTGTACCGTCTCAGGAAATCGTTTCGATCAATGGCCATAGCACTGTTCTTTAAATGTCTCCCTGTTGATAACACCAGTTGATAGAATTCACGAGTCACGCAACCATTAGGGAAGTCCGGTTGTAATGGTTTGGTGGGGAACTGGACACCGTCAACATATATTGCCAGATATTCTAGATTATAATTCTTAAAATTGAATGGGTTCTTGCCATAGTCGCCCGTAAAAGTGTCATTATCAACCATCGCTACCACCACAGACTATGTTATTGTTTGACTAAAACCCCTTGCTTGACTAAATAAAAATGATTGTAATGATACATGAACTCTGATAATTTATTTGACCAACATTTTATTGACTTGCACAATCTTACACAATTGTCTGAACATGTTGAACACAACTAAACACATTATGAACACACACACGGTTGCAACTTTTTCACAAAACGTGTTACCATTGTGTCATTTTTAAACAGATTAGAAGAATATTTAGATATCAACATATCATAGGTGATGCTTCTACACATGTGATTTAAGAAGTAGATACAGTGTTCACCACATGTGACCGATGTGACATCCTGAACTTGTTTGTCTGATAAATGTATCTCGTCACATGACATGTTTAAAAAGTCATAAATCGATTTAGGAAATATTGAATGATTTGGAGCATTTCCAAAACTGTCAAAAAAACACCCAACTCTCTCCAATATATAAACTGCCAGCCAATGCTCTCCAGGCTGGTCAGAGGGGTGTGTGTTAATTATCATAGCACTAGGTCTTATTTGTAGAGGTTGCTGGGGCAGTTTATCACAAGCCAAAACACCTGGCTGTCAGTTCCACAGTATTCATGATGCTTAATAGTAATCAACTAAAACCTGTCTGCGATGGGACACTTCAATCATACTATCATATACCGCATAAATTATTAGATTGATGGTATTAGGCAGCGGGTTCCTGAAACGTGTCTCCAGGCGTATGTTACCACTCTTGATCAATGATAGATGCTGACTATTATCCTCGTCAGGTGTCAGATTAAATGCATAAAGAGTGTACCGTCTCAGGAAATCGTTTCGATCAATGGCCATAGCACTGTTCTTTAAATGTCTCCCTGTTGATAACACCAGTTGATAGAATTCACGAGTCACGCAACCATTAGGGAAGTCCGGTTGTAATGGTTTGGTGGGGAACTGGACACCGTCAACATATATTGCCAGATATTCTAGATTATAATTCTTAAAATTGAATGGGTTCTTGCCATAGTCGCCCGTAAAAGTGTCATTATCAACCATCGCTACCACCACAGACTATGTTATTGTTTGACTAAAACCCCTTGCTTGACTAAATAAAAATGATTGTAATGATACATGAACTCTGATCATTTATTTGACCAACATTTTATTGACTTGCACAATCTTACACAATTGTCTGAACATGTTGAACACAACTAAACACATTATGAACACACACACGGTTGCAACTTTTTCACAAAACGTGTTACCATTGTGTCATTTTTAAACAGATTAGAAGAATATTTAGATATCAACATATCATAGGTGATGCTTCTACACATGTGATTTAAGAAGTAGATACAGTGTTCACCACATGTGACCGATGTGACATCCTGAACTTGTTTGTCTGATAAATGTATCTCGTCACATGACATGTTTAAAAAGTCATAAATCGATTTAGGAAATATTGAATGATTTGGAGCATTTCCAAAACTGTCAAAAAAACACCCAACTCTCTCCAATATATAAACTGCCAGCCAATGCTCTCCAGGCTGGTCAGAGGGGTGTGTGTTAATTATCATAGCACTAGGTCTTATTTGTAGAGGTTGCTGGGGCAGTTTATCACAAGCCAAAACACCTGGCTGTCAAGTTCCACAGTATTCATGATGCTTAATAGTAATCAACTAAAACCTGTCTGCGATGGGACACTTCAATCATACTATCATATACCGCATAAATTATTAGATTGATGGTATTAGGCAGCGGGTTCCTGAAACGTGTCTCCAGGCGTATGTTACCACTCTTGATCAATGATAGATGCTGACTATTATCCTCGTCAGGTGTCAGATTAAATGCATAAAGAGTGTACCGTCTCAGGAAATCGTTTCGATCAATGGCCATAGCACTGTTCTTTAAATGTCTCCCTGTTGATAACACCAGTTGATAGAATTCACGAGTCACGCAACCATTAGGGAAGTCCGGTTGTAATGGTTTGGTGGGGAACTGGACACCGTCAACATATATTGCCAGATATTCTAGATTATAATTCTTAAAATTGAATGGGTTCTTGCCATAGTCGCCCGTAAAAGTGTCATTATCAACCATCGCTACCACCACAGACTATGTTATTGTTTGACTAAAACCCCTTGCTTGACTAAATAAAAATGATTGTAATGATACATGAACTCTGATAATTTATTTGACCAACATTTTATTGACTTGCACAATCTTACACAATTGTCTGAACATGTTGAACACAACTAAACACATTATGAACACACACACGGTTGCAACTTTTTCACAAAACGTGTTACCATTGTGTCATTTTTAAACAGATTAGAAGAATATTTAGATATCAACATATCATAGGTGATGCTTCTACACATGTGATTTAAGAAGTAGATACAGTGTTCACCACATGTGACCGATGTGACATCCTGAACTTGTTTGTCTGATAAATGTATCTCGTCACATGACATGTTTAAAAAGTCATAAATCGATTTAGGAAATATTGAATGATTTGGAGCATTTCCAAAACTGTCAAAAAAACACCCAACTCTCTCCAATATATAAACTGCCAGCCAATGCTCTCCAGGCTGGTCAGAGGGGTGTGTGTTAATTATCATAGCACTAGGTCTTATTTGTAGAGGTTGCTGGGGCAGTTTATCACAAGCCAAAACACCTGGTTGTCAGTTCCACAGTATTCATGATGCTTAATAGTAATCAACTAAAACCTGTCTGCGATGGGACACTTCAATCATACTATCATATACCGCATAAATTATTAGATTGATGGTATTAGGCAGCGGGTTCCTGAAACGTGTCTCCAGGCGTATGTTACCACTCTTGATCAATGATAGATGCTGACTATTATCCTCGTCAGGTGTCAGATTAAGTGCATAAAGAGTGTACCGTCTCAGGAAATCGTTTCGATCAATGGCCATAGCACTGTTCTTTAAATGTCTCCCTGTTGATAACACCAGTTGATAGAATTCACGAGTCACGCAACCATTAGGGAAGTCCGGTTGTAATGGTTTGGTGGGGAACTGGACACCGTCAACATATATTGCCAGATATTCTAGATTATAATTCTTAAAATTGAATGGGTTCTTGCCATAGTCGCCCGTAAAAGTGTCATTATCAACCATCGCTACCACCACAGACTATGTTATTGTTTGACTAAAACCCCTTGCTTGACTAAATAAAAATGATTGTAATGATACATGAACTCTGATAATTTATTTGACCAACATTTTATTGACTTGCACAATCTTACACAATTGTCTGAACATGTTGAACACAACTAAACACATTATGAACACACACACGGTTGCAACTTTTTCACAAAACGTGTTACCATTGTGTCATTTTTAAACAGATTAGAAGAATATTTAGATATCAACATATCATAGGTGATGCTTCTACACATGTGATTTAAGAAGTAGATACAGTGTTCACCACATGTGACCGATGTGACATCCTGAACTTGTTTGTCTGATAAATGTATCTCGTCACATGACATGTTTAAAAAGTCATAAATCGATTTAGGAAATATTGAATGATTTGGAGCATTTCCAAAACTGTCAAAAAAACACCCAACTCTCTCCAATATATAAACTGCCAGCCAATGCTCTCCAGGCTGGTCAGAGGGGTGTGTGTTAATTATCATAGCACTAGGTCTTATTTGTAGAGGTTGCTGGGGCAGTTTATCACAAGCCAAAACACCTGGCTGTCAAGTTCCACAGTATTCATGATGCTTAATAGTAATCAACTAAAACCTGTCTGCGATGGGACACTTCAATCATACTATCATATACCGCATAAATTATTAGATTGATGGTATTAGGCAGCGGGTTCCTGAAACGTGTCTCCAGGCGTATGTTACCACTCTTGATCAATGATAGATGCTGACTATTATCCTCGTCAGGTGTCAGATTAAATGCATAAAGAGTGTACCGTCTCAGGAAATCGTTTCGATCAATGGCCATAGCACTGTTCTTTAAATGTCTCCCTGTTGATAACACCAGTTGATAGAATTCACGAGTCACGCAACCATTAGGGAAGTCCGGTTGTAATGGTTTGGTGGGGAACTGGACACCGTCAACATATATTGCCAGATATTCTAGATTATAATTCTTAAAATTGAATGGGTTCTTGCCATAGTCGCCCGTAAAAGTGTCATTATCAACCATCGCTACCACCACAGACTATGTTATTGTTTGACTAAAACCCCTTGCTTGACTAAATAAAAATGATTGTAATGATACATGAACTCTGATAATTTATTTGACCAACATTTTATTGACTTGCACAATCTTACACAATTGTCTGAACATGTTGAACACAACTAAACACATTATGAACACACACACGGTTGCAACTTTTTCACAAAACGTGTTACCATTGTGTCATTTTTAAACAGATTAGAAGAATATTTAGATATCAACATATCATAGGTGATGCTTCTACACATGTGATTTAAGAAGTAGATACAGTGTTCACCACATGTGACCGATGTGACATCCTGAACTTGTTTGTCTGATAAATGTATCTCGTCACATGACATGTTTAAAAAGTCATAAATCGATTTAGGAAATATTGAATGATTTGGAGCATTTCCAAAACTGTCAAAAAAACACCCAACTCTCTCCAATATATAAACTGCCAGCCAATGCTCTCCAGGCTGGTCAGAGGGGTGTGTGTTAATTATCATAGCACTAGGTCTTATTTGTAGAGGTTGCTGGGGCAGTTTATCACAAGCCAAAACACCTGGTTGTCAGTTCCACAGTATTCATGATGCTTAATAGTAATCAACTAAAACCTGTCTGCGATGGGACACTTCAATCATACTATCATATACCGCATAAATTATTAGATTGATGGTATTAGGCAGCGGGTTCCTGAAACGTGTCTCCAGGCGTATGTTACCACTCTTGATCAATGATAGATGCTGACTATTATCCTCGTCAGGTGTCAGATTAAGTGCATAAAGAGTGTACCGTCTCAGGAAATCGTTTCGATCAATGGCCATAGCACTGTTCTTTAAATGTCTCCCTGTTGATAACACCAGTTGATAGAATTCACGAGTCACGCAACCATTAGGGAAGTCCGGTTGTAATGGTTTGGTGGGGAACTGGACACCGTCAACATATATTGCCAGATATTCTAGATTATAATTCTTAAAATTGAATGGGTTCTTGCCATAGTCGCCCGTAAAAGTGTCATTATCAACCATCGCTACCACCACAGACTATGTTATTGTTTGACTAAAACCCCTTGCTTGACTAAATAAAAATGATTGTAATGATACATGAACTCTGATAATTTATTTGACCAACATTTTATTGACTTGCACAATCTTACACAATTGTCTGAACATGTTGAACACAACTAAACACATTATGAACACACACACGGTTGCAACTTTTTCACAAAACGTGTTACCATTGTGTCATTTTTAAACAGATTAGAAGAATATTTAGATATCAACATATCATAGGTGATGCTTCTACACATGTGATTTAAGAAGTAGATACAGTGTTCACCACATGTGACCGATGTGACATCCTGAACTTGTTTGTCTGATAAATGTATCTCGTCACATGACATGTTTAAAAAGTCATAAATCGATTTAGGAAATATTGAATGATTTGGAGCATTTCCAAAACTGTCAAAAAAACACCCAACTCTCTCCAATATATAAACTGCCAGCCAATGCTCTCCAGGCTGGTCAGAGGGGTGTGTGTTAATTATCATAGCACTAGGTCTTATTTGTAGAGGTTGCTGGGGCAGTTTATCACAAGCCAAAACACCTGGCTGTCAAGTTCCACAGTATTCATGATGCTTAATAGTAATCAACTAAAACCTGTCTGCGATGGGACACTTCAATCATACTATCATATACCGCATAAATTATTAGATTGATGGTATTAGGCAGCGGGTTCCTGAAACGTGTCTCCAGGCGTATGTTACCACTCTTGATCAATGATAGATGCTGACTATTATCCTCGTCAGGTGTCAGATTAAATGCATAAAGAGTGTACCGTCTCAGGAAATCGTTTCGATCAATGGCCATAGCACTGTTCTTTAAATGTCTCCCTGTTGATAACACCAGTTGATAGAATTCACGAGTCACGCAACCATTAGGGAAGTCCGGTTGTAATGGTTTGGTGGGGAACTGGACACCGTCAACATATATTGCCAGATATTCTAGATTATAATTCTTAAAATTGAATGGGTTCTTGCCATAGTCGCCCGTAAAAGTGTCATTATCAACCATCGCTACCACCACAGACTATGTTATTGTTTGACTAAAACCCCTTGCTTGACTAAATAAAAATGATTGTAATGATACATGAACTCTGATAATTTATTTGACCAACATTTTATTGACTTGCACAATCTTACACAATTGTCTGAACATGTTGAACACAACTAAACACATTATGAACACACACACGGTTGCAACTTTTTCACAAAACGTGTTACCATTGTGTCATTTTTAAACAGATTAGAAGAATATTTAGATATCAACATATCATAGGTGATGCTTCTACACATGTGATTTAAGAAGTAGATACAGTGTTCACCACATGTGACCGATGTGACATCCTGAACTTGTTTGTCTGATAAATGTATCTCGTCACATGACATGTTTAAAAAGTCATAAATCGATTTAGGAAATATTGAATGATTTGGAGCATTTCCAAAACTGTCAAAAAAACACCCAACTCTCTCCAATATATAAACTGCCAGCCAATGCTCTCCAGGCTGGTCAGAGGGGTGTGTGTTAATTATCATAGCACTAGGTCTTATTTGTAGAGGTTGCTGGGGCAGTTTATCACAAGCCAAAACACCTGGCTGTCAGTTCCACAGTATTCATGATGCTTAATAGTAATCAACTAAAACCTGTCTGCGATGGGACACTTCAATCATACTATCATATACCGCATAAATTATTAGATTGATGGTATTAGGCAGCGGGTTCCTGAAACGTGTCTCCAGGCGTATGTTACCACTCTTGATCAATGATAGATGCTGACTATTATCCTCGTCAGGTGTCAGATTAAATGCATAAAGAGTGTACCGTCTCAGGAAATCGTTTCGATCAATGGCCATAGCACTGTTCTTTAAATGTCTCCCTGTTGATAACACCAGTTGATAGAATTCACGAGTCACGCAACCATTAGGGAAGTCCGGTTGTAAATGGTTTGGTGGGGAACTGGACACCGTCAACATATATTGCCAGATATTCTAGATTATAATTCTTAAAATTGAATGGGTTCTTGCCATAGTCGCCCGTAAAAGTGTCATTATCAACCATCGCTACCACCACAGACTATGTTATTGTTTGACTAAAACCCCTTGCTTGACTAAATAAAAATGATTGTAATGATACATGAACTCTGATAATTTATTTGACCAACATTTTATTGACTTGCACAATCTTACACAATTGTCTGAACATGTTGAACACAACTAAACACATTATGAACACACACACGGTTGCAACTTTTTCACAAAACGTGTTACCATTGTGTCATTTTTAAACAGATTAGAAGAATATTTAGATATCAACATATCATAGGTGATGCTTCTACACATGTGATTTAAGAAGTAGATACAGTGTTCACCACATGTGACCGATGTGACATCCTGAACTTGTTTGTCTGATAAATGTATCTCGTCACATGACATGTTTAAAAAGTCATAAATCGATTTAGGAAATATTGAATGATTTGGAGCATTTCCAAAACTGTCAAAAAAACACCCAACTCTCTCCAATATATAAACTGCCAGCCAATGCTCTCCAGGCTGGTCAGAGGGGTGTGTGTTAATTATCATAGCACTAGGTCTTATTTGTAGAGGTTGCTGGGGCAGTTTATCACAAGCCAAAACACCTGGCTGTCAGTTCCACAGTATTCATGATGCTTAATAGTAATCAACTAAAACCTGTCTGCGATGGGACACTTCAATCATACTATCATATACCGCATAAATTATTAGATTGATGGTATTAGGCAGCGGGTTCCTGAAACGTGTCTCCAGGCGTATGTTACCACTCTTGATCAATGATAGATGCTGACTATTATCCTCGTCAGGTGTCAGATTAAATGCATAAAGAGTGTACCGTCTCAGGAAATCGTTTCGATCAATGGCCATAGCACTGTTCTTTAAATGTCTCCCTGTTGATAACACCAGTTGATAGAATTCACGAGTCACGCAACCATTAGGGAAGTCCGGTTGTAATGGTTTGGTGGGGAACTGGACACCGTCAACATATATTGCCAGATATTCTAGATTATAATTCTTAAAATTGAATGGGTTCTTGCCATAGTCGCCCGTAAAAGTGTCATTATCAACCATCGCTACCACCACAGACTATGTTATTGTTTGACTAAAAAAAAACCCTTGCTTGACTAAATAAAAATGATTGTAATGATACATGAACTCTGATAATTTATTTGACCAACATTTTATTGACTTGCACAATCTTACACAATTGTCTGAACATGTTGAACACAACTAAACACATTATGAACACACACACGGTTGCAACTTTTTCACAAAACGTGTTACCATTGTGTCATTTTTAAACAGATTAGAAGAATATTTAGATATCAACATATCATAGGTGATGCTTCTACACATGTGATTTAAGAAGTAGATACAGTGTTCACCACATGTGACCGATGTGACATCCTGAACTTGTTTGTCTGATAAATGTATCTCGTCACATGACATGTTTAAAAAGTCATAAATCGATTTAGGAAATATTGAATGATTTGGAGCATTTCCAAAACTGTCAAAAAAACACCCAACTCTCTCCAATATATAAACTGCCAGCCAATGCTCTCCAGGCTGGTCAGAGGGGTGTGTGTTAATTATCATAGCACTAGGTCTTATTTGTAGAGGTTGCTGGGGCAGTTTATCACAAGCCAAAACACCTGGCTGTCAGTTCCACAGTATTCATGATGCTTAATAGTAATCAACTAAAACCTGTCTGCGATGGGACACTTCAATCATACTATCATATACCGCATAAATTATTAGATTGATGGTATTAGGCAGCGGGTTCCTGAAACGTGTCTCCAGGCGTATGTTACCACTCTTGATCAATGATAGATGCTGACTATTATCCTCGTCAGGTGTCAGATTAAATGCATAAAGAGTGTACCGTCTCAGGAAATCGTTTCGATCAATGGCCATAGCACTGTTCTTTAAATGTCTCCCTGTTGATAACACCAGTTGATAGAATTCACGAGTCACGCAACCATTAGGGAAGTCCGGTTGTAATGGTTTGGTGGGGAACTGGACACCGTCAACATATATTGCCAGATATTCTAGATTATAATTCTTAAAATTGAATGGGTTCTTGCCATAGTCGCCCGTAAAAGTGTCATTATCAACCATCGCTACCACCACAGACTATGTTATTGTTTGACTAAAACCCCTTGCTTGACTAAATAAAAATGATTGTAATGATACATGAACTCTGATAATTTATTTGACCAACATTTTATTGACTTGCACAATCTTACACAATTGTCTGAACATGTTGAACACAACTAAACACATTATGAACACACACACGGTTGCAACTTTTTCACAAAACGTGTTACCATTGTGTCATTTTTAAACAGATTAGAAGAATATTTAGATATCAACATATCATAGGTGATGCTTCTACACATGTGATTTAAGAAGTAGATACAGTGTTCACCACATGTGACCGATGTGACATCCTGAACTTGTTTGTCTGATAAATGTATCTCGTCACATGACATGTTTAAAAAGTCATAAATCGATTTAGGAAATATTGAATGATTTGGAGCATTTCCAAAACTGTCAAAAAAACACCCAACTCTCTCCAATATATAAACTGCCAGCCAATGCTCTCCAGGCTGGTCAGAGGGGTGTGTGTTAATTATCATAGCACTAGGTCTTATTTGTAGAGGTTGCTGGGGCAGTTTATCACAAGCCAAAACACCTGGCTGTCAGTTCCACAGTATTCATGATGCTTAATAGTAATCAACTAAAACCTGTCTGCGATGGGACACTTCAATCATACTATCATATACCGCATAAATTATTAGATTGATGGTATTAGGCAGCGGGTTCCTGAAACGTGTCTCCAGGCGTATGTTACCACTCTTGATCAATGATAGATGCTGACTATTATCCTCGTCAGGTGTCAGATTAAATGCATAAAGAGTGTACCGTCTCAGGAAATCGTTTCGATCAATGGCCATAGCACTGTTCTTTAAATGTCTCCCTGTTGATAACACCAGTTGATAGAATTCACGAGTCACGCAACCATTAGGGAAGTCCGGTTGTAATGGTTTGGTGGGGAACTGGACACCGTCAACATATATTGCCAGATATTCTAGATTATAATTCTTAAAATTGAATGGGTTCTTGCCATAGTCGCCCGTAAAAGTGTCATTATCAACCATCGCTACCACCACAGACTATGTTATTGTTTGACTAAAAAAAAACCCTTGCTTGACTAAATAAAAATGATTGTAATGATACATGAACTCTGATAATTTATTTGACCAACATTTTATTGACTTGCACAATCTTACACAATTGTCTGAACATGTTGAACACAACTAAACACATTATGAACACACACACGGTTGCAACTTTTTCACAAAACGTGTTACCATTGTGTCATTTTTAAACAGATTAGAAGAATATTTAGATATCAACATATCATAGGTGATGCTTCTACACATGTGATTTAAGAAGTAGATACAGTGTTCACCACATGTGACCGATGTGACATCCTGAACTTGTTTGTCTGATAAATGTATCTCGTCACATGACATGTTTAAAAAGTCATAAATCGATTTAGGAAATATTGAATGATTTGGAGCATTTCCAAAACTGTCAAAAAAACACCCAACTCTCTCCAATATATAAACTGCCAGCCAATGCTCTCCAGGCTGGTCAGAGGGGTGTGTGTTAATTATCATAGCACTAGGTCTTATTTGTAGAGGTTGCTGGGGCAGTTTATCACAAGCCAAAACACCTGGCTGTCAGTTCCACAGTATTCATGATGCTTAATAGTAATCAACTAAAACCTGTCTGCGATGGGACACTTCAATCATACTATCATATACCGCATAAATTATTAGATTGATGGTATTAGGCAGCGGGTTCCTGAAACGTGTCTCCAGGCGTATGTTACCACTCTTGATCAATGATAGATGCTGACTATTATCCTCGTCAGGTGTCAGATTAAATGCATAAAGAGTGTACCGTCTCAGGAAATCGTTTCGATCAATGGCCATAGCACTGTTCTTTAAATGTCTCCCTGTTGATAACACCAGTTGATAGAATTCACGAGTCACGCACCCATTAGGGAAGTCCGGTTGTAATGGTTTGGTGGGGAACTGGACACCGTCAACATATATTGCCAGATATTCTAGATTATAATTCTTAAAATTGAATGGGTTCTTGCCATAGTCGCCCGTAAAAGTGTCATTATCAACCATCGCTACCACCACAGACTATGTTATTGTTTGACTAAAACCCCTTGCTTGACTAAATAAAAATGATTGTAATGATACATGAACTCTGATAATTTATTTGACCAACATTTTATTGACTTGCACAATCTTACACAATTGTCTGAACATGTTGAACACAACTAAACACATTATGAACACACACACGGTTGCAACTTTTTCACAAAACGTGTTACCATTGTGTCATTTTTAAACAGATTAGAAGAATATTTAGATATCAACATATCATAGGTGATGCTTCTACACATGTGATTTAAGAAGTAGATACAGTGTTCACCACATGTGACCGATGTGACATCCTGAACTTGTTTGTCTGATAAATGTATCTCGTCACATGACATGTTTAAAAAGTCATAAATCGATTTAGGAAATATTGAATGATTTGGAGCATTTCCAAAACTGTCAAAAAAACACCCAACTCTCTCCAATATATAAACTGCCAGCCAATGCTCTCCAGGCTGGTCAGAGGGGTGTGTGTTAATTATCATAGCACTAGGTCTTATTTGTAGAGGTTGCTGGGGCAGTTTATCACAAGCCAAAACACCTGGCTGTCAGTTCCACAGTATTCATGATGCTTAATAGTAATCAACTAAAACCTGTCTGCGATGGGACACTTCAATCATACTATCATATACCGCATAAATTATTAGATTGATGGTATTAGGCAGCGGGTTCCTGAAACGTGTCTCCAGGCGTATGTTACCACTCTTGATCAATGATAGATGCTGACTATTATCCTCGTCAGGTGTCAGATTAAATGCATAAAGAGTGTACCGTCTCAGGAAATCGTTTCGATCAATGGCCATAGCACTGTTCTTTAAATGTCTCCCTGTTGATAACACCAGTTGATAGAATTCACGAGTCACGCAACCATTAGGGAAGTCCGGTTGTAATGGTTTGGTGGGGAACTGGACACCGTCAACATATATTGCCAGATATTCTAGATTATAATTCTTAAAATTGAATGGGTTCTTGCCATAGTCGCCCGTAAAAGTGTCATTATCAACCATCGCTACCACCACAGACTATGTTATTGTTTGACTAAAACCCCTTGCTTGACTAAATAAAAATGATTGTAATGATACATGAACTCTGATAATTTATTTGACCAACATTTTATTGACTTGCACAATCTTACACAATTGTCTGAACATGTTGAACACAACTAAACACATTATGAACACACACACGGTTGCAACTTTTTCACAAAACGTGTTACCATTGTGTCATTTTTAAACAGATTAGAAGAATATTTAGATATCAACATATCATAGGTGATGCTTCTACACATGTGATTTAAGAAGTAGATACAGTGTTCACCACATGTGACCGATGTGACATCCTGAACTTGTTTGTCTGATAAATGTATCTCGTCACATGACATGTTTAAAAAGTCATAAATCGATTTAGGAAATATTGAATGATTTGGAGCATTTCCAAAACTGTCAAAAAAACACCCAACTCTCTCCAATATATAAACTGCCAGCCAATGCTCTCCAGGCTGGTCAGAGGGGTGTGTGTTAATTATCATAGCACTAGGTCTTATTTGTAGAGGTTGCTGGGGCAGTTTATCACAAGCCAAAACACCTGGCTGTCAGTTCCACAGTATTCATGATGCTTAATAGTAATCAACTAAAACCTGTCTGCGATGGGACACTTCAATCATACTATCATATACCGCATAAATTATTAGATTGATGGTATTAGGCAGCGGGTTCCTGAAACGTGTCTCCAGGCGTATGTTACCACTCTTGATCAATGATAGATGCTGACTATTATCCTCGTCAGGTGTCAGATTAAATGCATAAAGAGTGTACCGTCTCAGGAAATCGTTTCGATCAATGGCCATAGCACTGTTCTTTAAATGTCTCCCTGTTGATAACACCAGTTGATAGAATTCACGAGTCACGCAACCATTAGGGAAGTCCGGTTGTAATGGTTTGGTGGGGAACTGGACACCGTCAACATATATTGCCAGATATTCTAGATTATAATTCTTAAAATTGAATGGGTTCTTGCCATAGTCGCCCGTAAAAGTGTCATTATCAACCATCGCTACCACCACAGACTATGTTATTGTTTGACTAAAACCCCTTGCTTGACTAAATAAAAATGATTGTAATGATACATGAACTCTGATAATTTATTTGACCAACATTTTATTGACTTGCACAATCTTACACAATTGTCTGAACATGTTGAACACAACTAAACACATTATGAACACACACACGGTTGCAACTTTTTCACAAAACGTGTTACCATTGTGTCATTTTTAAACAGATTAGAAGAATATTTAGATATCAACATATCATAGGTGATGCTTCTACACATGTGATTTAAGAAGTAGATACAGTGTTCACCACATGTGACCGATGTGACATCCTGAACTTGTTTGTCTGATAAATGTATCTCGTCACATGACATGTTTAAAAAGTCATAAATCGATTTAGGAAATATTGAATGATTTGGAGCATTTCCAAAACTGTCAAAAAAACACCCAACTCTCTCCAATATATAAACTGCCAGCCAATGCTCTCCAGGCTGGTCAGAGGGGTGTGTGTTAATTATCATAGCACTAGGTCTTATTTGTAGAGGTTGCTGGGGCAGTTTATCACAAGCCAAAACACCTGGCTGTCAGTTCCACAGTATTCATGATGCTTAATAGTAATCAACTAAAACCTGTCTGCGATGGGACACTTCAATCATACTATCATATACCGCATAAATTATTAGATTGATGGTATTAGGCAGCGGGTTCCTGAAACGTGTCTCCAGGCGTATGTTACCACTCTTGATCAATGATAGATGCTGACTATTATCCTCGTCAGGTGTCAGATTAAATGCATAAAGAGTGTACCGTCTCAGGATCATTATCAACCATCGCTACCACCACAGACTATGTTATTGTTTGACTAAAACCCCTTGCTTGACTAAATAAAAATGATTGTAATGATACATGAACTCTGATAATTTATTTGACCAACATTTTATTGACTTGCACAATCTTACACAATTGTCTGAACATGTTGAACACAACTAAACACATTATGAACACACACACGGTTGCAACTTTTTCACAAAACGTGTTACCATTGTGTCATTTTTAAACAGATTAGAAGAATATTTAGATATCAACATATCATAGGTGATGCTTCTACACATGTGATTTAAGAAGTAGATACAGTGTTCACCACATGTGACCGATGTGACATCCTGAACTTGTTTGTCTGATAAATGTATCTCGTCACATGACATGTTTAAAAAGTCATAAATCGATTTAGGAAATATTGAATGATTTGGAGCATTTCCAAAACTGTCAAAAAAACACAAAACTCTCTCCAATATATAAACTGCCAGCCAATGCTCTCCAGGCTGGTCAGAGGGGTGTGTGTTAATTATCATAGCACTAGGTCTTATTTGTAGAGGTTGCTGGGGCAGTTTATCACAAGCCAAAACACCTGGCTGTCAGTTCCACAGTATTCATGATGCTTAATAGTAATCAACTAAAACCTGTCTGCGATGGGACACTTCAATCATACTATCATATACCGCATAAATTATTAGATTGATGGTATTAGGCAGCGGGTTCCTGAAACGTGTCTCCAGGCGTATGTTACCACTCTTGATCAATGATAGATGCTGACTATTATCCTCGTCAGGTGTCAGATTAAATGCATAAAGAGTGTACCGTCTCAGGAAATCGTTTCGATCAATGGCCATAGCACTGTTCTTTAAATGTCTCCCTGTTGATAACACCAGTTGATAGAATTCACGAGTCACGCAACCATTAGGGAAGTCTGGTTGTAATGGTTTGGTGGGGAACTGGACACCGTCAACATATATTGCCAGATATTCTAGATTATAATTCTTAAAATTGAATGGGTTCTTGCCATAGTCGCCCGTAAAAGTGTCATTATCAACCATCGCTACCACCACAGACTATGTTATTGTTTGACTAAAACCCCTTGCTTGACTAAATAAAAATGATTGTAATGATACATGAACTCTGATAATTTATTTGACCAACATTTTATTGACTTGCACAATCTTACACAATTGTCTGAACATGTTGAACACAACTAAACACATTATGAACACACACACGGTTGCAACTTTTTCACAAAACGTGTTACCATTGTGTCATTTTTAAACAGATTAGAAGAATATTTAGATATCAACATATCATAGGTGATGCTTCTACACATGTGATTTAAGAAGTAGATACAGTGTTCACCACATGTGACCGATGTGACATCCTGAACTTGTTTGTCTGATAAATGTATCTCGTCACATGACATGTTTAAAAAGTCATAAATCGATTTAGGAAATATTGAATGATTTGGAGCATTTCCAAAACTGTCAAAAAAACACCCAACTCTCTCCAATATATAAACTGCCAGCCAATGCTCTCCAGGCTGGTCAGAGGGGTGTGTGTTAATTATCATAGCACTAGGTCTTATTTGTAGAGGTTGCTGGGGCAGTTTATCACAAGCCAAAACACCTGGCTGTCAGTTCCACAGTATTCATGATGCTTAATAGTAATCAACTAAAACCTGTCTGCGATGGGACACTTCAATCATACCATCATATACCGCATAAATTATTAGATTGATGGTATTAGGCAGCGGGTTCCTGAAACGTGTCTCCAGGCGTATGTTACCACTCTTGATCAATGATAGATGCTGACTATTATCCTCGTCAGGTGTCAGATTAAATGCATAAAGAGTGTACCGTCTCAGGAAATCGTTTCGATCAATGGCCATAGCACTGTTCTTTAAATGTCTCCCTGTTGATAACACCAGTTGATAGAATTCACGAGTCACGCAACCATTAGGGAAGTCCGGTTGTAATGGTTTGGTGGGGAACTGGACACCGTCAACATATATTGCCAGATATTCTAGATTATAATTCTTAAAATTGAATGGGTTCTTGCCATAGTCGCCCGTAAAAGTGTCATTATCAACCATCGCTACCACCACAGACTATGTTATTGTTTGACTAAAACCCCTTGCTTGACTAAATAAAAATGATTGTAATGATACATGAACTCTGATAATTTATTTGACCAACATTTTATTGACTTGCACAATCTTACACAATTGTCTGAACATGTTGAACACAACTAAACACATTATGAACACACACACGGTTGCAACTTTTTCACAAAACGTGTTACCATTGTGTCATTTTTAAACAGATTAGAAGAATATTTAGATATCAACATATCATAGGTGATGCTTCTACACATGTGATTTAAGAAGTAGATACAGTGTTCACCACATGTGACCGATGTGACATCCTGAACTTGTTTGTCTGATAAATGTATCTCGTCACATGACATGTTTAAAAAGTCATAAATCGATTTAGGAAATATTGAATGATTTGGAGCATTTCCAAAACTGTCAAAAAAACACCCAACTCTCTCCAATATATAAACTGCCAGCCAATGCTCTCCAGGCTGGTCAGAGGGGTGTGTGTTAATTATCATAGCACTAGGTCTTATTTGTAGAGGTTGCTGGGGCAGTTTATCACAAGCCAAAACACCTGGCTGTCAGTTCCACAGTATTCATGATGCTTAATAGTAATCAACTAAAACCTGTCTGCGATGGGACACTTCAATCATACCATCATATACCGCATAAATTATTAGATTGATGGTATTAGGCAGCGGGTTCCTGAAACGTGTCTCCAGGCGTATGTTACCACTCTTGATCAATGATAGATGCTGACTATTATCCTCGTCAGGTGTCAGATTAAATGCATAAAGAGTGTACCGTCTCAGGAAATCGTTTCGATCAATGGCCATAGCACTGTTCTTTAAATGTCTCCCTGTTGATAACACCAGTTGATAGAATTCACGAGTCACGCAACCATTAGGGAAGTCCGGTTGTAATGGTTTGGTGGGGAACTGGACACCGTCAACATATATTGCCAGATATTCTAGATTATAATTCTTAAAATTGAATGGGTTCTTGCCATAGTCGCCCGTAAAAGTGTCATTATCAACCATCGCTACCACCACAGACTATGTTATTGTTTGACTAAAACCCCTTGCTTGACTAAATAAAAATGATTGTAATGATACATGAACTCTGATAATTTATTTGACCAACATTTTATTGACTTGCACAATCTTACACAATTGTCTGAACATGTTGAACACAACTAAACACATTATGAACACACACACGGTTGCAACTTTTTCACAAAACGTGTTACCATTGTGTCATTTTTAAACAGATTAGAAGAATATTTAGATATCAACATATCATAGGTGATGCTTCTACACATGTGATTTAAGAAGTAGATACAGTGTTCACCACATGTGACCGATGTGACATCCTGAACTTGTTTGTCTGATAAATGTATCTCGTCACATGACATGTTTAAAAAGTCATAAATCGATTTAGGAAATATTGAATGATTTGGAGCATTTCCAAAACTGTCAAAAAAACACCCAACTCTCTCCAATATATAAACTGCCAGCCAATGCTCTCCAGGCTGGTCAGAGGGGTGTGTGTTAATTATCATAGCACTAGGTCTTATTTGTAGAGGTTGCTGGGGCAGTTTATCACAAGCCAAAACACCTGGCTGTCAGTTCCACAGTATTCATGATGCTTAATAGTAATCAACTAAAACCTGTCTGCGATGGGACACTTCAATCATACTATCATATACCGCATAAATTATTAGATTGATGGTATTAGGCAGCGGGTTCCTGAAACGTGTCTCCAGGCGTATGTTACCACTCTTGATCAATGATAGATGCTGACTATTATCCTCGTCAGGTGTCAGATTAAATGCATAAAGAGTGTACCGTCTCAGGAAATCGTTTCGATCAATGGCCATAGCACTGTTCTTTAAATGTCTCCCTGTTGATAACACCAGTTGATAGAATTCACGAGTCACGCAACCATTAGGGAAGTCCGGTTGTAATGGTTTGGTGGGGAACTGGACACCGTCAACATATATTGCCAGATATTCTAGATTATAATTCTTAAAATTGAATGGGTTCTTGCCATAGTCGCCCGTAAAAGTGTCATTATCAACCATCGCTACCACCACAGACTATGTTATTGTTTGACTAAAAAAAAACCCTTGCTTGACTAAATAAAAATGATTGTAATGATACATGAACTCTGATAATTTATTTGACCAACATTTTATTGACTTGCACAATCTTACACAATTGTCTGAACATGTTGAACACAACTAAACACATTATGAACACACACACGGTTGCAACTTTTTCACAAAACGTGTTACCATTGTGTCATTTTTAAACAGATTAGAAGAATATTTAGATATCAACATATCATAGGTGATGCTTCTACACATGTGATTTAAGAAGTAGATACAGTGTTCACCACATGTGACCGATGTGACATCCTGAACTTGTTTGTCTGATAAATGTATCTCGTCACATGACATGTTTAAAAAGTCATAAATCGATTTAGGAAATATTGAATGATTTGGAGCATTTCCAAAACTGTCAAAAAAACACCCAACTCTCTCCAATATATAAACTGCCAGCCAATGCTCTCCAGGCTGGTCAGAGGGGTGTGTGTTAATTATCATAGCACTAGGTCTTATTTGTAGAGGTTGCTGGGGCAGTTTATCACAAGCCAAAACACCTGGCTGTCAGTTCCACAGTATTCATGATGCTTAATAGTAATCAACTAAAACCTGTCTGCGATGGGACACTTCAATCATACTATCATATACCGCATAAATTATTAGATTGATGGTATTAGGCAGCGGGTTCCTGAAACGTGTCTCCAGGCGTATGTTACCACTCTTGATCAATGATAGATGCTGACTATTATCCTCGTCAGGTGTCAGATTAAATGCATAAAGAGTGTACCGTCTCAGGAAATCGTTTCGATCAATGGCCATAGCACTGTTCTTTAAATGTCTCCCTGTTGATAACACCAGTTGATAGAATTCACGAGTCACGCAACCATTAGGGAAGTCCGGTTGTAATGGTTTGGTGGGGAACTGGACACCGTCAACATATATTGCCAGATATTCTAGATTATAATTCTTAAAATTGAATGGGTTCTTGCCATAGTCGCCCGTAAAAGTGTCATTATCAACCATCGCTACCACCACAGACTATGTTATTGTTTGACTAAAACCCCTTGCTTGACTAAATAAAAATGATTGTAATGATACATGAACTCTGATAATTTATTTGACCAACATTTTATTGACTTGCACAATCTTACACAATTGTCTGAACATGTTGAACACAACTAAACACATTATGAACACACACACGGTTGCAACTTTTTCACAAAACGTGTTACCATTGTGTCATTTTTAAACAGATTAGAAGAATATTTAGATATCAACATATCATAGGTGATGCTTCTACACATGTGATTTAAGAAGTAGATACAGTGTTCACCACATGTGACCGATGTGACATCCTGAACTTGTTTGTCTGATAAATGTATCTCGTCACATGACATGTTTAAAAAGTCATAAATCGATTTAGGAAATATTGAATGATTTGGAGCATTTCCAAAACTGTCAAAAAAACACCCAACTCTCTCCAATATATAAACTGCCAGCCAATGCTCTCCAGGCTGGTCAGAGGGGTGTGTGTTAATTATCATAGCACTAGGTCTTATTTGTAGAGGTTGCTGGGGCAGTTTATCACAAGCCAAAACACCTGGCTGTCAGTTCCACAGTATTCATGATGCTTAATAGTAATCAACTAAAACCTGTCTGCGATGGGACACTTCAATCATACTATCATATACCGCATAAATTATTAGATTGATGGTATTAGGCAGCGGGTTCCTGAAACGTGTCTCCAGGCGTATGTTACCACTCTTGATCAATGATAGATATTATCCTCGTCAGGTGTCAGATTAAATGCATAAAGAGTGTACCGTCTCAGGAAATCGTTTCGATCAATGGCCATAGCACTGTTCTTTAAATGTCTCCCTGTTGATAACACCAGTTGATAGAATTCACGAGTCACGCAACCATTAGGGAAGTCCGGTTGTAATGGTTTGGTGGGGAACTGGACACCGTCAACATATATTGCCAGATATTCTAGATTATAATTCTTAAAATTGAATGGGTTCTTGCCATAGTCGCCCGTAAAAGTGTCATTATCAACCATCGCTACCACCACAGACTATGTTATTGTTTGACTAAAACCCCTTGCTTGACTAAATAAAAATGATTGTAATGATACATGAACTCTGATAATTTATTTGACCAACATTTTATTGACTTGCACAATCTTACACAATTGTCTGAACATGTTGAACACAACTAAACACATTATGAACACACACACGGTTGCAACTTTTTCACAAAACGTGTTACCATTGTGTCATTTTTAAACAGATTAGAAGAATATTTAGATATCAACATATCATAGGTGATGCTTCTACACATGTGATTTAAGAAGTAGATACAGTGTTCACCACATGTGACCGATGTGACATCCTGAACTTGTTTGTCTGATAAATGTATCTCGTCACATGACATGTTTAAAAAGTCATAAATCGATTTAGGAAATATTGAATGATTTGGAGCATTTCCAAAACTGTCAAAAAAACACCCAACTCTCTCCAATATATAAACTGCCAGCCAATGCTCTCCAGGCTGGTCAGAGGGGTGTGTGTTAATTATCATAGCACTAGGTCTTATTTGTAGAGGTTGCTGGGGCAGTTTATCACAAGCCAAAACACCTGGCTGTCAGTTCCACAGTATTCATGATGCTTAATAGTAATCAACTAAAACCTGTCTGCGATGGGACACTTCAATCATACTATCATATACCGCATAAATTATTAGATTGATGGTATTAGGCAGCGGGTTCCTGAAACGTGTCTCCAGGCGTATGTTACCACTCTTGATCAATGATAGATGCTGACTATTATCCTCGTCAGGTGTCAGATTAAATGCATAAAGAGTGTACCGTCTCAGGAAATCGTTTCGATCAATGGCCATAGCACTGTTCTTTAAATGTCTCCCTGTTGATAACACCAGTTGATAGAATTCACGAGTCACGCAACCATTAGGGAAGTCCGGTTGTAATGGTTTGGTGGGGAACTGGACACCGTCAACATATATTGCCAGATATTCTAGATTATAATTCTTAAAATTGAATGGGTTCTTGCCATAGTCGCCCGTAAAAGTGTCATTATCAACCATCGCTACCACCACAGACTATGTTATTGTTTGACTAAAACCCCTTGCTTGACTAAATAAAAATGATTGTAATGATACATGAACTCTGATAATTTATTTGACCAACATTTTATTGACTTGCACAATCTTACACAATTTGTCTGAACATGTTGAACACAACTAAACACATTATGAACACACACACGGTTGCAACTTTTTCACAAAACGTGTTACCATTGTGTCATTTTTAAACAGATTAGAAGAATATTTAGATATCAACATATCATAGGTGATGCTTCTACACATGTGATTTAAGAAGTAGATACAGTGTTCACCACATGTGACCGATGTGACATCCTGAACTTGTTTGTCTGATAAATGTATCTCGTCACATGACATGTTTAAAAAGTCATAAATCGATTTAGGAAATATTGAATGATTTGGAGCATTTCCAAAACTGTCAAAAAAACACCCAACTCTCTCCAATATATAAACTGCCAGCCAATGCTCTCCAGGCTGGTCAGAGGGGTGTGTGTTAATTATCATAGCACTAGGTCTTATTTGTAGAGGTTGCTGGGGCAGTTTATCACAAGCCAAAACACCTGGCTGTCAGTTCCACAGTATTCATGATGCTTAATAGTAATCAACTAAAACCTGTCTGCGATGGGACACTTCAATCATACTATCATATACCGCATAAATTATTAGATTGATGGTATTAGGCAGCGGGTTCCTGAAACGTGTCTCCAGGCGTATGTTACCACTCTTGATCAATGATAGATGCTGACTATTATCCTCGTCAGGTGTCAGATTAAATGCATAAAGAGTGTACCGTCTCAGGAAATCGTTTCGATCAATGGCCATAGCACTGTTCTTTAAATGTCTCCCTGTTGATAACACCAGTTGATAGAATTCACGAGTCACGCAACCATTAGGGAAGTCCGGTTGTAATGGTTTGGTGGGGAACTGGACACCGTCAACATATATTGCCAGATATTCTAGATTATAATTCTTAAAATTGAATGGGTTCTTGCCATAGTCGCCCGTAAAAGTGTCATTATCAACCATCGCTACCACCACAGACTATGTTATTGTTTGACTAAAACCCCTTGCTTGACTAAATAAAAATGATTGTAATGATACATGAACTCTGATAATTTATTTGACCAACATTTTATTGACTTGCACAATCTTACACAATTGTCTGAACATGTTGAACACAACTAAACACATTATGAACACACACACGGTTGCAACTTTTTCACAAAACGTGTTACCATTGTGTCATTTTTAAACAGATTAGAAGAATATTTAGATATCAACATATCATAGGTGATGCTTCTACACATGTGATTTAAGAAGTAGATACAGTGTTCACCACATGTGACCGATGTGACATCCTGAACTTGTTTGTCTGATAAATGTATCTCGTCACATGACATGTTTAAAAAGTCATAAATCGATTTAGGAAATATTGAATGATTTGGAGCATTTCCAAAACTGTCAAAAAAACACCCAACTCTCTCCAATATATAAACTGCCAGCCAATGCTCTCCAGGCTGGTCAGAGGGGTGTGTGTTAATTATCATAGCACTAGGTCTTATTTGTAGAGGTTGCTGGGGCAGTTTATCACAAGCCAAAACACCTGGCTGTCAGTTCCACAGTATTCATGATGCTTAATAGTAATCAACTAAAACCTGTCTGCGATGGGACACTTCAATCATACTATCATATACCGCATAAATTATTAGATTGATGGTATTAGGCAGCGGGTTCCTGAAACGTGTCTCCAGGCGTATGTTACCACTCTTGATCAATGATAGATGCTGACTATTATCCTCGTCAGGTGTCAGATTAAATGCATAAAGAGTGTACCGTCTCAGGAAATCGTTTCGATCAATGGCCATAGCACTGTTCTTTAAATGTCTCCCTGTTGATAACACCAGTTGATAGAATTCACGAGTCACGCAACCATTAGGGAAGTCCGGTTGTAATGGTTTGGTGGGGAACTGGACACCGTCAACATATATTGCCAGATATTCTAGATTATAATTCTTAAAATTGAATGGGTTCTTGCCATAGTCGCCCGTAAAAGTGTCATTATCAACCATCGCTACCACCACAGACTATGTTATTGTTTGACTAAAACCCCTTGCTTGACTAAATAAAAATGATTGTAATGATACATGAACTCTGATAATTTATTTGACCAACATTTTATTGACTTGCACAATCTTACACAATTTGTCTGAACATGTTGAACACAACTAAACACATTATGAACACACACACGGTTGCAACTTTTTCACAAAACGTGTTACCATTGTGTCATTTTTAAACAGATTAGAAGAATATTTAGATATCAACATATCATAGGTGATGCTTCTACACATGTGATTTAAGAAGTAGATACAGTGTTCACCACATGTGACCGATGTGACATCCTGAACTTGTTTGTCTGATAAATGTATCTCGTCACATGACATGTTTAAAAAGTCATAAATCGATTTAGGAAATATTGAATGATTTGGAGCATTTCCAAAACTGTCAAAAAAACACCCAACTCTCTCCAATATATAAACTGCCAGCCAATGCTCTCCAGGCTGGTCAGAGGGGTGTGTGTTAATTATCATAGCACTAGGTCTTATTTGTAGAGGTTGCTGGGGCAGTTTATCACAAGCCAAAACACCTGGCTGTCAGTTCCACAGTATTCATGATGCTTAATAGTAATCAACTAAAACCTGTCTGCGATGGGACACTTCAATCATACTATCATATACCGCATAAATTATTAGATTGATGGTATTAGGCAGAGGGTTCCTGAAACGTGTCTCCAGGCGTATGTTACCACTCTTGATCAATGATAGATGCTGACTATTATCCTCGTCAGGTGTCAGATTAAATGCATAAAGAGTGTACCGTCTCAGGAAATCGTTTCGATCAATGGCCATAGCACTGTTCTTTAAATGTCTCCCTGTTGATAACACCAGTTGATAGAATTCACGAGTCACGCAACCATTAGGGAAGTCCGGTTGTAATGGTTTGGTGGGGAACTGGACACCGTCAACATATATTGCCAGATATTCTAGATTATAATTCTTAAAATTGAATGGGTTCTTGCCATAGTCGCCCGTAAAAGTGTCATTATCAACCATCGCTACCACCACAGACTATGTTATTGTTTGACTAAAACCCCTTGCTTGACTAAATAAAAATGATTGTAATGATACATGAACTCTGATAATTTATTTGACCAACATTTTATTGACTTGCACAATCTTACACAATTTGTCTGAACATGTTGAACACAACTAAACACATTATGAACACACACACGGTTGCAACTTTTTCACAAAACGTGTTACCATTGTGTCATTTTTAAACAGATTAGAAGAATATTTAGATATCAACATATCATAGGTGATGCTTCTACACATGTGATTTAAGAAGTAGATACAGTGTTCACCACATGTGACCGATGTGACATCCTGAACTTGTTTGTCTGATAAATGTATCTCGTCACATGACATGTTTAAAAAGTCATAAATCGATTTAGGAAATATTGAATGATTTGGAGCATTTCCAAAACTGTCAAAAAAACACCCAACTCTCTCCAATATATAAACTGCCAGCCAATGCTCTCCAGGCTGGTCAGAGGGGTGTGTGTTAATTATCATAGCACTAGGTCTTATTTGTAGAGGTTGCTGGGGCAGTTTATCACAAGCCAAAACACCTGGCTGTCAGTTCCACAGTATTCATGATGCTTAATAGTAATCAACTAAAACCTGTCTGCGATGGGACACTTCAATCATACTATCATATACCGCATAAATTATTAGATTGATGGTATTAGGCAGCGGGTTCCTGAAACGTGTCTCCAGGCGTATGTTACCACTCTTGATCAATGATAGATGCTGACTATTATCCTCGTCAGGTGTCAGATTAAATGCATAAAGAGTGTACCGTCTCAGGAAATCGTTTCGATCAATGGCCATAGCACTGTTCTTTAAATGTCTCCCTGTTGATAACACCAGTTGATAGAATTCACGAGTCACGCAACCATTAGGGAAGTCCGGTTGTAATGGTTTGGTGGGGAACTGGACACCGTCAACATATATTGCCAGATATTCTAGATTATAATTCTTAAAATTGAATGGGTTCTTGCCATAGTCGCCCGTAAAAGTGTCATTATCAACCATCGCTACCACCACAGACTATGTTATTGTTTGACTAAAACCCCTTGCTTGACTAAATAAAATGATTGTAATGATACATGAACTCTGATAATTTATTTGACCAACATTTTATTGACTTGCACAATCTTACACAATTTGTCTGAACATGTTGAACACAACTAAACACATTATGAACACACACACGGTTGCAACTTTTTCACAAAACGTGTTACCATTGTGTCATTTTTAAACAGATTAGAAGAATATTTAGATATCAACATATCATAGGTGATGCTTCTACACATGTGATTTAAGAAGTAGATACAGTGTTCACCACATGTGACCGATGTGACATCCTGAACTTGTTTGTCTGATAAATGTATCTCGTCACATGACATGTTTAAAAAGTCATAAATCGATTTAGGAAATATTGAATGATTTGGAGCATTTCCAAAACTGTCAAAAAAACACCCAACTCTCTCCAATATATAAACTGCCAGCCAATGCTCTCCAGGCTGGTCAGAGGGGTGTGTGTTAATTATCATAGCACTAGGTCTTATTTGTAGAGGTTGCTGGGGCAGTTTATCACAAGCCAAAACACCTGGCTGTCAGTTCCACAGTATTCATGATGCTTAATAGTAATCAACTAAAACCTGTCTGCGATGGGACACTTCAATCATACTATCATATACCGCATAAATTATTAGATTGATGGTATTAGGCAGCGGGTTCCTGAAACGTGTCTCCAGGCGTATGTTACCACTCTTGATCAATGATAGATGCTGACTATTATCCTCGTCAGGTGTCAGATTAAATGCATAAAGAGTGTACCGTCTCAGGAAATCGTTTCGATCAATGGCCATAGCACTGTTCTTTAAATGTCTCCCTGTTGATAACACCAGTTGATAGAATTCACGAGTCACGCAACCATTAGGGAAGTCCGGTTGTAATGGTTTGGTGGGGAACTGGACACCGTCAACATATATTGCCAGATATTCTAGATTATAATTCTTAAAATTGAATGGGTTCTTGCCATAGTCGCCCGTAAAAGTGTCATTATCAACCATCGCTACCACCACAGACTATGTTATTGTTTGACTAAAACCCCTTGCTTGACTAAATAAAAATGATTGTAATGATACATGAACTCTGATAATTTATTTGACCAACATTTTATTGACTTGCACAATCTTACACAATTTGTCTGAACATGTTGAACACAACTAAACACATTATGAACACACACACGGTTGCAACTTTTTCACAAAACGTGTTACCATTGTGTCATTTTTAAACAGATTAGAAGAATATTTAGATATCAACATATCATAGGTGATGCTTCTACACATGTGATTTAAGAAGTAGATACAGTGTTCACCACATGTGACCGATGTGACATCCTGAACTTGTTTGTCTGATAAATGTATCTCGTCACATGACATGTTTAAAAAGTCATAAATCGATTTAGGAAATATTGAATGATTTGGAGCATTTCCAAAACTGTCAAAAAAACACCCAACTCTCTCCAATATATAAACTGCCAGCCAATGCTCTCCAGGCTGGTCAGAGGGGTGTGTGTTAATTATCATAGCACTAGGTCTTATTTGTAGAGGTTGCTGGGGCAGTTTATCACAAGCCAAAACACCTGGCTGTCAGTTCCACAGTATTCATGATGCTTAATAGTAATCAACTAAAACCTGTCTGCGATGGGACACTTCAATCATACTATCATATACCGCATAAATTATTAGATTGATGGTATTAGGCAGCGGGTTCCTGAAACGTGTCTCCAGGCGTATGTTACCACTCTTGATCAATGATAGATGCTGACTATTATCCTCGTCAGGTGTCAGATTAAATGCATAAAGAGTGTACCGTCTCAGGAAATCGTTTCGATCAATGGCCATAGCACTGTTCTTTAAATGTCTCCCTGTTGATAACACCAGTTGATAGAATTCACGAGTCACGCAACCATTAGGGAAGTCCGGTTGTAATGGTTTGGTGGGGAACTGGACACCGTCAACATATATTGCCAGATATTCTAGATTATAATTCTTAAAATTGAATGGGTTCTTGCCATAGTCGCCCGTAAAAGTGTCATTATCAACCATCGCTACCACCACAGACTATGTTATTGTTTGACTAAAACCCCTTGCTTGACTAAATAAAAATGATTGTAATGATACATGAACTCTGATAATTTATTTGACCAACATTTTATTGACTTGCACAATCTTACACAATTGTCTGAACATGTTGAACACAACTAAACACATTATGAACACACACACGGTTGCAACTTTTTCACAAAACGTGTTACCATTGTGTCATTTTTAAACAGATTAGAAGAATATTTAGATATCAACATATCATAGGTGATGCTTCTACACATGTGATTTAAGAAGTAGATACAGTGTTCACCACATGTGACCGATGTGACATCCTGAACTTGTTTGTCTGATAAATGTATCTCGTCACATGACATGTTTAAAGAGTCATAAATCGATTTAGGAAATATTGAATGATTTGGAGCATTTCCAAAACTGTCAAAAAAACACCCAACTCTCTCCAATATATAAACTGCCAGCCAATGCTCTCCAGGCTGGTCAGAGGGGTGTGTGTTAATTATCATAGCACTAGGTCTTATTTGTAGAGGTTGCTGGGGCAGTTTATCACAAGCCAAAACACCTGGCTGTCAGTTCCACAGTATTCATGATGCTTAATAGTAATCAACTAAAACCTGTCTGCGATGGGACACTTCAATCATACTATCATATACCGCATAAATTATTAGATTGATGGTATTAGGCAGCGGGTTCCTGAAACGTGTCTCCAGGCGTATGTTACCACTCTTGATCAATGATAGATGCTGACTATTATCCTCGTCAGGTGTCAGATTAAATGCATAAAGAGTGTACCGTCTCAGGAAATCGTTTCGATCAATGGCCATAGCACTGTTCTTTAAATGTCTCCCTGTTGATAACACCAGTTGATAGAATTCACGAGTCACGCAACCATTAGGGAAGTCCGGTTGTAATGGTTTGGTGGGGAACTGGACACCGTCAACATATATTGCCAGATATTCTAGATTATAATTCTTAAAATTGAATGGGTTCTTGCCATAGTCGCCCGTAAAAGTGTCATTATCAACCATCGCTACCACCACAGACTATGTTATTGTTTGACTAAAACCCCTTGCTTGACTAAATAAAAATGATTGTAATGATACATGAACTCTGATAATTTATTTGACCAACATTTTATTGACTTGCACAATCTTACACAATTGTCTGAACATGTTGAACACAACTAAACACATTATGAACACACACACGGTTGCAACTTTTTCACAAAACGTGTTACCATTGTGTCATTTTTAAACAGATTAGAAGAATATTTAGATATCAACATATCATAGGTGATGCTTCTACACATGTGATTTAAGAAGTAGATACAGTGTTCACCACATGTGACCGATGTGACATCCTGAACTTGTTTGTCTGATAAATGTATCTCGTCACATGACATGTTTAAAGAGTCATAAATCGATTTAGGAAATATTGAATGATTTGGAGCATTTCCAAAACTGTCAAAAAAACACCCAACTCTCTCCAATATATAAACTGCCGGCCAATGCTCTCCAGGCTGGTCAGAGGGGTGTGTGTTAATTATCATAGCACTAGGTCTTATTTGTAGAGGTTGCTGGGGCAGTTTATCACAAGCCAAAACACCTGGCTGTCAGTTCCACAGTATTCATGATGCTTAATAGTAATCAACTAAAACCTGTCTGCGATGGGACACTTCAATCATACTATCATATACCGCATAAATTATTAGATTGATGGTATTAGGCAGCGGGTTCCTGAAACGTGTCTCCAGGCGTATGTTACCACTCTTGATCAATGATAGATGCTGACTATTATCCTCGTCAGGTGTCAGATTAAATGCATAAAGAGTGTACCGTCTCAGGAAATCGTTTCGATCAATGGCCATAGCACTGTTCTTTAAATGTCTCCCTGTTGATAACACCAGTTGATAGAATTCACGAGTCACGCAACCATTAGGGAAGTCCGGTTGTAATGGTTTGGTGGGGAACTGGACACCGTCAACATATATTGCCAGATATTCTAGATTATAATTCTTAAAATTGAATGGGTTCTTGCCATAGTCGCCCGTAAAAGTGTCATTATCAACCATCGCTACCACCACAGACTATGTTATTGTTTGACTAAAACCCCTTGCTTGACTAAATAAAAATGATTGTAATGATACATGAACTCTGATAATTTATTTGACCAACATTTTATTGACTTGCACAATCTTACACAATTGTCTGAACATGTTGAACACAACTAAACACATTATGAACACACACACGGTTGCAACTTTTTCACAAAACGTGTTACCATTGTGTCATTTTTAAACAGATTAGAAGAATATTTAGATATCAACATATCATAGGTGATGCTTCTACACATGTGATTTAAGAAGTAGATACAGTGTTCACCACATGTGACCGATGTGACATCCTGAACTTGTTTGTCTGATAAATGTATCTCGTCACATGACATGTTTAAAAAGTCATAAATCGATTTAGGAAATATTGAATGATTTGGAGCATTTCCAAAACTGTCAAAAAAACACCCAACTCTCTCCAATATATAAACTGCCGGCCAATGCTCTCCAGGCTGGTCAGAGGGGTGTGTGTTAATTATCATAGCACTAGGTCTTATTTGTAGAGGTTGCTGGGGCAGTTTATCACAAGCCAAAACACCTGGCTGTCAGTTCCACAGTATTCATGATGCTTAATAGTAATCAACTAAAACCTGTCTGCGATGGGACACTTCAATCATACTATCATATACCGCATAAATTATTAGATTGATGGTATTAGGCAGCGGGTTCCTGAAACGTGTCTCCAGGCGTATGTTACCACTCTTGATCAATGATAGATGCTGACTATTATCCTCGTCAGGTGTCAGATTAAATGCATAAAGAGTGTACCGTCTCAGGAAATCGTTTCGATCAATGGCCATAGCACTGTTCTTTAAATGTCTCCCTGTTGATAACACCAGTTGATAGAATTCACGAGTCACGCAACCATTAGGGAAGTCCGGTTGTAATGGTTTGGTGGGGAACTGGACACCGTCAACATATATTGCCAGATATTCTAGATTATAATTCTTAAAATTGAATGGGTTCTTGCCATAGTCGCCCGTAAAAGTGTCATTATCAACCATCGCTACCACCACAGACTATGTTATTGTTTGACTAAAACCCCTTGCTTGACTAAATAAAAATGATTGTAATGATACATGAACTCTGATAATTTATTTGACCAACATTTTATTGACTTGCACAATCTTACACAATTGTCTGAACATGTTGAACACAACTAAACACATTATGAACACACACACGGTTGCAACTTTTTCACAAAACGTGTTACCATTGTGTCATTTTTAAACAGATTAGAAGAATATTTAGATATCAACATATCATAGGTGATGCTTCTACACATGTGATTTAAGAAGTAGATACAGTGTTCACCACATGTGACCGATGTGACATCCTGAACTTGTTTGTCTGATAAATGTATCTCGTCACATGACATGTTTAAAAAGTCATAAATCGATTTAGGAAATATTGAATGATTTGGAGCATTTCCAAAACTGTCAAAAAAACACCCAACTCTCTCCAATATATAAACTGCCAGCCAATGCTCTCCAGGCTGGTCAGAGGGGTGTGTGTTAATTATCATAGCACTAGGTCTTATTTGTAGAGGTTGCTGGGGCAGTTTATCACAAGCCAAAACACCTGGCTGTCAGTTCCACAGTATTCATGATGCTTAATAGTAATCAACTAAAACCTGTCTGCGATGGGACACTTCAATCATACTATCATATACCGCATAAATTATTAGATTGATGGTATTAGGCAGCGGGTTCCTGAAACGTGTCTCCAGGCGTATGTTACCACTCTTGATCAATGATAGATGCTGACTATTATCCTCGTCAGGTGTCAGATTAAATGCATAAAGAGTGTACCGTCTCAGGAAATCGTTTCGATCAATGGCCATAGCACTGTTCTTTAAATGTCTCCCTGTTGATAACACCAGTTGATAGAATTCACGAGTCACGCAACCATTAGGGAAGTCCGGTTGTAATGGTTTGGTGGGGAACTGGACACCGTCAACATATATTGCCAGATATTCTAGATTATAATTCTTAAAATTGAATGGGTTCTTGCCATAGTCGCCCGTAAAAGTGTCATTATCAACCATCGCTACCACCACAGACTATGTTATTGTTTGACTAAAACCCCTTGCTTGACTAAATAAAAATGATTGTAATGATACATGAACTCTGATAATTTATTTGACCAACATTTTATTGACTTGCACAATCTTACACAATTGTCTGAACATGTTGAACACAACTAAACACATTATGAACACACACACGGTTGCAACTTTTTCACAAAACGTGTTACCATTGTGTCATTTTTAAACAGATTAGAAGAATATTTAGATATCAACATATCATAGGTGATGCTTCTACACATGTGATTTAAGAAGTAGATACAGTGTTCACCACATGTGACCGATGTGACATCCTGAACTTGTTTGTCTGATAAATGTATCTCGTCACATGACATGTTTAAAAAGTCATAAATCGATTTAGGAAATATTGAATGATTTGGAGCATTTCCAAAACTGTCAAAAAAACACCCAACTCTCTCCAATATATAAACTGCCAGCCAATGCTCTCCAGGCTGGTCAGAGGGGTGTGTGTTAATTATCATAGCACTAGGTCTTATTTGTAGAGGTTGCTGGGGCAGTTTATCACAAGCCAAAACACCTGGCTGTCAGTTCCACAGTATTCATGATGCTTAATAGTAATCAACTAAAACCTGTCTGCGATGGGACACTTCAATCATACTATCATATACCGCATAAATTATTAGATTGATGGTATTAGGCAGCGGGTTCCTGAAACGTGTCTCCAGGCGTATGTTACCACTCTTGATCAATGATAGATGCTGACTATTATCCTCGTCAGGTGTCAGATTAAATGCATAAAGAGTGTACCGTCTCAGGAAATCGTTTCGATCAATGGCCATAGCACTGTTCTTTAAATGTCTCCCTGTTGATAACACCAGTTGATAGAATTCACGAGTCACGCAACCATTAGGGAAGTCCGGTTGTAATGGTTTGGTGGGGAACTGGACACCGTCAACATATATTGCCAGATATTCTAGATTATAATTCTTAAAATTGAATGGGTTCTTGCCATAGTCGCCCGTAAAAGTGTCATTATCAACCATCGCTACCACCACAGACTATGTTATTGTTTGACTAAAACCCCTTGCTTGACTAAATAAAAATGATTGTAATGATACATGAACTCTGATAATTTATTTGACCAACATTTTATTGACTTGCACAATCTTACACAATTGTCTGAACATGTTGAACACAACTAAACACATTATGAACACACACACGGTTGCAACTTTTTCACAAAACGTGTTACCATTGTGTCATTTTTAAACAGATTAGAAGAATATTTAGATATCAACATATCATAGGTGATGCTTCTACACATGTGATTTAAGAAGTAGATACAGTGTTCACCACATGTGACCGATGTGACATCCTGAACTTGTTTGTCTGATAAATGTATCTCGTCACATGACATGTTTAAAAAGTCATAAATCGATTTAGGAAATATTGAATGATTTGGAGCATTTCCAAAACTGTCAAAAAAACACCCAACTCTCTCCAATATATAAACTGCCGGCCAATGCTCTCCAGGCTGGTCAGAGGGGTGTGTGTTAATTATCATAGCACTAGGTCTTATTTGTAGAGGTTGCTGGGGCAGTTTATCACAAGCCAAAACACCTGGCTGTCAGTTCCACAGTATTCATGATGCTTAATAGTAATCAACTAAAACCTGTCTGCGATGGGACACTTCAATCATACTATCATATACCGCATAAATTATTAGATTGATGGTATTAGGCAGCGGGTTCCTGAAACGTGTCTCCAGGCGTATGTTACCACTCTTGATCAATGATAGATGCTGACTATTATCCTCGTCAGGTGTCAGATTAAATGCATAAAGAGTGTACCGTCTCAGGAAATCGTTTCGATCAATGGCCATAGCACTGTTCTTTAAATGTCTCCCTGTTGATAACACCAGTTGATAGAATTCACGAGTCACGCAACCATTAGGGAAGTCCGGTTGTAATGGTTTGGTGGGGAACTGGACACCGTCAACATATATTGCCAGATATTCTAGATTATAATTCTTAAAATTGAATGGGTTCTTGCCATAGTCGCCCGTAAAAGTGTCATTATCAACCATCGCTACCACCACAGACTATGTTATTGTTTGACTAAAACCCCTTGCTTGACTAAATAAAAATGATTGTAATGATACATGAACTCTGATAATTTATTTGACCAACATTTTATTGACTTGCACAATCTTACACAATTTGTCTGAACATGTTGAACACAACTAAACACATTATGAACACACACACGGTTGCAACTTTTTCACAAAACGTGTTACCATTGTGTCATTTTTAAACAGATTAGAAGAATATTTAGATATCAACATATCATAGGTGATGCTTCTACACATGTGATTTAAGAAGTAGATACAGTGTTCACCACATGTGACCGATGTGACATCCTGAACTTGTTTGTCTGATAAATGTATCTCGTCACATGACATGTTTAAAAAGTCATAAATCGATTTAGGAAATATTGAATGATTTGGAGCATTTCCAAAACTGTCAAAAAAACACCCAACTCTCTCCAATATATAAACTGCCAGCCAATGCTCTCCAGGCTGGTCAGAGGGGTGTGTGTTAATTATCATAGCACTAGGTCTTATTTGTAGAGGTTGCTGGGGCAGTTTATCACAAGCCAAAACACCTGGCTGTCAGTTCCACAGTATTCATGATGCTTAATAGTAATCAACTAAAACCTGTCTGCGATGGGACACTTCAATCATACTATCATATACCGCATAAATTATTAGATTGATGGTATTAGGCAGCGGGTTCCTGAAACGTGTCTCCAGGCGTATGTTACCACTCTTGATCAATGATAGATGCTGACTATTATCCTCGTCAGGTGTCAGATTAAATGCATAAAGAGTGTACCGTCTCAGGAAATCGTTTCGATCAATGGCCATAGCACTGTTCTTTAAATGTCTCCCTGTTGATAACACCAGTTGATAGAATTCACGAGTCACGCAACCATTAGGGAAGTCCGGTTGTAATGGTTTGGTGGGGAACTGGACACCGTCAACATATATTGCCAGATATTCTAGATTATAATTCTTAAAATTGAATGGGTTCTTGCCATAGTCGCCCGTAAAAGTGTCATTATCAACCATCGCTACCACCACAGACTATGTTATTGTTTGACTAAAACCCCTTGCTTGACTAAATAAAAATGATTGTAATGATACATGAACTCTGATAATTTATTTGACCAACATTTTATTGACTTGCACAATCTTACACAATTTGTCTGAACATGTTGAACACAACTAAACACATTATGAACACACACACGGTTGCAACTTTTTCACAAAACGTGTTACCATTGTGTCATTTTTAAACAGATTAGAAGAATATTTAGATATCAACATATCATAGGTGATGCTTCTACACATGTGATTTAAGAAGTAGATACAGTGTTCACCACATGTGACCGATGTGACATCCTGAACTTGTTTGTCTGATAAATGTATCTCGTCACATGACATGTTTAAAAAGTCATAAATCGATTTAGGAAATATTGAATGATTTGGAGCATTTCCAAAACTGTCAAAAAAACACCCAACTCTCTCCAATATATAAACTGCCAGCCAATGCTCTCCAGGCTGGTCAGAGGGGTGTGTGTTAATTATCATAGCACTAGGTCTTATTTGTAGAGGTTGCTGGGGCAGTTTATCACAAGCCAAAACACCTGGCTGTCAGTTCCACAGTATTCATGATGCTTAATAGTAATCAACTAAAACCTGTCTGCGATGGGACACTTCAATCATACTATCATATACCGCATAAATTATTAGATTGATGGTATTAGGCAGCGGGTTCCTGAAACGTGTCTCCAGGCGTATGTTACCACTCTTGATCAATGATAGATGCTGACTATTATCCTCGTCAGGTGTCAGATTAAATGCATAAAGAGTGTACCGTCTCAGGAAATCGTTTCGATCAATGGCCATAGCACTGTTCTTTAAATGTCTCCCTGTTGATAACACCAGTTGATAGAATTCACGAGTCACGCAACCATTAGGGAAGTCCGGTTGTAATGGTTTGGTGGGGAACTGGACACCGTCAACATATATTGCCAGATATTCTAGATTATAATTCTTAAAATTGAATGGGTTCTTGCCATAGTCGCCCGTAAAAGTGTCATTATCAACCATCGCTACCACCACAGACTATGTTATTGTTTGACTAAAACCCCTTGCTTGACTAAATAAAAATGATTGTAATGATACATGAACTCTGATAATTTATTTGACCAACATTTTATTGACTTGCACAATCTTACACAATTTGTTTGAACATGTTGAACACAACTAAACACATTATGAACACACACACGGTTGCAACTTTTTCACAAAACGTGTTACCATTGTGTCATTTTTAAACAGATTAGAAGAATATTTAGATATCAACATATCATAGGTGATGCTTCTACACATGTGATTTAAGAAGTAGATACAGTGTTCACCACATGTGACCGATGTGACATCCTGAACTTGTTTGTCTGATAAATGTATCTCGTCACATGACATGTTTAAAAAGTCATAAATCGATTTAGGAAATATTGAATGATTTGGAGCATTTCCAAAACTGTCAAAAAAACACCCAACTCTCTCCAATATATAAACTGCCAGCCAATGCTCTCCAGGCTGGTCAGAGGGGTGTGTGTTAATTATCATAGCACTAGGTCTTATTTGTAGAGGTTGCTGGGGCAGTTTATCACAAGCCAAAACACCTGGCTGTCAGTTCCACAGTATTCATGATGCTTAATAGTAATCAACTAAAACCTGTCTGCGATGGGACACTTCAATCATACTATCATATACCGCATAAATTATTAGATTGATGGTATTAGGCAGCGGGTTCCTGAAACGTGTCTCCAGGCGTATGTTACCACTCTTGATCAATGATAGATGCTGACTATTATCCTCGTCAGGTGTCAGATTAAATGCATAAAGAGTGTACCGTCTCAGGAAATCGTTTCGATCAATGGCCATAGCACTGTTCTTTAAATGTCTCCCTGTTGATAACACCAGTTGATAGAATTCACGAGTCACGCAACCATTAGGGAAGTCCGGTTGTAATGGTTTGGTGGGGAACTGGACACCGTCAACATATATTGCCAGATATTCTAGATTATAATTCTTAAAATTGAATGGGTTCTTGCCATAGTCGCCCGTAAAAGTGTCATTATCAACCATCGCTACCACCACAGACTATGTTATTGTTTGACTAAAACCCCTTGCTTGACTAAATAAAAATGATTGTAATGATACATGAACTCTGATAATTTATTTGACCAACATTTTATTGACTTGCACAATCTTACACAATTTGTCTGAACATGTTGAACACAACTAAACACATTATGAACACACACACGGTTGCAACTTTTTCACAAAACGTGTTACCATTGTGTCATTTTTAAACAGATTAGAAGAATATTTAGATATCAACATATCATAGGTGATGCTTCTACACATGTGATTTAAGAAGTAGATACAGTGTTCACCACATGTGACCGATGTGACATCCTGAACTTGTTTGTCTGATAAATGTATCTCGTCACATGACATGTTTAAAAAGTCATAAATCGATTTAGGAAATATTGAATGATTTGGAGCATTTCCAAAACTGTCAAAAAAACACCCAACTCTCTCCAATATATAAACTGCCAGCCAATGCTCTCCAGGCTGGTCAGAGGGGTGTGTGTTAATTATCATAGCACTAGGTCTTATTTGTAGAGGTTGCTGGGGCAGTTTATCACAAGCCAAAACACCTGGCTGTCAGTTCCACAGTATTCATGATGCTTAATAGTAATCAACTAAAACCTGTCTGCGATGGGACACTTCAATCATACT
This sequence comes from Nansenia antarctica, assembly GCF_963989245.1. Taxonomy (NCBI): domain Eukaryota; kingdom Metazoa; phylum Chordata; class Actinopteri; order Argentiniformes; family Microstomatidae; genus Nansenia; species Nansenia antarctica. Next base: position 82,112,330 of record NC_137674.1, read on the forward strand.
ATCATATACCGCATAAATTATTAGATTGATGGTATTAGGCAGCGGGTTCCTGAAACGTGTCTCCAGGCGTATGTTACCACTCTTGATCAATGATAGATGCTGACTATTATCCTCGTCAGGTGTCAGATTAAATGCATAAAGAGTGTACCGTCTCAGGAAATCGTTTCGATCAATGGCCATAGCACTGTTCTTTAAATGTCTCCCTGTTGATAACACCAGTTGATAGAATTCACGAGTCACGCAACCATTAGGGAAGTCCGGTTGTAATGGTTTGGTGGGGAACTGGACACCGTCAACATATATTGCCAGATATTCTAGATTATAATTCTTAAAATTGAATGGGTTCTTGCCATAGTCGCCCGTAAAAGTGTCATTATCAACCATCGCTACCACCACAGACTATGTTATTGTTTGACTAAAACCCCTTGCTTGACTAAATAAAAATGATTGTAATGATACATGAACTCTGATAATTTATTTGACCAACATTTTATTGACTTGCACAATCTTACACAATTTGTCTGAACATGTTGAACACAACTAAACACATTATGAACACACACACGGTTGCAACTTTTTCACAAAACGTGTTACCATTGTGTCATTTTTAAACAGATTAGAAGAATATTTAGATATCAACATATCATAGGTGATGCTTCTACACATGTGATTTAAGAAGTAGATACAGTGTTCACCACATGTGACCGATGTGACATCCTGAACTTGTTTGTCTGATAAATGTATCTCGTCACATGACATGTTTAAAAAGTCATAAATCGATTTAGGAAATATTGAATGATTTGGAGCATTTCCAAAACTGTCAAAAAAACACCCAACTCTCTCCAATATATAAACTGCCAGCCAATGCTCTCCAGGCTGGTCAGAGGGGTGTGTGTTAATTATCATAGCACTAGGTCTTATTTGTAGAGGTTGCTGGGGCAGTTTATCACAAGCCAAAACACCTGGCTGTCAGTTCCACAGTATTCATGATGCTTAATAGTAATCAACTAAAACCTGTCTGCGATGGGACACTTCAATCATACTATCATATACCGCATAAATTATTAGATTGATGGTATTAGGCAGCGGGTTCCTGAAACGTGTCTCCAGGCGTATGTTACCACTCTTGATCAATGATAGATGCTGACTATTATCCTCGTCAGGTGTCAGATTAAATGCATAAAGAGTGTACCGTCTCAGGAAATCGTTTCGATCAATGGCCATAGCACTGTTCTTTAAATGTCTCCCTGTTGATAACACCAGTTGATAGAATTCACGAGTCACGCAACCATTAGGGAAGTCCGGTTGTAATGGTTTGGTGGGGAACTGGACACCGTCAACATATATTGCCAGATATTCTAGATTATAATTCTTAAAATTGAATGGGTTCTTGCCATAGTCGCCCGTAAAAGTGTCATTATCAACCATCGCTACCACCACAGACTATGTTATTGTTTGACTAAAACCCCTTGCTTGACTAAATAAAAATGATTGTAATGATACATGAACTCTGATAATTTATTTGACCAACATTTTATTGACTTGCACAATCTTACACAATTTGTCTGAACATGTTGAACACAACTAAACACATTATGAACACACACACGGTTGCAACTTTTTCACAAAACGTGTTACCATTGTGTCATTTTTAAACAGATTAGAAGAATATTTAGATATCAACATATCATAGGTGATGCTTCTACACATGTGATTTAAGAAGTAGATACAGTGTTCACCACATGTGACCGATGTGACATCCTGAACTTGTTTGTCTGATAAATGTATCTCGTCACATGACATGTTTAAAAAGTCATAAATCGATTTAGGAAATATTGAATGATTTGGAGCATTTCCAAAACTGTCAAAAAAACACCCAACTCTCTCCAATATATAAACTGCCAGCCAATGCTCTCCAGGCTGGTCAGAGGGGTGTGTGTTAATTATCATAGCACTAGGTCTTATTTGTAGAGGTTGCTGGGGCAGTTTATCACAAGCCAAAACACCTGGCTGTCAGTTCCACAGTATTCATGATGCTTAATAGTAATCAACTAAAACCTGTCTGCGATGGGACACTTCAATCATACTATCATATACCGCATAAATTATTAGATTGATGGTATTAGGCAGCGGGTTCCTGAAACGTGTCTCCAGGCGTATGTTACCACTCTTGATCAATGATAGATGCTGACTATTATCCTCGTCAGGTGTCAGATTAAATGCATAAAGAGTGTACCGTCTCAGGAAATCGTTTCGATCAATGGCCATAGCACTGTTCTTTAAATGTCTCCCTGTTGATAACACCAGTTGATAGAATTCACGAGTCACGCAACCATTAGGGAAGTCCGGTTGTAATGGTTTGGTGGGGAACTGGACACCGTCAACATATATTGCCAGATATTCTAGATTATAATTCTTAAAATTGAATGGGTTCTTGCCATAGTCGCCCGTAAAAGTGTCATTATCAACCATCGCTACCACCACAGACTATGTTATTGTTTGACTAAAACCCCTTGCTTGACTAAATAAAAATGATTGTAATGATACATGAACTCTGATAATTTATTTGACCAACATTTTATTGACTTGCACAATCTTACACAATTGTCTGAACATGTTGAACACAACTAAACACATTATGAACACACACACGGTTGCAACTTTTTCACAAAACGTGTTACCATTGTGTCATTTTTAAACAGATTAGAAGAATATTTAGATATCAACATATCATAGGTGATGCTTCTACACATGTGATTTAAGAAGTAGATACAGTGTTCACCACATGTGACCGATGTGACATCCTGAACTTGTTTGTCTGATAAATGTATCTCGTCACATGACATGTTTAAAAAGTCATAAATCGATTTAGGAAATATTGAATGATTTGGAGCATTTCCAAAACTGTCAAAAAAACACCCAACTCTCTCCAATATATAAACTGCCAGCCAATGCTCTCCAGGCTGGTCAGAGGGGTGTGTGTTAATTATCATAGCACTAGGTCTTATTTGTAGAGGTTGCTGGGGCAGTTTATCACAAGCCAAAACACCTGGCTGTCAGTTCCACAGTATTCATGATGCTTAATAGTAATCAACTAAAACCTGTCTGCGATGGGACACTTCAATCATACTATCATATACCGCATAAATTATTAGATTGATGGTATTAGGCAGCGGGTTCCTGAAACGTGTCTCCAGGCGTATGTTACCACTCTTGATCAATGATAGATGCTGACTATTATCCTCGTCAGGTGTCAGATTAAATGCATAAAGAGTGTACCGTCTCAGGAAATCGTTTCGATCAATGGCCATAGCACTGTTCTTTAAATGTCTCCCTGTTGATAACACCAGTTGATAGAATTCACGAGTCACGCAACCATTAGGGAAGTCCGGTTGTAATGGTTTGGTGGGGAACTGGACACCGTCAACATATATTGCCAGATATTCTAGATTATAATTCTTAAAATTGAATGGGTTCTTGCCATAGTCGCCCGTAAAAGTGTCATTATCAACCATCGCTACCACCACAGACTATGTTATTGTTTGACTAAAACCCCTTGCTTGACTAAATAAAAATGATTGTAATGATACATGAACTCTGATAATTTATTTGACCAACATTTTATTGACTTGCACAATCTTACACAATTGTCTGAACATGTTGAACACAACTAAACACATTATGAACACACACACGGTTGCAACTTTTTCACAAAACGTGTTACCATTGTGTCATTTTTAAACAGATTAGAAGAATATTTAGATATCAACATATCATAGGTGATGCTTCTACACATGTGATTTAAGAAGTAGATACAGTGTTCACCACATGTGACCGATGTGACATCCTGAACTTGTTTGTCTGATAAATGTATCTCGTCACATGACATGTTTAAAAAGTCATAAATCGATTTAGGAAATATTGAATGATTTGGAGCATTTCCAAAACTGTCAAAAAAACACCCAACTCTCTCCAATATATAAACTGCCGGCCAATGCTCTCCAGGCTGGTCAGAGGGGTGTGTGTTAATTATCATAGCACTAGGTCTTATTTGTAGAGGTTGCTGGGGCAGTTTATCACAAGCCAAAACACCTGGCTGTCAGTTCCACAGTATTCATGATGCTTAATAGTAATCAACTAAAACCTGTCTGCGATGGGACACTTCAATCATACTATCATATACCGCATAAATTATTAGATTGATGGTATTAGGCAGCGGGTTCCTGAAACGTGTCTCCAGGCGTATGTTACCACTCTTGATCAATGATAGATGCTGACTATTATCCTCGTCAGGTGTCAGATTAAATGCATAAAGAGTGTACCGTCTCAGGAAATCGTTTCGATCAATGGCCATAGCACTGTTCTTTAAATGTCTCCCTGTTGATAACACCAGTTGATAGAATTCACGAGTCACGCAACCATTAGGGAAGTCCGGTTGTAATGGTTTGGTGGGGAACTGGACACCGTCAACATATATTGCCAGATATTCTAGATTATAATTCTTAAAATTGAATGGGTTCTTGCCATAGTCGCCCGTAAAAGTGTCATTATCAACCATCGCTACCACCACAGACTATGTTATTGTTTGACTAAAACCCCTTGCTTGACTAAATAAAAATGATTGTAATGATACATGAACTCTGATAATTTATTTGACCAACATTTTATTGACTTGCACAATCTTACACAATTGTCTGAACATGTTGAACACAACTAAACACATTATGAACACACACACGGTTGCAACTTTTTCACAAAACGTGTTACCATTGTGTCATTTTTAAACAGATTAGAAGAATATTTAGATATCAACATATCATAGGTGATGCTTCTACACATGTGATTTAAGAAGTAGATACAGTGTTCACCACATGTGACCGATGTGACATCCTGAACTTGTTTGTCTGATAAATGTATCTCGTCACATGACATGTTTAAAAAGTCATAAATCGATTTAGGAAATATTGAATGATTTGGAGCATTTCCAAAACTGTCAAAAAAACACCCAACTCTCTCCAATATATAAACTGCCAGCCAATGCTCTCCAGGCTGGTCAGAGGGGTGTGTGTTAATTATCATAGCACTAGGTCTTATTTGTAGAGGTTGCTGGGGCAGTTTATCACAAGCCAAAACACCTGGCTGTCAGTTCCACAGTATTCATGATGCTTAATAGTAATCAACTAAAACCTGTCTGCGATGGGACACTTCAATCATACTATCATATACCGCATAAATTATTAGATTGATGGTATTAGGCAGCGGGTTCCTGAAACGTGTCTCCAGGCGTATGTTACCACTCTTGATCAATGATAGATGCTGACTATTATCCTCGTCAGGTGTCAGATTAAATGCATAAAGAGTGTACCGTCTCAGGAAATCGTTTCGATCAATGGCCATAGCACTGTTCTTTAAATGTCTCCCTGTTGATAACACCAGTTGATAGAATTCACGAGTCACGCAACCATTAGGGAAGTCCGGTTGTAGTGGTTTGGTGGGGAACTGGACACCGTCAACATATATTGCCAGATATTCTAGATTATAATTCTTAAAATTGAATGGGTTCTTGCCATAGTCGCCCGTAAAAGTGTCATTATCAACCATCGCTACCACCACAGACTATGTTATTGTTTGACTAAAACCCCTTGCTTGACTAAATAAAAATGATTGTAATGATACATGAACTCTGATAATTTATTTGACCAACATTTTATTGACTTGCACAATCTTACACAATTGTCTGAACATGTTGAACACAACTAAACACATTATGAACACACACACGGTTGCAACTTTTTCACAAAACGTGTTACCATTGTGTCATTTTTAAACAGATTAGAAGAATATTTAGATATCAACATATCATAGGTGATGCTTCTACACATGTGATTTAAGAAGTAGATACAGTGTTCACCACATGTGACCGATGTGACATCCTGAACTTGTTTGTCTGATAAATGTATCTCGTCACATGACATGTTTAAAAAGTCATAAATCGATTTAGGAAATATTGAATGATTTGGAGCATTTCCAAAACTGTCAAAAAAACACCCAACTCTCTCCAATATATAAACTGCCAGCCAATGCTCTCCAGGCTGGTCAGAGGGGTGTGTGTTAATTATCATAGCACTAGGTCTTATTTGTAGAGGTTGCTGGGGCAGTTTATCACAAGCCAAAACACCTGGCTGTCAGTTCCACAGTATTCATGATGCTTAATAGTAATCAACTAAAACCTGTCTGCGATGGGACACTTCAATCATACTATCATATACCGCATAAATTATTAGATTGATGGTATTAGGCAGCGGGTTCCTGAAACGTGTCTCCAGGCGTATGTTACCACTCTTGATCAATGATAGATGCTGACTATTATCCTCGTCAGGTGTCAGATTAAATGCATAAAGAGTGTACCGTCTCAGGAAATCGTTTCGATCAATGGCCATAGCACTGTTCTTTAAATGTCTCCCTGTTGATAACACCAGTTGATAGAATTCACGAGTCACGCAACCATTAGGGAAGTCCGGTTGTAGTGGTTTGGTGGGGAACTGGACACCGTCAACATATATTGCCAGATATTCTAGATTATAATTCTTAAAATTGAATGGGTTCTTGCCATAGTCGCCCGTAAAAGTGTCATTATCAACCATCGCTACCACCACAGACTATGTTATTGTTTGACTAAAACCCCTTGCTTGACTAAATAAAAATGATTGTAATGATACATGAACTCTGATAATTTATTTGACCAACATTTTATTGACTTGCACAATCTTACACAATTGTCTGAACATGTTGAACACAACTAAACACATTATGAACACACACACGGTTGCAACTTTTTCACAAAACGTGTTACCATTGTGTCATTTTTAAACAGATTAGAAGAATATTTAGATATCAACATATCATAGGTGATGCTTCTACACATGTGATTTAAGAAGTAGATACAGTGTTCACCACATGTGACCGATGTGACATCCTGAACTTGTTTGTCTGATAAATGTATCTCGTCACATGACATGTTTAAAAAGTCATAAATCGATTTAGGAAATATTGAATGATTTGGAGCATTTCCAAAACTGTCAAAAAAACACCCAACTCTCTCCAATATATAAACTGCCAGCCAATGCTCTCCAGGCTGGTCAGAGGGGTGTGTGTTAATTATCATAGCACTAGGTCTTATTTGTAGAGGTTGCTGGGGCAGTTTATCACAAGCCAAAACACCTGGCTGTCAGTTCCACAGTATTCATGATGCTTAATAGTAATCAACTAAAACCTGTCTGCGATGGGACACTTCAATCATACTATCATATACCGCATAAATTATTAGATTGATGGTATTAGGCAGCGGGTTCCTGAAACGTGTCTCCAGGCGTATGTTACCACTCTTGATCAATGATAGATGCTGACTATTATCCTCGTCAGGTGTCAGATTAAATGCATAAAGAGTGTACCGTCTCAGGAAATCGTTTCGATCAATGGCCATAGCACTGTTCTTTAAATGTCTCCCTGTTGATAACACCAGTTGATAGAATTCACGAGTCACGCAACCATTAGGGAAGTCCGGTTGTAGTGGTTTGGTGGGGAACTGGACACCGTCAACATATATTGCCAGATATTCTAGATTATAATTCTTAAAATTGAATGGGTTCTTGCCATAGTCGCCCGTAAAAGTGTCATTATCAACCATCGCTACCACCACAGACTATGTTATTGTTTGACTAAAACCCCTTGCTTGACTAAATAAAAATGATTGTAATGATACATGAACTCTGATAATTTATTTGACCAACATTTTATTGACTTGCACAATCTTACACAATTGTCTGAACATGTTGAACACAACTAAACACATTATGAACACACACACGGTTGCAACTTTTTCACAAAACGTGTTACCATTGTGTCATTTTTAAACAGATTAGAAGAATATTTAGATATCAACATATCATAGGTGATGCTTCTACACATGTGATTTAAGAAGTAGATACAGTGTTCACCACATGTGACCGATGTGACATCCTGAACTTGTTTGTCTGATAAATGTATCTCGTCACATGACATGTTTAAAAAGTCATAAATCGATTTAGGAAATATTGAATGATTTGGAGCATTTCCAAAACTGTCAAAAAAACACCCAACTCTCTCCAATATATAAACTGCCAGCCAATGCTCTCCAGGCTGGTCAGAGGGGTGTGTGTTAATTATCATAGCACTAGGTCTTATTTGTAGAGGTTGCTGGGGCAGTTTATCACAAGCCAAAACACCTGGCTGTCAGTTCCACAGTATTCATGATGCTTAATAGTAATCAACTAAAACCTGTCTGCGATGGGACACTTCAATCATACTATCATATACCGCATAAATTATTAGATTGATGGTATTAGGCAGCGGGTTCCTGAAACGTGTCTCCAGGCGTATGTTACCACTCTTGATCAATGATAGATGCTGACTATTATCCTCGTCAGGTGTCAGATTAAATGCATAAAGAGTGTACCGTCTCAGGAAATCGTTTCGATCAATGGCCATAGCACTGTTCTTTAAATGTCTCCCTGTTGATAACACCAGTTGATAGAATTCACGAGTCACGCAACCATTAGGGAAGTCCGGTTGTAGTGGTTTGGTGGGGAACTGGACACCGTCAACATATATTGCCAGATATTCTAGATTATAATTCTTAAAATTGAATGGGTTCTTGCCATAGTCGCCCGTAAAAGTGTCATTATCAACCATCGCTACCACCACAGACTATGTTATTGTTTGACTAAAACCCCTTGCTTGACTAAATAAAAATGATTGTAATGATACATGAACTCTGATAATTTATTTGACCAACATTTTATTGACTTGCACAATCTTACACAATTGTCTGAACATGTTGAACACAACTAAACACATTATGAACACACACACGGTTGCAACTTTTTCACAAAACGTGTTACCATTGTGTCATTTTTAAACAGATTAGAAGAATATTTAGATATCAACATATCATACATAGGTGATGCTTCTACACATGTGATTTAAGAAGTAGATACAGTGTTCACCACATGTGACCGATGTGACATCCTGAACTTGTTTGTCTGATAAATGTATCTCGTCACATGACATGTTTAAAAAGTCATAAATCGATTTAGGAAATATTGAATGATTTGGAGCATTTCCAAAACTGTCAAAAAAACACCCAACTCTCTCCAATATATAAACTGCCAGCCAATGCTCTCCAGGCTGGTCAGAGGGGTGTGTGTTAATTATCATAGCACTAGGTCTTATTTGTAGAGGTTGCTGGGGCAGTTTATCACAAGCCAAAACACCTGGCTGTCAGTTCCACAGTATTCATGATGCTTAATAGTAATCAACTAAAACCTGTCTGCGATGGGACACTTCAATCATACTATCATATACCGCATAAATTATTAGATTGATGGTATTAGGCAGCGGGTTCCTGAAACGTGTCTCCAGGCGTATGTTACCACTCTTGATCAATGATAGATGCTGACTATTATCCTCGTCAGGTGTCAGATTAAATGCATAAAGAGTGTACCGTCTCAGGAAATCGTTTCGATCAATGGCCATAGCACTGTTCTTTAAATGTCTCCCTGTTGATAACACCAGTTGATAGAATTCACGAGTCACGCAACCATTAGGGAAGTCCGGTTGTAGTGGTTTGGTGGGGAACTGGACACCGTCAACATATATTGCCAGATATTCTAGATTATAATTCTTAAAATTGAATGGGTTCTTGCCATAGTCGCCCGTAAAAGTGTCATTATCAACCATCGCTACCACCACAGACTATGTTATTGTTTGACTAAAACCCCTTGCTTGACTAAATAAAAATGATTGTAATGATACATGAACTCTGATAATTTATTTGACCAACATTTTATTGACTTGCACAATCTTACACAATTGTCTGAACATGTTGAACACAACTAAACACATTATGAACACACACACGGTTGCAACTTTTTCACAAAACGTGTTACCATTGTGTCATTTTTAAACAGATTAGAAGAATATTTAGATATCAACATATCATAGGTGATGCTTCTACACATGTGATTTAAGAAGTAGATACAGTGTTCACCACATGTGACCGATGTGACATCCTGAACTTGTTTGTCTGATAAATGTATCTCGTCACATGACATGTTTAAAAAGTCATAAATCGATTTAGGAAATATTGAATGATTTGGAGCATTTCCAAAACTGTCAAAAAAACACCCAACTCTCTCCAATATATAAACTGCCAGCCAATGCTCTCCAGGCTGGTCAGAGGGGTGTGTGTTAATTATCATAGCACTAGGTCTTATTTGTAGAGGTTGCTGGGGCAGTTTATCACAAGCCAAAACACCTGGCTGTCAGTTCCACAGTATTCATGATGCTTAATAGTAATCAACTAAAACCTGTCTGCGATGGGACACTTCAATCATACTATCATATACCGCATAAATTATTAGATTGATGGTATTAGGCAGCGGGTTCCTGAAACGTGTCTCCAGGCGTATGTTACCACTCTTGATCAATGATAGATGCTGACTATTATCCTCGTCAGGTGTCAGATTAAATGCATAAAGAGTGTACCGTCTCAGGAAATCGTTTCGATCAATGGCCATAGCACTGTTCTTTAAATGTCTCCCTGTTGATAACACCAGTTGATAGAATTCACGAGTCACGCAACCATTAGGGAAGTCCGGTTGTAGTGGTTTGGTGGGGAACTGGACACCGTCAACATATATTGCCAGATATTCTAGATTATAATTCTTAAAATTGAATGGGTTCTTGCCATAGTCGCCCGTAAAAGTGTCATTATCAACCATCGCTACCACCACAGACTATGTTATTGTTTGACTAAAACCCCTTGCTTGACTAAATAAAAATGATTGTAATGATACATGAACTCTGATAATTTATTTGACCAACATTTTATTGACTTGCACAATCTTACACAATTGTCTGAACATGTTGAACACAACTAAACACATTATGAACACACACACGGTTGCAACTTTTTCACAAAACGTGTTACCATTGTGTCATTTTTAAACAGATTAGAAGAATATTTAGATATCAACATATCATAGGTGATGCTTCTACACATGTGATTTAAGAAGTAGATACAGTGTTCACCACATGTGACCGATGTGACATCCTGAACTTGTTTGTCTGATAAATGTATCTCGTCACATGACATGTTTAAAAAGTCATAAATCGATTTAGGAAATATTGAATGATTTGGAGCATTTCCAAAACTGTCAAAAAAACACCCAACTCTCTCCAATATATAAACTGCCAGCCAATGCTCTCCAGGCTGGTCAGAGGGGTGTGTGTTAATTATCATAGCACTAGGTCTTATTTGTAGAGGTTGCTGGGGCAGTTTATCACAAGCCAAAACACCTGGCTGTCAGTTCCACAGTATTCATGATGCTTAATAGTAATCAACTAAAACCTGTCTGCGATGGGACACTTCAATCATACTATCATATACCGCATAAATTATTAGATTGATGGTATTAGGCAGCGGGTTCCTGAAACGTGTCTCCAGGCGTATGTTACCACTCTTGATCAATGATAGATGCTGACTATTATCCTCGTCAGGTGTCAGATTAAATGCATAAAGAGTGTACCGTCTCAGGAAATCGTTTCGATCAATGGCCATAGCACTGTTCTTTAAATGTCTCCCTGTTGATAACACCAGTTGATAGAATTCACGAGTCACGCAACCATTAGGGAAGTCCGGTTGTAATGGTTTGGTGGGGAACTGGACACCGTCAACATATATTGCCAGATATTCTAGATTATAATTCTTAAAATTGAATGGGTTCTTGCCATAGTCGCCCGTAAAAGTGTCATTATCAACCATCGCTACCACCACAGACTATGTTATTGTTTGACTAAAACCCCTTGCTTGACTAAATAAAAATGATTGTAATGATACATGAACTCTGATAATTTATTTGACCAACATTTTATTGACTTGCACAATCTTACACAATTGTCTGAACATGTTGAACACAACTAAACACATTATGAACACACACACGGTTGCAACTTTTTCACAAAACGTGTTACCATTGTGTCATTTTTAAACAGATTAGAAGAATATTTAGATATCAACATATCATAGGTGATGCTTCTACACATGTGATTTAAGAAGTAGATACAGTGTTCACCACATGTGACCGATGTGACATCCTGAACTTGTTTGTCTGATAAATGTATCTCGTCACATGACATGTTTAAAGAGTCATAAATCGATTTAGGAAATATTGAATGATTTGGAGCATTTCCAAAACTGTCAAAAAAACACCCAACTCTCTCCAATATATAAACTGCCAGCCAATGCTCTCCAGGCTGGTCAGAGGGGTGTGTGTTAATTATCATAGCACTAGGTCTTATTTGTAGAGGTTGCTGGGGCAGTTTATCACAAGCCAAAACACCTGGCTGTCAGTTCCACAGTATTCATGATGCTTAATAGTAATCAACTAAAACCTGTCTGCGATGGGACACTTCAATCATACTATCATATACCGCATAAATTATTAGATTGATGGTATTAGGCAGCGGGTTCCTGAAACGTGTCTCCAGGCGTATGTTACCACTCTTGATCAATGATAGATGCTGACTATTATCCTCGTCAGGTGTCAGATTAAATGCATAAAGAGTGTACCGTCTCAGGAAATCGTTTCGATCAATGGCCATAGCACTGTTCTTTAAATGTCTCCCTGTTGATAACACCAGTTGATAGAATTCACGAGTCACGCAACCATTAGGGAAGTCCGGTTGTAATGGTTTGGTGGGGAACTGGACACCGTCAACATATATTGCCAGATATTCTAGATTATAATTCTTAAAATTGAATGGGTTCTTGCCATAGTCGCCCGTAAAAGTGTCATTATCAACCATCGCTACCACCACAGACTATGTTATTGTTTGACTAAAACCCCTTGCTTGACTAAATAAAAATGATTGTAATGATACATGAACTCTGATAATTTATTTGACCAACATTTTATTGACTTGCACAATCTTACACAATTGTCTGAACATGTTGAACACAACTAAACACATTATGAACACACACACGGTTGCAACTTTTTCACAAAACGTGTTACCATTGTGTCATTTTTAAACAGATTAGAAGAATATTTAGATATCAACATATCATAGGTGATGCTTCTACACATGTGATTTAAGAAGTAGATACAGTGTTCACCACATGTGACCGATGTGACATCCTGAACTTGTTTGTCTGATAAATGTATCTCGTCACATGACATGTTTAAAAAGTCATAAATCGATTTAGGAAATATTGAATGATTTGGAGCATTTCCAAAACTGTCAAAAAAACACCCAACTCTCTCCAATATATAAACTGCCAGCCAATGCTCTCCAGGCTGGTCAGAGGGGTGTGTGTTAATTATCATAGCACTAGGTCTTATTTGTAGAGGTTGCTGGGGCAGTTTATCACAAGCCAAAACACCTGGCTGTCAGTTCCACAGTATTCATGATGCTTAATAGTAATCAACTAAAACCTGTCTGCGATGGGACACTTCAATCATACTATCATATACCGCATAAATTATTAGATTGATGGTATTAGGCAGCGGGTTCCTGAAACGTGTCTCCAGGCGTATGTTACCACTCTTGATCAATGATAGATGCTGACTATTATCCTCGTCAGGTGTCAGATTAAATGCATAAAGAGTGTACCGTCTCAGGAAATCGTTTCGATCAATGGCCATAGCACTGTTCTTTAAATGTCTCCCTGTTGATAACACCAGTTGATAGAATTCACGAGTCACGCAACCATTAGGGAAGTCCGGTTGTAATGGTTTGGTGGGGAACTGGACACCGTCAACATATATTGCCAGATATTCTAGATTATAATTCTTAAAATTGAATGGGTTCTTGCCATAGTCGCCCGTAAAAGTGTCATTATCAACCATCGCTACCACCACAGACTATGTTATTGTTTGACTAAAACCCCTTGCTTGACTAAATAAAAATTATTGTAATGATACATGAACTCTGATAATTTATTTGACCAACATTTTATTGACTTGCACAATCTTACACAATTGTCTGAACATGTTGAACACAACTAAACACATTATGAACACACACACGGTTGCAACTTTTTCACAAAACGTGTTACCATTGTGTCATTTTTAAACAGATTAGAAGAATATTTAGATATCAACATATCATAGGTGATGCTTCTACACATGTGATTTAAGAAGTAGATACAGTGTTCACCACATGTGACCGATGTGACATCCTGAACTTGTTTGTCTGATAAATGTATCTCGTCACATGACATGTTTAAAGAGTCATAAATCGATTTAGGAAATATTGAATGATTTGGAGCATTTCCAAAACTGTCAAAAAAACACCCAACTCTCTCCAATATATAAACTGCCAGCCAATGCTCTCCAGGCTGGTCAGAGGGGTGTGTGTTAATTATCATAGCACTAGGTCTTATTTGTAGAGGTTGCTGGGGCAGTTTATCACAAGCCAAAACACCTGGCTGTCAGTTCCACAGTATTCATGATGCTTAATAGTAATCAACTAAAACCTGTCTGCGATGGGACACTTCAATCATACTATCATATACCGCATAAATTATTAGATTGATGGTATTAGGCAGCGGGTTCCTGAAACGTGTCTCCAGGCGTATGTTACCACTCTTGATCAATGATAGATGCTGACTATTATCCTCGTCAGGTGTCAGATTAAATGCATAAAGAGTGTACCGTCTCAGGAAATCGTTTCGATCAATGGCCATAGCACTGTTCTTTAAATGTCTCCCTGTTGATAACACCAGTTGATAGAATTCACGAGTCACGCAACCATTAGGGAAGTCCGGTTGTAATGGTTTGGTGGGGAACTGGACACCGTCAACATATATTGCCAGATATTCTAGATTATAATTCTTAAAATTGAATGGGTTCTTGCCATAGTCGCCCGTAAAAGTGTCATTATCAACCATCGCTACCACCACAGACTATGTTATTGTTTGACTAAAACCCCTTGCTTGACTAAATAAAAATGATTGTAATGATACATGAACTCTGATAATTTATTTGACCAACATTTTATTGACTTGCACAATCTTACACAATTGTCTGAACATGTTGAACACAACTAAACACATTATGAACACACACACGGTTGCAACTTTTTCACAAAACGTGTTACCATTGTGTCATTTTTAAACAGATTAGAAGAATATTTATATATCAACATATCATAGGTGATGCTTCTACACATGTGATTTAAGAAGTAGATACAGTGTTCACCACATGTGACCGATGTGACATCCTGAACTTGTTTGTCTGATAAATGTATCTCGTCACATGACATGTTTAAAAAGTCATAAATCGATTTAGGAAATATTGAATGATTTGGAGCATTTCCAAAACTGTCAAAAAAACACCCAACTCTCTCCAATATATAAACTGCCGGCCAATGCTCTCCAGGCTGGTCAGAGGGGTGTGTGTTAATTATCATAGCACTAGGTCTTATTTGTAGAGGTTGCTGGGGCAGTTTATCACAAGCCAAAACACCTGGCTGTCAGTTCCACAGTATTCATGATGCTTAATAGTAATCAACTAAAACCTGTCTGCGATGGGACACTTCAATCATACTATCATATACCGCATAAATTATTAGATTGATGGTATTAGGCAGCGGGTTCCTGAAACGTGTCTCCAGGCGTATGTTACCACTCTTGATCAATGATAGATGCTGACTATTATCCTCGTCAGGTGTCAGATTAAATGCATAAAGAGTGTACCGTCTCAGGAAATCGTTTCGATCAATGGCCATTGCACTGTTCTTTAAATGTCTCCCTGTTGATAACACCAGTTGATAGAATTCACGAGTCACGCAACCATTAGGGAAGTCCGGTTGTAATGGTTTGGTGGGGAACTGGACACCGTCAACATATATTGCCAGATATTCTAGATTATAATTCTTAAAATTGAATGGGTTCTTGCCATAGTCGCCCGTAAAAGTGTCATTATCAACCATCGCTACCACCACAGACTATGTTATTGTTTGACTAAAACCCCTTGCTTGACTAAATAAAAATGATTGTAATGATACATGAACTCTGATAATTTATTTGACCAACATTTTATTGACTTGCACAATCTTACACAATTGTCTGAACATGTTGAACACAACTAAACACATTATGAACACACACACGGTTGCAACTTTTTCACAAAACGTGTTACCATTGTGTCATTTTTAAACAGATTAGAAGAATATTTAGATATCAACATATCATAGGTGATGCTTCTACACATGTGATTTAAGAAGTAGATACAGTGTTCACCACATGTGACCGATGTGACATCCTGAACTTGTTTGTCTGATAAATGTATCTCGTCACATGACATGTTTAAAAAGTCATAAATCGATTTAGGAAATATTGAATGATTTGGAGCATTTCCAAAACTGTCAAAAAAACACCCAACTCTCTCCAATATATAAACTGCCAGCCAATGCTCTCCAGGCTGGTCAGAGGGGTGTGTGTTAATTATCATAGCACTAGGTCTTATTTGTAGAGGTTGCTGGGGCAGTTTATCACAAGCCAAAACACCTGGCTGTCAGTTCCACAGTATTCATGATGCTTAATAGTAATCAACTAAAACCTGTCTGCGATGGGACACTTCAATCATACTATCATATACCGCATAAATTATTAGATTGATGGTATTAGGCAGCGGGTTCCTGAAACGTGTCTCCAGGCGTATGTTACCACTCTTGATCAATGATAGATGCTGACTATTATCCTCGTCAGGTGTCAGATTAAATGCATAAAGAGTGTACCGTCTCAGGAAATCGTTTCGATCAATGGCCATAGCACTGTTCTTTAAATGTCTCCCTGTTGATAACACCAGTTGATAGAATTCACGAGTCACGCAACCATTAGGGAAGTCCGGTTGTAATGGTTTGGTGGGGAACTGGACACCGTCAACATATATTGCCAGATATTCTAGATTATAATTCTTAAAATTGAATGGGTTCTTGCCATAGTCGCCCGTAAAAGTGTCATTATCAACCATCGCTACCACCACAGACTATGTTATTGTTTGACTAAAACCCCTTGCTTGACTAAATAAAAATGATTGTAATGATACATGAACTCTGATAATTTATTTGACCAACATTTTATTGACTTGCACAATCTTACACAATTGTCTGAACATGTTGAACACAACTAAACACATTATGAACACACACACGGTTGCAACTTTTTCACAAAACGTGTTACCATTGTGTCATTTTTAAACAGATTAGAAGAATATTTAGATATCAACATATCATAGGTGATGCTTCTACACATGTGATTTAAGAAGTAGATACAGTGTTCACCACATGTGACCGATGTGACATCCTGAACTTGTTTGTCTGATAAATGTATCTCGTCACATGACATGTTTAAAAAGTCATAAATCGATTTAGGAAATATTGAATGATTTGGAGCATTTCCAAAACTGTCAAAAAAACACCCAACTCTCTCCAATATATAAACTGCCAGCCAATGCTCTCCAGGCTGGTCAGAGGGGTGTGTGTTAATTATCATAGCACTAGGTCTTATTTGTAGAGGTTGCTGGGGCAGTTTATCACAAGCCAAAACACCTGGCTGTCAGTTCCACAGTATTCATGATGCTTAATAGTAATCAACTAAAACCTGTCTGCGATGGGACACTTCAATCATACTATCATATACCGCATAAATTATTAGATTGATGGTATTAGGCAGCGGGTTCCTGAAACGTGTCTCCAGGCGTATGTTACCACTCTTGATCAATGATAGATGCTGACTATTATCCTCGTCAGGTGTCAGATTAAATGCATAAAGAGTGTACCGTCTCAGGAAATCGTTTCGATCAATGGCCATAGCACTGTTCTTTAAATGTCTCCCTGTTGATAACACCAGTTGATAGAATTCACGAGTCACGCAACCATTAGGGAAGTCCGGTTGTAATGGTTTGGTGGGGAACTGGACACCGTCAACATATATTGCCAGATATTCTAGATTATAATTCTTAAAATTGAATGGGTTCTTGCCATAGTCGCCCGTAAAAGTGTCATTATCAACCATCGCTACCACCACAGACTATGTTATTGTTTGACTAAAACCCCTTGCTTGACTAAATAAAAATGATTGTAATGATACATGAACTCTGATAATTTATTTGACCAACATTTTATTGACTTGCACAATCTTACACAATTGTCTGAACATGTTGAACACAACTAAACACATTATGAACACACACACGGTTGCAACTTTTTCACAAAACGTGTTACCATTGTGTCATTTTTAAACAGATTAGAAGAATATTTAGATATCAACATATCATAGGTGATGCTTCTACACATGTGATTTAAGAAGTAGATACAGTGTTCACCACATGTGACCGATGTGACATCCTGAACTTGTTTGTCTGATAAATGTATCTCGTCACATGACATGTTTAAAAAGTCATAAATCGATTTAGGAAATATTGAATGATTTGGAGCATTTCCAAAACTGTCAAAAAAACACCCAACTCTCTCCAATATATAAACTGCCAGCCAATGCTCTCCAGGCTGGTCAGAGGGGTGTGTGTTAATTATCATAGCACTAGGTCTTATTTGTAGAGGTTGCTGGGGCAGTTTATCACAAGCCAAAACACCTGGCTGTCAGTTCCACAGTATTCATGATGCTTAATAGTAATCAACTAAAACCTGTCTGCGATGGGACACTTCAATCATACTATCATATACCGCATAAATTATTAGATTGATGGTATTAGGCAGCGGGTTCCTGAAACGTGTCTCCAGGCGTATGTTACCACTCTTGATCAATGATAGATGCTGACTATTATCCTCGTCAGGTGTCAGATTAAATGCATAAAGAGTGTACCGTCTCAGGAAATCGTTTCGATCAATGGCCATAGCACTGTTCTTTAAATGTCTCCCTGTTGATAACACCAGTTGATAGAATTCACGAGTCACGCAACCATTAGGGAAGTCCGGTTGTAATGGTTTGGTGGGGAACTGGACACCGTCAACATATATTGCCAGATATTCTAGATTATAATTCTTAAAATTGAATGGGTTCTTGCCATAGTCGCCCGTAAAAGTGTCATTATCAACCATCGCTACCACCACAGACTATGTTATTGTTTGACTAAAACCCCTTGCTTGACTAAATAAAAATGATTGTAATGATACATGAACTCTGATAATTTATTTGACCAACATTTTATTGACTTGCACAATCTTACACAATTGTCTGAACATGTTGAACACAACTAAACACATTATGAACACACACACGGTTGCAACTTTTTCCACAAAACGTGTTACCATTGTGTCATTTTTAAACAGATTAGAAGAATATTTAGATATCAACATATCATAGGTGATGCTTCTACACATGTGATTTAAGAAGTAGATACAGTGTTCACCACATGTGACCGATGTGACATCCTGAACTTGTTTGTCTGATAAATGTATCTCGTCACATGACATGTTTAAAAAGTCATAAATCGATTTAGGAAATATTGAATGATTTGGAGCATTTCCAAAACTGTCAAAAAAACACCCAACTCTCTCCAATATATAAACTGCCAGCCAATGCTCTCCAGGCTGGTCAGAGGGGTGTGTGTTAATTATCATAGCACTAGGTCTTATTTGTAGAGGTTGCTGGGGCAGTTTATCACAAGCCAAAACACCTGGCTGTCAGTTCCACAGTATTCATGATGCTTAATAGTAATCAACTAAAACCTGTCTGCGATGGGACACTTCAATCATACTATCATATACCGCATAAATTATTAGATTGATGGTATTAGGCAGCGGGTTCCTGAAACGTGTCTCCAGGCGTATGTTACCACTCTTGATCAATGATAGATGCTGACTATTATCCTCGTCAGGTGTCAGATTAAATGCATAAAGAGTGTACCGTCTCAGGAAATCGTTTCGATCAATGGCCATAGCACTGTTCTTTAAATGTCTCCCTGTTGATAACACCAGTTGATAGAATTCACGAGTCACGCAACCATTAGGGAAGTCCGGTTGTAATGGTTTGGTGGGGAACTGGACACCGTCAACATATATTGCCAGATATTCTAGATTATAATTCTTAAAATTGAATGGGTTCTTGCCATAGTCGCCCGTAAAAGTGTCATTATCAACCATCGCTACCACCACAGACTATGTTATTGTTTGACTAAAACCCCTTGCTTGACTAAATAAAAATGATTGTAATGATACATGAACTCTGATAATTTATTTGACCAACATTTTATTGACTTGCACAATCTTACACAATTGTCTGAACATGTTGAACACAACTAAACACATTATGAACACACACACGGTTGCAACTTTTTCACAAAACGTGTTACCATTGTGTCATTTTTAAACAGATTAGAAGAATATTTAGATATCAACATATCATAGGTGATGCTTCTACACATGTGATTTAAGAAGTAGATACAGTGTTCACCACATGTGACCGATGTGACATCCTGAACTTGTTTGTCTGATAAATGTATCTCGTCACATGACATGTTTAAAAAGTCATAAATCGATTTAGGAAATATTGAATGATTTGGAGCATTTCCAAAACTGTCAAAAAAACACCCAACTCTCTCCAATATATAAACTGCCAGCCAATGCTCTCCAGGCTGGTCAGAGGGGTGTGTGTTAATTATCATAGCACTAGGTCTTATTTGTAGAGGTTGCTGGGGCAGTTTATCACAAGCCAAAACACCTGGCTGTCAGTTCCACAGTATTCATGATGCTTAATAGTAATCAACTAAAACCTGTCTGCGATGGGACACTTCAATCATACTATCATATACCGCATAAATTATTAGATTGATGGTATTAGGCAGCGGGTTCCTGAAACGTGTCTCCAGGCGTATGTTACCACTCTTGATCAATGATAGATGCTGACTATTATCCTCGTCAGGTGTCAGATTAAATGCATAAAGAGTGTACCGTCTCAGGAAATCGTTTCGATCAATGGCCATAGCACTGTTCTTTAAATGTCTCCCTGTTGATAACACCAGTTGATAGAATTCACGAGTCACGCAACCATTAGGGAAGTCCGGTTGTAATGGTTTGGTGGGGAACTGGACACCGTCAACATATATTGCCAGATATTCTAGATTATAATTCTTAAAATTGAATGGGTTCTTGCCATAGTCGCCCGTAAAAGTGTCATTATCAACCATCGCTACCACCACAGACTATGTTATTGTTTGACTAAAACCCCTTGCTTGACTAAATAAAAATGATTGTAATGATACATGAACTCTGATAATTTATTTGACCAACATTTTATTGACTTGCACAATCTTACACAATTTGTCTGAACATGTTGAACACAACTAAACACATTATGAACACACACACGGTTGCAACTTTTTCACAAAACGTGTTACCATTGTGTCATTTTTAAACAGATTAGAAGAATATTTAGATATCAACATATCATAGGTGATGCTTCTACACATGTGATTTAAGAAGTAGATACAGTGTTCACCACATGTGACCGATGTGACATCCTGAACTTGTTTGTCTGATAAATGTATCTCGTCACATGACATGTTTAAAAAGTCATAAATCGATTTAGGAAATATTGAATGATTTGGAGCATTTCCAAAACTGTCAAAAAAACACCCAACTCTCTCCAATATATAAACTGCCAGCCAATGCTCTCCAGGCTGGTCAGAGGGGTGTGTGTTAATTATCATAGCACTAGGTCTTATTTGTAGAGGTTGCTGGGGCAGTTTATCACAAGCCAAAACACCTGGCTGTCAGTTCCACAGTATTCATGATGCTTAATAGTAATCAACTAAAACCTGTCTGCGATGGGACACTTCAATCATACTATCATATACCGCATAAATTATTAGATTGATGGTATTAGGCAGCGGGTTCCTGAAACGTGTCTCCAGGCGTATGTTACCACTCTTGATCAATGATAGATGCTGACTATTATCCTCGTCAGGTGTCAGATTAAATGCATAAAGAGTGTACCGTCTCAGGAAATCGTTTCGATCAATGGCCATAGCACTGTTCTTTAAATGTCTCCCTGTTGATAACACCAGTTGATAGAATTCACGAGTCACGCAACCATTAGGGAAGTCCGGTTGTAATGGTTTGGTGGGGAACTGGACACCGTCAACATATATTGCCAGATATTCTAGATTATAATTCTTAAAATTGAATGGGTTCTTGCCATAGTCGCCCGTAAAAGTGTCATTATCAACCATCGCTACCACCACAGACTATGTTATTGTTTGACTAAAACCCCTTGCTTGACTAAATAAAAATGATTGTAATGATACATGAACTCTGATAATTTATTTGACCAACATTTTATTGACTTGCACAATCTTACACAATTGTCTGAACATGTTGAACACAACTAAACACATTATGAACACACACACGGTTGCAACTTTTTCACAAAACGTGTTACCATTGTGTCATTTTTAAACAGATTAGAAGAATATTTAGATATCAACATATCATAGGTGATGCTTCTACACATGTGATTTAAGAAGTAGATACAGTGTTCACCACATGTGACCGATGTGACATTCTGAACTTGTTTGTCTGATAAATGTATCTCGTCACATGACATGTTTAAAAAGTCATAAATCGATTTAGGAAATATTGAATGATTTGGAGCATTTCCAAAACTGTCAAAAAAACACCCAACTCTCTCCAATATATAAACTGCCAGCCAATGCTCTCCAGGCTGGTCAGAGGGGTGTGTGTTAATTATCATAGCACTATGGTCTTATTTGTAGAGGTTGCTGGGGCAGTTTATCACAAGCCAAAACACCTGGCTGTCAGTTCCACAGTATTCATGATGCTTAATAGTAATCAACTAAAACCTGTCTGCGATGGGACACTTCAATCATACTATCATATACCGCATAAATTATTAGATTGATGGTATTAGGCAGCGGGTTCCTGAAACGTGTCTCCAGGCGTATGTTACCACTCTTGATCAATGATAGATGCTGACTATTATCCTCGTCAGGTGTCAGATTAAATGCATAAAGAGTGTACCGTCTCAGGAAATCGTTTCGATCAATGGCCATAGCACTGTTCTTTAAATGTCTCCCTGTTGATAACACCAGTTGATAGAATTCACGAGTCACGCAACCATTAGGGAAGTCCGGTTGTAATGGTTTGGTGGGGAACTGGACACCGTCAACATATATTGCCAGATATTCTAGATTATAATTCTTAAAATTGAATGGGTTCTTGCCATAGTCGCCCGTAAAAGTGTCATTATCAACCATCGCTACCACCACAGACTATGTTATTGTTTGACTAAAACCCCTTGCTTGACTAAATAAAAATGATTGTAATGATACATGAACTCTGATAATTTATTTGACCAACATTTTATTGACTTGCACAATCTTACACAATTGTCTGAACATGTTGAACACAACTAAACACATTATGAACACACACACGGTTGCAACTTTTTCACAAAACGTGTTACCATTGTGTCATTTTTAAACAGATTAGAAGAATATTTAGATATCAACATATCATAGGTGATGCTTCTACACATGTGATTTAAGAAGTAGATACAGTGTTCACCACATGTGACCGATGTGACATCCTGAACTTGTTTGTCTGATAAATGTATCTCGTCACATGACATGTTTAAAAAGTCATAAATCGATTTAGGAAATATTGAATGATTTGGAGCATTTCCAAAACTGTCAAAAAAACACCCAACTCTCTCCAATATATAAACTGCCAGCCAATGCTCTCCAGGCTGGTCAGAGGGGTGTGTGTTAATTATCATAGCACTAGGTCTTATTTGTAGAGGTTGCTGGGGCAGTTTATCACAAGCCAAAACACCTGGCTGTCAGTTCCACAGTATTCATGATGCTTAATAGTAATCAACTAAAACCTGTCTGCGATGGGACACTTCAATCATACTATCATATACCGCATAAATTATTAGATTGATGGTATTAGGCAGCGGGTTCCTGAAACGTGTCTCCAGGCGTATGTTACCACTCTTGATCAATGATAGATGCTGACTATTATCCTCGTCAGGTGTCAGATTAAATGCATAAAGAGTGTACCGTCTCAGGAAATCGTTTCGATCAATGGCCATAGCACTGTTCTTTAAATGTCTCCCTGTTGATAACACCAGTTGATAGAATTCACGAGTCACGCAACCATTAGGGAAGTCCGGTTGTAATGGTTTGGTGGGGAACTGGACACCGTCAACATATATTGCCAGATATTCTAGATTATAATTCTTAAAATTGAATGGGTTCTTGCCATAGTCGCCCGTAAAAGTGTCATTATCAACCATCGCTACCACCACAGACTATGTTATTGTTTGACTAAAACCCCTTGCTTGACTAAATAAAAATGATTGTAATGATACATGAACTCTGATAATTTATTTGACCAACATTTTATTGACTTGCACAATCTTACACAATTGTCTGAACATGTTGAACACAACTAAACACATTATGAACACACACACGGTTGCAACTTTTTCACAAAACGTGTTACCATTGTGTCATTTTTAAACAGATTAGAAGAATATTTAGATATCAACATATCATAGGTGATGCTTCTACACATGTGATTTAAGAAGTAGATACAGTGTTCACCACATGTGACCGATGTGACATCCTGAACTTGTTTGTCTGATAAATGTATCTCGTCACATGACATGTTTAAAAAGTCATAAATCGATTTAGGAAATATTGAATGATTTGGAGCATTTCCAAAACTGTCAAAAAAACACCCAACTCTCTCCAATATATAAACTGCCAGCCAATGCTCTCCAGGCTGGTCAGAGGGGTGTGTGTTAATTATCATAGCACTAGGTCTTATTTGTAGAGGTTGCTGGGGCAGTTTATCACAAGCCAAAACACCTGGCTGTCAGTTCCACAGTATTCATGATGCTTAATAGTAATCAACTAAAACCTGTCTGCGATGGGACACTTCAATCATACTATCATATACCGCATAAATTATTAGATTGATGGTATTAGGCAGCGGGTTCCTGAAACGTGTCTCCAGGCGTATGTTACCACTCTTGATCAATGATAGATGCTGACTATTATCCTCGTCAGGTGTCAGATTAAATGCATAAAGAGTGTACCGTCTCAGGAAATCGTTTCGATCAATGGCCATAGCACTGTTCTTTAAATGTCTCCCTGTTGATAACACCAGTTGATAGAATTCACGAGTCACGCAACCATTAGGGAAGTCCGGTTGTAATGGTTTGGTGGGGAACTGGACACCGTCAACATATATTGCCAGATATTCTAGATTATAATTCTTAAAATTGAATGGGTTCTTGCCATAGTCGCCCGTAAAAGTGTCATTATCAACCATCGCTACCACCACAGACTATGTTATTGTTTGACTAAAACCCCTTGCTTGACTAAATAAAAATGATTGTAATGATACATGAACTCTGATAATTTATTTGACCAACATTTTATTGACTTGCACAATCTTACACAATTGTCTGAACATGTTGAACACAACTAAACACATTATGAACACACACACGGTTGCAACTTTTTCACAAAACGTGTTACCATTGTGTCATTTTTAAACAGATTAGAAGAATATTTAGATATCAACATATCATAGGTGATGCTTCTACACATGTGATTTAAGAAGTAGATACAGTGTTCACCACATGTGACCGATGTGACATCCTGAACTTGTTTGTCTGATAAATGTATCTCGTCACATGACATGTTTAAAAAGTCATAAATCGATTTAGGAAATATTGAATGATTTGGAGCATTTCCAAAACTGTCAAAAAAACACCCAACTCTCTCCAATATATAAACTGCCAGCCAGGCTGGTCAGAGGGGTGTGTGTTAATTATCATAGCACTAGGTCTTATTTGTAGAGGTTGCTGGGGCAGTTTATCACAAGCCAAAACACCTGGCTGTCAGTTCCACAGTATTCATGATGCTTAATAGTAATCAACTAAAACCTGTCTGCGATGGG
This sequence comes from Nansenia antarctica, assembly GCF_963989245.1. Lineage (NCBI taxonomy): Eukaryota > Metazoa > Chordata > Actinopteri > Argentiniformes > Microstomatidae > Nansenia > Nansenia antarctica. Next base: position 82,138,388 of record NC_137674.1, read on the forward strand.
ACACTTCAATCATACTATCATATACCGCATAAATTATTAGATTGATGGTATTAGGCAGCGGGTTCCTGAAACGTGTCTCCAGGCGTATGTTACCACTCTTGATCAATGATAGATGCTGACTATTATCCTCGTCAGGTGTCAGATTAAATGCATAAAGAGTGTACCGTCTCAGGAAATCGTTTCGATCAATGGCCATAGCACTGTTCTTTAAATGTCTCCCTGTTGATAACACCAGTTGATAGAATTCACGAGTCACGCAACCATTAGGGAAGTCCGGTTGTAATGGTTTGGTGGGGAACTGGACACCGTCAACATATATTGCCAGATATTCTAGATTATAATTCTTAAAATTGAATGGGTTCTTGCCATAGTCGCCCGTAAAAGTGTCATTATCAACCATCGCTACCACCACAGACTATGTTATTGTTTGACTAAAACCCCTTGCTTGACTAAATAAAAATGATTGTAATGATACATGAACTCTGATAATTTATTTGACCAACATTTTATTGACTTGCACAATCTTACACAATTTGTCTGAACATGTTGAACACAACTAAACACATTATGAACACACACACGGTTGCAACTTTTTCACAAAACGTGTTACCATTGTGTCATTTTTAAACAGATTAGAAGAATATTTAGATATCAACATATCATAGGTGATGCTTCTACACATGTGATTTAAGAAGTAGATACAGTGTTCACCACATGTGACCGATGTGACATCCTGAACTTGTTTGTCTGATAAATGTATCTCGTCACATGACATGTTTAAAAAGTCATAAATCGATTTAGGAAATATTGAATGATTTGGAGCATTTCCAAAACTGTCAAAAAAACACCCAACTCTCTCCAATATATAAACTGCCAGCCAATGCTCTCCAGGCTGGTCAGAGGGGTGTGTGTTAATTATCATAGCACTATGGTCTTATTTGTAGAGGTTGCTGGGGCAGTTTATCACAAGCCAAAACACCTGGCTGTCAGTTCCACAGTATTCATGATGCTTAATAGTAATCAACTAAAACCTGTCTGCGATGGGACACTTCAATCATACTATCATATACCGCATAAATTATTAGATTGATGGTATTAGGCAGCGGGTTCCTGAAACGTGTCTCCAGGCGTATGTTACCACTCTTGATCAATGATAGATGCTGACTATTATCCTCGTCAGGTGTCAGATTAAATGCATAAAGAGTGTACCGTCTCAGGAAATCGTTTCGATCAATGGCCATAGCACTGTTCTTTAAATGTCTCCCTGTTGATAACACCAGTTGATAGAATTCACGAGTCACGCAACCATTAGGGAAGTCCGGTTGTAATGGTTTGGTGGGGAACTGGACACCGTCAACATATATTGCCAGATATTCTAGATTATAATTCTTAAAATTGAATGGGTTCTTGCCATAGTCGCCCGTAAAAGTGTCATTATCAACCATCGCTACCACCACAGACTATGTTATTGTTTGACTAAAACCCCTTGCTTGACTAAATAAAAATGATTGTAATGATACATGAACTCTGATAATTTATTTGACCAACATTTTATTGACTTGCACAATCTTACACAATTGTCTGAACATGTTGAACACAACTAAACACATTATGAACACACACACGGTTGCAACTTTTTCACAAAACGTGTTACCATTGTGTCATTTTTAAACAGATTAGAAGAATATTTAGATATCAACATATCATAGGTGATGCTTCTACACATGTGATTTAAGAAGTAGATACAGTGTTCACCACATGTGACCGATGTGACATCCTGAACTTGTTTGTCTGATAAATGTATCTCGTCACATGACATGTTTAAAAAGTCATAAATCGATTTAGGAAATATTAAATGATTTGGAGCATTTCCAAAACTGTCAAAAAAACACCCAACTCTCTCCAATATATAAACTGCCAGCCAATGCTCTCCAGGCTGGTCAGAGGGGTGTGTGTTAATTATCATAGCACTAGGTCTTATTTGTAGAGGTTGCTGGGGCAGTTTATCACAAGCCAAAACACCTGGCTGTCAGTTCCACAGTATTCATGATGCTTAATAGTAATCAACTAAAACCTGTCTGCGATGGGACACTTCAATCATACTATCATATACCGCATAAATTATTAGATTGATGGTATTAGGCAGCGGGTTCCTGAAACGTGTCTCCAGGCGTATGTTACCACTCTTGATCAATGATAGATGCTGACTATTATCCTCGTCAGGTGTCAGATTAAATGCATAAAGAGTGTACCGTCTCAGGAAATCGTTTCGATCAATGGCCATAGCACTGTTCTTTAAATGTCTCCCTGTTGATAACACCAGTTGATAGAATTCACGAGTCACGCAACCATTAGGGAAGTCCGGTTGTAATGGTTTGGTGGGGAACTGGACACCGTCAACATATATTGCCAGATATTCTAGATTATAATTCTTAAAATTGAATGGGTTCTTGCCATAGTCGCCCGTAAAAGTGTCATTATCAACCATCGCTACCACCACAGACTATGTTATTGTTTGACTAAAACCCCTTGCTTGACTAAATAAAAATGATTGTAATGATACATGAACTCTGATAATTTATTTGACCAACATTTTATTGACTTGCACAATCTTACACAATTGTCTGAACATGTTGAACACAACTAAACACATTATGAACACACACACGGTTGCAACTTTTTCACAAAACGTGTTACCATTGTGTCATTTTTAAACAGATTAGAAGAATATTTAGATATCAACATATCATAGGTGATGCTTCTACACATGTGATTTAAGAAGTAGATACAGTGTTCACCACATGTGACCGATGTGACATCCTGAACTTGTTTGTCTGATAAATGTATCTCGTCACATGACATGTTTAAAAAGTCATAAATCGATTTAGGAAATATTGAATGATTTGGAGCATTTCCAAAACTGTCAAAAAAACACCCAACTCTCTCCAATATATAAACTGCCAGCCAATGCTCTCCAGGCTGGTCAGAGGGGTGTGTGTTAATTATCATAGCACTAGGTCTTATTTGTAGAGGTTGCTGGGGCAGTTTATCACAAGCCAAAACACCTGGCTGTCAGTTCCACAGTATTCATGATGCTTAATAGTAATCAACTAAAACCTGTCTGCGATGGGACACTTCAATCATACTATCATATACCGCATAAATTATTAGATTGATGGTATTAGGCAGCGGGTTCCTGAAACGTGTCTCCAGGCGTATGTTACCACTCTTGATCAATGATAGATGCTGACTATTATCCTCGTCAGGTGTCAGATTAAATGCATAAAGAGTGTACCGTCTCAGGAAATCGTTTCGATCAATGGCCATAGCACTGTTCTTTAAATGTCTCCCTGTTGATAACACCAGTTGATAGAATTCACGAGTCACGCAACCATTAGGGAAGTCCGGTTGTAATGGTTTGGTGGGGAACTGGACACCGTCAACATATATTGCCAGATATTCTAGATTATAATTCTTAAAATTGAATGGGTTCTTGCCATAGTCGCCCGTAAAAGTGTCATTATCAACCATCGCTACCACCACAGACTATGTTATTGTTTGACTAAAACCCCTTGCTTGACTAAATAAAAATGATTGTAATGATACATGAACTCTGATAATTTATTTGACCAACATTTTATTGACTTGCACAATCTTACACAATTGTCTGAACATGTTGAACACAACTAAACACATTATGAACACACACACGGTTGCAACTTTTTCACAAAACGTGTTACCATTGTGTCATTTTTAAACAGATTAGAAGAATATTTAGATATCAACATATCATAGGTGATGCTTCTACACATGTGATTTAAGAAGTAGATACAGTGTTCACCACATGTGACCGATGTGACATCCTGAACTTGTTTGTCTGATAAATGTATCTCGTCACATGACATGTTTAAAAAGTCATAAATCGATTTAGGAAATATTGAATGATTTGGAGCATTTCCAAAACTGTCAAAAAAACACCCAACTCTCTCCAATATATAAACTGCCAGCCAATGCTCTCCAGGCTGGTCAGAGGGGTGTGTGTTAATTATCATAGCACTAGGTCTTATTTGTAGAGGTTGCTGGGGCAGTTTATCACAAGCCAAAACACCTGGCTGTCAGTTCCACAGTATTCATGATGCTTAATAGTAATCAACTAAAACCTGTCTGCGATGGGACACTTCAATCATACTATCATATACCGCATAAATTATTAGATTGATGGTATTAGGCAGCGGGTTCCTGAAACGTGTCTCCAGGCGTATGTTACCACTCTTGATCAATGATAGATGCTGACTATTATCCTCGTCAGGTGTCAGATTAAATGCATAAAGAGTGTACCGTCTCAGGAAATCGTTTCGATCAATGGCCATAGCACTGTTCTTTAAATGTCTCCCTGTTGATAACACCAGTTGATAGAATTCACGAGTCACGCAACCATTAGGGAAGTCCGGTTGTAATGGTTTGGTGGGGAACTGGACACCGTCAACATATATTGCCAGATATTCTAGATTATAATTCTTAAAATTGAATGGGTTCTTGCCATAGTCGCCCGTAAAAGTGTCATTATCAACCATCGCTACCACCACAGACTATGTTATTGTTTGACTAAAACCCCTTGCTTGACTAAATAAAAATGATTGTAATGATACATGAACTCTGATAATTTATTTGACCAACATTTTATTGACTTGCACAATCTTACACAATTGTCTGAACATGTTGAACACAACTAAACACATTATGAACACACACACGGTTGCAACTTTTTCACAAAACGTGTTACCATTGTGTCATTTTTAAACAGATTAGAAGAATATTTAGATATCAACATATCATAGGTGATGCTTCTACACATGTGATTTAAGAAGTAGATACAGTGTTCACCACATGTGACCGATGTGACATCCTGAACTTGTTTGTCTGATAAATGTATCTCGTCACATGACATGTTTAAAAAGTCATAAATCGATTTAGGAAATATTGAATGATTTGGAGCATTTCCAAAACTGTCAAAAAAACACCCAACTCTCTCCAATATATAAACTGCCAGCCAATGCTCTCCAGGCTGGTCAGAGGGGTGTGTGTTAATTATCATAGCACTAGGTCTTATTTGTAGAGGTTGCTGGGGCAGTTTATCACAAGCCAAAACACCTGGCTGTCAGTTCCACAGTATTCATGATGCTTAATAGTAATCAACTAAAACCTGTCTGCGATGGGACACTTCAATCATACTATCATATACCGCATAAATTATTAGATTGATGGTATTAGGCAGCGGGTTCCTGAAACGTGTCTCCAGGCGTATGTTACCACTCTTGATCAATGATAGATGCTGACTATTATCCTCGTCAGGTGTCAGATTAAATGCATAAAGAGTGTACCGTCTCAGGAAATCGTTTCGATCAATGGCCATAGCACTGTTCTTTAAATGTCTCCCTGTTGATAACACCAGTTGATAGAATTCACGAGTCACGCAACCATTAGGGAAGTCCGGTTGTAATGGTTTGGTGGGGAACTGGACACCGTCAACATATATTGCCAGATATTCTAGATTATAATTCTTAAAATTGAATGGGTTCTTGCCATAGTCGCCCGTAAAAGTGTCATTATCAACCATCGCTACCACCACAGACTATGTTATTGTTTGACTAAAACCCCTTGCTTGACTAAATAAAAATGATTGTAATGATACATGAACTCTGATAATTTATTTGACCAACATTTTATTGACTTGCACAATCTTACACAATTTGTCTGAACATGTTGAACACAACTAAACACATTATGAACACACACACGGTTGCAACTTTTTCACAAAACGTGTTACCATTGTGTCATTTTTAAACAGATTAGAAGAATATTTAGATATCAACATATCATAGGTGATGCTTCTACACATGTGATTTAAGAAGTAGATACAGTGTTCACCACATGTGACCGATGTGACATCCTGAACTTGTTTGTCTGATAAATGTATCTCGTCACATGACATGTTTAAAAAGTCATAAATCGATTTAGGAAATATTGAATGATTTGGAGCATTTCCAAAACTGTCAAAAAAACACCCAACTCTCTCCAATATATAAACTGCCAGCCAATGCTCTCCAGGCTGGTCAGAGGGGTGTGTGTTAATTATCATAGCACTAGGTCTTATTTGTAGAGGTTGCTGGGGCAGTTTATCACAAGCCAAAACACCTGGCTGTCAGTTCCACAGTATTCATGATGCTTAATAGTAATCAACTAAAACCTGTCTGCGATGGGACACTTCAATCATACTATCATATACCGCATAAATTATTAGATTGATGGTATTAGGCAGCGGGTTCCTGAAACGTGTCTCCAGGCGTATGTTACCACTCTTGATCAATGATAGATGCTGACTATTATCCTCGTCAGGTGTCAGATTAAATGCATAAAGAGTGTACCGTCTCAGGAAATCGTTTCGATCAATGGCCATAGCACTGTTCTTTAAATGTCTCCCTGTTGATAACACCAGTTGATAGAATTCACGAGTCACGCAACCATTAGGGAAGTCCGGTTGTAATGGTTTGGTGGGGAACTGGACACCGTCAACATATATTGCCAGATATTCTAGATTATAATTCTTAAAATTGAATGGGTTCTTGCCATAGTCGCCCGTAAAAGTGTCATTATCAACCATCGCTACCACCACAGACTATGTTATTGTTTGACTAAAACCCCTTGCTTGACTAAATAAAAATGATTGTAATGATACATGAACTCTGATAATTTATTTGACCAACATTTTATTGACTTGCACAATCTTACACAATTTGTCTGAACATGTTGAACACAACTAAACACATTATGAACACACACACGGTTGCAACTTTTTCACAAAACGTGTTACCATTGTGTCATTTTTAAACAGATTAGAAGAATATTTAGATATCAACATATCATAGGTGATGCTTCTACACATGTGATTTAAGAAGTAGATACAGTGTTCACCACATGTGACCGATGTGACATCCTGAACTTGTTTGTCTGATAAATGTATCTCGTCACATGACATGTTTAAAAAGTCATAAATCGATTTAGGAAATATTGAATGATTTGGAGCATTTCCAAAACTGTCAAAAAAACACCCAACTCTCTCCAATATATAAACTGCCAGCCAATGCTCTCCAGGCTGGTCAGAGGGGTGTGTGTTAATTATCATAGCACTAGGTCTTATTTGTAGAGGTTGCTGGGGCAGTTTATCACAAGCCAAAACACCTGGCTGTCAGTTCCACAGTATTCATGATGCTTAATAGTAATCAACTAAAACCTGTCTGCGATGGGACACTTCAATCATACTATCATATACCGCATAAATTATTAGATTGATGGTATTAGGCAGCGGGTTCCTGAAACGTGTCTCCAGGCGTATGTTACCACTCTTGATCAATGATAGATGCTGACTATTATCCTCGTCAGGTGTCAGATTAAATGCATAAAGAGTGTACCGTCTCAGGAAATCGTTTCGATCAATGGCCATAGCACTGTTCTTTAAATGTCTCCCTGTTGATAACACCAGTTGATAGAATTCACGAGTCACGCAACCATTAGGGAAGTCCGGTTGTAATGGTTTGGTGGGGAACTGGACACCGTCAACATATATTGCCAGATATTCTAGATTATAATTCTTAAAATTGAATGGGTTCTTGCCATAGTCGCCCGTAAAAGTGTCATTATCAACCATCGCTACCACCACAGACTATGTTATTGTTTGACTAAAACCCCTTGCTTGACTAAATAAAAATGATTGTAATGATACATGAACTCTGATAATTTATTTGACCAACATTTTATTGACTTGCACAATCTTACACAATTTGTCTGAACATGTTGAACACAACTAAACACATTATGAACACACACACGGTTGCAACTTTTTCACAAAACGTGTTACCATTTTGTCATTTTTAAACAGATTAGAAGAATATTTAGATATCAACATATCATAGGTGATGCTTCTACACATGTGATTTAAGAAGTAGATACAGTGTTCACCACATGTGACCGATGTGACATCCTGAACTTGTTTGTCTGATAAATGTATCTCGTCACATGACATGTTTAAAAAGTCATAAATCGATTTAGGAAATATTGAATGATTTGGAGCATTTCCAAAACTGTCAAAAAAACACCCAACTCTCTCCAATATATAAACTGCCAGCCAATGCTCTCCAGGCTGGTCAGAGGGGTGTGTGTTAATTATCATAGCACTAGGTCTTATTTGTAGAGGTTGCTGGGGCAGTTTATCACAAGCCAAAACACCTGGCTGTCAGTTCCACAGTATTCATGATGCTTAATAGTAATCAACTAAAACCTGTCTGCGATGGGACACTTCAATCATACTATCATATACCGCATAAATTATTAGATTGATGGTATTAGGCAGCGGGTTCCTGAAACGTGTCTCCAGGCGTATGTTACCACTCTTGATCAATGATAGATGCTGACTATTATCCTCGTCAGGTGTCAGATTAAATGCATAAAGAGTGTACCGTCTCAGGAAATCGTTTCGATCAATGGCCATAGCACTGTTCTTTAAATGTCTCCCTGTTGATAACACCAGTTGATAGAATTCACGAGTCACGCAACCATTAGGGAAGTCCGGTTGTAATGGTTTGGTGGGGAACTGGACACCGTCAACATATATTGCCAGATATTCTAGATTATAATTCTTAAAATTGAATGGGTTCTTGCCATAGTCGCCCGTAAAAGTGTCATTATCAACCATCGCTACCACCACAGACTATGTTATTGTTTGACTAAAACCCCTTGCTTGACTAAATAAAAATGATTGTAATGATACATGAACTCTGATAATTTATTTGACCAACATTTTATTGACTTGCACAATCTTACACAATTTGTCTGAACATGTTGAACACAACTAAACACATTATGAACACACACACGGTTGCAACTTTTTCACAAAACGTGTTACCATTGTGTCATTTTTAAACAGATTAGAAGAATATTTAGATATCAACATATCATAGGTGATGCTTCTACACATGTGATTTAAGAAGTAGATACAGTGTTCACCACATGTGACCGATGTGACATCCTGAACTTGTTTGTCTGATAAATGTATCTCGTCACATGACATGTTTAAAAAGTCATAAATCGATTTAGGAAATATTGAATGATTTGGAGCATTTCCAAAACTGTCAAAAAAACACCCAACTCTCTCCAATATATAAACTGCCAGCCAATGCTCTCCAGGCTGGTCAGAGGGGTGTGTGTTAATTATCATAGCACTAGGTCTTATTTGTAGAGGTTGCTGGGGCAGTTTATCACAAGCCAAAACACCTGGCTGTCAGTTCCACAGTATTCATGATGCTTAATAGTAATCAACTAAAACCTGTCTGCGATGGGACACTTCAATCATACTATCATATACCGCATAAATTATTAGATTGATGGTATTAGGCAGCGGGTTCCTGAAACGTGTCTCCAGGCGTATGTTACCACTCTTGATCAATGATAGATGCTGACTATTATCCTCGTCAGGTGTCAGATTAAATGCATAAAGAGTGTACCGTCTCAGGAAATCGTTTCGATCAATGGCCATAGCACTGTTCTTTAAATGTCTCCCTGTTGATAACACCAGTTGATAGAATTCACGAGTCACGCAACCATTAGGGAAGTCCGGTTGTAATGGTTTGGTGGGGAACTGGACACCGTCAACATATATTGCCAGATATTCTAGATTATAATTCTTAAAATTGAATGGGTTCTTGCCATAGTCGCCCGTAAAAGTGTCATTATCAACCATCGCTACCACCACAGACTATGTTATTGTTTGACTAAAACCCCTTGCTTGACTAAATAAAAATGATTGTAATGATACATGAACTCTGATAATTTATTTGACCAACATTTTATTGACTTGCACAATCTTACACAATTTGTCTGAACATGTTGAACACAACTAAACACATTATGAACACACACACGGTTGCAACTTTTTCACAAAACGTGTTACCATTGTGTCATTTTTAAACAGATTAGAAGAATATTTAGATATCAACATATCATAGGTGATGCTTCTACACATGTGATTTAAGAAGTAGATACAGTGTTCACCACATGTGACCGATGTGACATCCTGAACTTGTTTGTCTGATAAATGTATCTCGTCACATGACATGTTTAAAAAGTCATAAATCGATTTAGGAAATATTGAATGATTTGGAGCATTTCCAAAACTGTCAAAAAAACACCCAACTCTCTCCAATATATAAACTGCCAGCCAATGCTCTCCAGGCTGGTCAGAGGGGTGTGTGTTAATTATCATAGCACTAGGTCTTATTTGTAGAGGTTGCTGGGGCAGTTTATCACAAGCCAAAACACCTGGCTGTCAGTTCCACAGTATTCATGATGCTTAATAGTAATCAACTAAAACCTGTCTGCGATGGGACACTTCAATCATACTATCATATACCGCATAAATTATTAGATTGATGGTATTAGGCAGCGGGTTCCTGAAACGTGTCTCCAGGCGTATGTTACCACTCTTGATCAATGATAGATGCTGACTATTATCCTCGTCAGGTGTCAGATTAAATGCATAAAGAGTGTACCGTCTCAGGAAATCGTTTCGATCAATGGCCATAGCACTGTTCTTTAAATGTCTCCCTGTTGATAACACCAGTTGATAGAATTCACGAGTCACGCAACCATTAGGGAAGTCCGGTTGTAATGGTTTGGTGGGGAACTGGACACCGTCAACATATATTGCCAGATATTCTAGATTATAATTCTTAAAATTGAATGGGTTCTTGCCATAGTCGCCCGTAAAAGTGTCATTATCAACCATCGCTACCACCACAGACTATGTTATTGTTTGACTAAAACCCCTTGCTTGACTAAATAAAAATGATTGTAATGATACATGAACTCTGATAATTTATTTGACCAACATTTTATTGACTTGCACAATCTTACACAATTTGTCTGAACATGTTGAACACAACTAAACACATTATGAACACACACACGGTTGCAACTTTTTCACAAAACGTGTTACCATTGTGTCATTTTTAAACAGATTAGAAGAATATTTAGATATCAACATATCATAGGTGATGCTTCTACACATGTGATTTAAGAAGTAGATACAGTGTTCACCACATGTGACCGATGTGACATCCTGAACTTGTTTGTCTGATAAATGTATCTCGTCACATGACATGTTTAAAAAGTCATAAATCGATTTAGGAAATATTGAATGATTTGGAGCATTTCCAAAACTGTCAAAAAAACACCCAACTCTCTCCAATATATAAACTGCCAGCCAATGCTCTCCAGGCTGGTCAGAGGGGTGTGTGTTAATTATCATAGCACTAGGTCTTATTTGTAGAGGTTGCTGGGGCAGTTTATCACAAGCCAAAACACCTGGCTGTCAGTTCCACAGTATTCATGATGCTTAATAGTAATCAACTAAAACCTGTCTGCGATGGGACACTTCAATCATACTATCATATACCGCATAAATTATTAGATTGATGGTATTAGGCAGCGGGTTCCTGAAACGTGTCTCCAGGCGTATGTTACCACTCTTGATCAATGATAGATGCTGACTATTATCCTCGTCAGGTGTCAGATTAAATGCATAAAGAGTGTACCGTCTCAGGAAATCGTTTCGATCAATGGCCATAGCACTGTTCTTTAAATGTCTCCCTGTTGATAACACCAGTTGATAGAATTCACGAGTCACGCAACCATTAGGGAAGTCCGGTTGTAATGGTTTGGTGGGGAACTGGACACCGTCAACATATATTGCCAGATATTCTAGATTATAATTCTTAAAATTGAATGGGTTCTTGCCATAGTCGCCCGTAAAAGTGTCATTATCAACCATCGCTACCACCACAGACTATGTTATTGTTTGACTAAAACCCCTTGCTTGACTAAATAAAAATGATTGTAATGATACATGAACTCTGATAATTTATTTGACCAACATTTTATTGACTTGCACAATCTTACACAATTTGTCTGAACATGTTGAACACAACTAAACACATTATGAACACACACACGGTTGCAACTTCTTCACAAAACGTGTTACCATTGTGTCATTTTTAAACAGATTAGAAGAATATTTAGATATCAACATATCATAGGTGATGCTTCTACACATGTGATTTAAGAAGTAGATACAGTGTTCACCACATGTGACCGATGTGACATCCTGAACTTGTTTGTCTGATAAATGTATCTCGTCACATGACATGTTTAAAAAGTCATAAATCGATTTAGGAAATATTGAATGATTTGGAGCATTTCCAAAACTGTCAAAAAAACACCCAACTCTCTCCAATATATAAACTGCCAGCCAATGCTCTCCAGGCTGGTCAGAGGGGTGTGTGTTAATTATCATAGCACTAGGTCTTATTTGTAGAGGTTGCTGGGGCAGTTTATCACAAGCCAAAACACCTGGCTGTCAGTTCCACAGTATTCATGATGCTTAATAGTAATCAACTAAAACCTGTCTGCGATGGGACACTTCAATCATACTATCATATACCGCATAAATTATTAGATTGATGGTATTAGGCAGCGGGTTCCTGAAACGTGTCTCCAGGCGTATGTTACCACTCTTGATCAATGATAGATGCTGACTATTATCCTCGTCAGGTGTCAGATTAAATGCATAAAGAGTGTACCGTCTCAGGAAATCGTTTCGATCAATGGCCATAGCACTGTTCTTTAAATGTCTCCCTGTTGATAACACCAGTTGATAGAATTCACGAGTCACGCAACCATTAGGGAAGTCCGGTTGTAATGGTTTGGTGGGGAACTGGACACCGTCAACATATATTGCCAGATATTCTAGATTATAATTCTTAAAATTGAATGGGTTCTTGCCATAGTCGCCCGTAAAAGTGTCATTATCAACCATCGCTACCACCACAGACTATGTTATTGTTTGACTAAAACCCCTTGCTTGACTAAATAAAAATGATTGTAATGATACATGAACTCTGATAATTTATTTGACCAACATTTTATTGACTTGCACAATCTTACACAATTGTCTGAACATGTTGAACACAACTAAACACATTATGAACACACACACGGTTGCAACTTTTTCACAAAACGTGTTACCATTGTGTCATTTTTAAACAGATTAGAAGAATATTTAGATATCAACATATCATAGGTGATGCTTCTACACATGTGATTTAAGAAGTAGATACAGTGTTCACCACATGTGACCGATGTGACATCCTGAACTTGTTTGTCTGATAAATGTATCTCGTCACATGACATGTTTAAAAAGTCATAAATCGATTTAGGAAATATTGAATGATTTGGAGCATTTCCAAAACTGTCAAAAAAACACCCAACTCTCTCCAATATATAAACTGCCAGCCAATGCTCTCCAGGCTGGTCAGAGGGGTGTGTGTTAATTATCATAGCACTAGGTCTTATTTGTAGAGGTTGCTGGGGCAGTTTATCACAAGCCAAAACACCTGGCTGTCAGTTCCACAGTATTCATGATGCTTAATAGTAATCAACTAAAACCTGTCTGCGATGGGACACTTCAATCATACTATCATATACCGCATAAATTATTAGATTGATGGTATTAGGCAGCGGGTTCCTGAAACGTGTCTCCAGGCGTATGTTACCACTCTTGATCAATGATAGATGCTGACTATTATCCTCGTCAGGTGTCAGATTAAATGCATAAAGAGTGTACCGTCTCAGGAAATCGTTTCGATCAATGGCCATAGCACTGTTCTTTAAATGTCTCCCTGTTGATAACACCAGTTGATAGAATTCACGAGTCACGCAACCATTAGGGAAGTCCGGTTGTAATGGTTTGGTGGGGAACTGGACACCGTCAACATATATTGCCAGATATTCTAGATTATAATTCTTAAAATTGAATGGGTTCTTGCCATAGTCGCCCGTAAAAGTGTCATTATCAACCATCGCTACCACCACAGACTATGTTATTGTTTGACTAAAACCCCTTGCTTGACTAAATAAAAATGATTGTAATGATACATGAACTCTGATAATTTATTTGACCAACATTTTATTGACTTGCACAATCTTACACAATTGTCTGAACATGTTGAACACAACTAAACACATTATGAACACACACACGGTTGCAACTTTTTCACAAAACGTGTTACCATTGTGTCATTTTTAAACAGATTAGAAGAATATTTAGATATCAACATATCATAGGTGATGCTTCTACACATGTGATTTAAGAAGTAGATACAGTGTTCACCACATGTGACCGATGTGACATCCTGAACTTGTTTGTCTGATAAATGTATCTCGTCACATGACATGTTTAAAAAGTCATAAATCGATTTAGGAAATATTGAATGATTTGGAGCATTTCCAAAACTGTCAAAAAAACACCCAACTCTCTCCAATATATAAACTGCCAGCCAATGCTCTCCAGGCTGGTCAGAGGGGTGTGTGTTAATTATCATAGCACTAGGTCTTATTTGTAGAGGTTGCTGGGGCAGTTTATCACAAGCCAAAACACCTGGCTGTCAGTTCCACAGTATTCATGATGCTTAATAGTAATCAACTAAAACCTGTCTGCGATGGGACACTTCAATCATACTATCATATACCGCATAAATTATTAGATTGATGGTATTAGGCAGCGGGTTCCTGAAACGTGTCTCCAGGCGTATGTTACCACTCTTGATCAATGATAGATGCTGACTATTATCCTCGTCAGGTGTCAGATTAAATGCATAAAGAGTGTACCGTCTCAGGAAATCGTTTCGATCAATGGCCATAGCACTGTTCTTTAAATGTCTCCCTGTTGATAACACCAGTTGATAGAATTCACGAGTCACGCAACCATTAGGGAAGTCCGGTTGTAATGGTTTGGTGGGGAACTGGACACCGTCAACATATATTGCCAGATATTCTAGATTATAATTCTTAAAATTGAATGGGTTCTTGCCATAGTCGCCCGTAAAAGTGTCATTATCAACCATCGCTACCACCACAGACTATGTTATTGTTTGACTAAAACCCCTTGCTTGACTAAATAAAAATGATTGTAATGATACATGAACTCTGATAATTTATTTGACCAACATTTTATTGACTTGCACAATCTTACACAATTGTCTGAACATGTTGAACACAACTAAACACATTATGAACACACACACGGTTGCAACTTTTTCACAAAACGTGTTACCATTGTGTCATTTTTAAACAGATTAGAAGAATATTTAGATATCAACATATCATAGGTGATGCTTCTACACATGTGATTTAAGAAGTAGATACAGTGTTCACCACATGTGACCGATGTGACATCCTGAACTTGTTTGTCTGATAAATGTATCTCGTCACATGACATGTTTAAAAAGTCATAAATCGATTTAGGAAATATTGAATGATTTGGAGCATTTCCAAAACTGTCAAAAAAACACCCAACTCTCTCCAATATATAAACTGCCAGCCAATGCTCTCCAGGCTGGTCAGAGGGGTGTGTGTTAATTATCATAGCACTAGGTCTTATTTGTAGAGGTTGCTGGGGCAGTTTATCACAAGCCAAAACACCTGGCTGTCAGTTCCACAGTATTCATGATGCTTAATAGTAATCAACTAAAACCTGTCTGCGATGGGACACTTCAATCATACTATCATATACCGCATAAATTATTAGATTGATGGTATTAGGCAGCGGGTTCCTGAAACGTGTCTCCAGGCGTATGTTACCACTCTTGATCAATGATAGATGCTGACTATTATCCTCGTCAGGTGTCAGATTAAATGCATAAAGAGTGTACCGTCTCAGGAAATCGTTTCGATCAATGGCCATAGCACTGTTCTTTAAATGTCTCCCTGTTGATAACACCAGTTGATAGAATTCACGAGTCACGCAACCATTAGGGAAGTCCGGTTGTAATGGTTTGGTGGGGAACTGGACACCGTCAACATATATTGCCAGATATTCTAGATTATAATTCTTAAAATTGAATGGGTTCTTGCCATAGTCGCCCGTAAAAGTGTCATTATCAACCATCGCTACCACCACAGACTATGTTATTGTTTGACTAAAACCCCTTGCTTGACTAAATAAAAATGATTGTAATGATACATGAACTCTGATAATTTATTTGACCAACATTTTATTGACTTGCACAATCTTACACAATTGTCTGAACATGTTGAACACAACTAAACACATTATGAACACACACACGGTTGCAACTTTTTCACAAAACGTGTTACCATTGTGTCATTTTTAAACAGATTAGAAGAATATTTAGATATCAACATATCATAGGTGATGCTTCTACACATGTGATTTAAGAAGTAGATACAGTGTTCACCACATGTGACCGATGTGACATCCTGAACTTGTTTGTCTGATAAATGTATCTCGTCACATGACATGTTTAAAAAGTCATAAATCGATTTAGGAAATATTGAATGATTTGGAGCATTTCCAAAACTGTCAAAAAAACACCCAACTCTCTCCAATATATAAACTGCCAGCCAATGCTCTCCAGGCTGGTCAGAGGGGTGTGTGTTAATTATCATAGCACTAGGTCTTATTTGTAGAGGTTGCTGGGGCAGTTTATCACAAGCCAAAACACCTGGCTGTCAGTTCCACAGTATTCATGATGCTTAATAGTAATCAACTAAAACCTGTCTGCGATGGGACACTTCAATCATACTATCATATACCGCATAAATTATTAGATTGATGGTATTAGGCAGCGGGTTCCTGAAACGTGTCTCCAGGCGTATGTTACCACTCTTGATCAATGATCGATGCTGACTATTATCCTCGTCAGGTGTCAGATTAAATGCATAAAGAGTGTACCGTCTCAGGAAATCGTTTCGATCAATGGCCATAGCACTGTTCTTTAAATGTCTCCCTGTTGATAACACCAGTTGATAGAATTCACGAGTCACGCAACCATTAGGGAAGTCCGGTTGTAATGGTTTGGTGGGGAACTGGACACCGTCAACATATATTGCCAGATATTCTAGATTATAATTCTTAAAATTGAATGGGTTCTTGCCATAGTCGCCCGTAAAAGTGTCATTATCAACCATCGCTACCACCACAGACTATGTTATTGTTTGACTAAAACCCCTTGCTTGACTAAATAAAAATGATTGTAATGATACATGAACTCTGATAATTTATTTGACCAACATTTTATTGACTTGCACAATCTTACACTGAACATGTTGAACACAACTAAACACATTATGAACACACACACGGTTGCAACTTTTTCACAAAACGTGTTACCATTGTGTCATTTTTAAACAGATTAGAAGAATATTTAGATATCAACATATCATAGGTGATGCTTCTACACATGTGATTTAAGAAGTAGATACAGTGTTCACCACATGTGACCGATGTGACATCCTGAACTTGTTTGTCTGATAAATGTATCTCGTCACATGACATGTTTAAAAAGTCATAAATCGATTTAGGAAATATTGAATGATTTGGAGCATTTCCAAAACTGTCAAAAAAACACCCAACTCTCTCCAATATATAAACTGCCAGCCAATGCTCTCCAGGCTGGTCAGAGGGGTGTGTGTTAATTATCATAGCACTAGGTCTTATTTGTAGAGGTTGCTGGGGCAGTTTATCACAAGCCAAAACACCTGGCTGTCAGTTCCACAGTATTCATGATGCTTAATAGTAATCAACTAAAACCTGTCTGCGATGGGACACTTCAATCATACTATCATATACCGCATAAATTATTAGATTGATGGTATTAGGCAGCGGGTTCCTGAAACGTGTCTCCAGGCGTATGTTACCACTCTTGATCAATGATAGATGCTGACTATTATCCTCGTCAGGTGTCAGATTAAATGCATAAAGAGTGTACCGTCTCAGGAAATCGTTTCGATCAATGGCCATAGCACTGTTCTTTAAATGTCTCCCTGTTGATAACACCAGTTGATAGAATTCACGAGTCACGCAACCATTAGGGAAGTCCGGTTGTAATGGTTTGGTGGGGAACTGGACACCGTCAACATATATTGCCAGATATTCTAGATTATAATTCTTAAAATTGAATGGGTTCTTGCCATAGTCGCCCGTAAAAGTGTCATTATCAACCATCGCTACCACCACAGACTATGTTATTGTTTGACTAAAACCCCTTGCTTGACTAAATAAAAATGATTGTAATGATACATGAACTCTGATAATTTATTTGACCAACATTTTATTGACTTGCACAATCTTACACAATTGTCTGAACATGTTGAACACAACTAAACACATTATGAACACACACACGGTTGCAACTTTTTCACAAAACGTGTTACCATTGTGTCATTTTTAAACAGATTAGAAGAATATTTAGATATCAACATATCATAGGTGATGCTTCTACACATGTGATTTAAGAAGTAGATACAGTGTTCACCACATGTGACCGATGTGACATCCTGAACTTGTTTGTCTGATAAATGTATCTCGTCACATGACATGTTTAAAAAGTCATAAATCGATTTAGGAAATATTGAATGATTTGGAGCATTTCCAAAACTGTCAAAAAAACACCCAACTCTCTCCAATATATAAACTGCCAGCCAATGCTCTCCAGGCTGGTCAGAGGGGTGTGTGTTAATTATCATAGCACTAGGTCTTATTTGTAGAGGTTGCTGGGGCAGTTTATCACAAGCCAAAACACCTGGCTGTCAGTTCCACAGTATTCATGATGCTTAATAGTAATCAACTAAAACCTGTCTGCGATGGGACACTTCAATCATACTATCATATACCGCATAAATTATTAGATTGATGGTATTAGGCAGCGGGTTCCTGAAACGTGTCTCCAGGCGTATGTTACCACTCTTGATCAATGATAGATGCTGACTATTATCCTCGTCAGGTGTCAGATTAAATGCATAAAGAGTGTACCGTCTCAGGAAATCGTTTCGATCAATGGCCATAGCACTGTTCTTTAAATGTCTCCCTGTTGATAACACCAGTTGATAGAATTCACGAGTCACGCAACCATTAGGGAAGTCCGGTTGTAATGGTTTGGTGGGGAACTGGACACCGTCAACATATATTGCCAGATATTCTAGATTATAATTCTTAAAATTGAATGGGTTCTTGCCATAGTCGCCCGTAAAAGTGTCATTATCAACCATCGCTACCACCACAGACTATGTTATTGTTTGACTAAAACCCCTTGCTTGACTAAATAAAAATGATTGTAATGATACATGAACTCTGATAATTTATTTGACCAACATTTTATTGACTTGCACAATCTTACACAATTTGTCTGAACATGTTGAACACAACTAAACACATTATGAACACACACACGGTTGCAACTTTTTCACAAAACGTGTTACCATTTTGTCATTTTTAAACAGATTAGAAGAATATTTAGATATCAACATATCATAGGTGATGCTTCTACACATGTGATTTAAGAAGTAGATACAGTGTTCACCACATGTGACCGATGTGACATCCTGAACTTGTTTGTCTGATAAATGTATCTCGTCACATGACATGTTTAAAAAGTCATAAATCGATTTAGGAAATATTGAATGATTTGGAGCATTTCCAAAACTGTCAAAAAAACACCCAACTCTCTCCAATATATAAACTGCCAGCCAATGCTCTCCAGGCTGGTCAGAGGGGTGTGTGTTAATTATCATAGCACTAGGTCTTATTTGTAGAGGTTGCTGGGGCAGTTTATCACAAGCCAAAACACCTGGCTGTCAGTTCCACAGTATTCATGATGCTTAATAGTAATCAACTAAAACCTGTCTGCGATGGGACACTTCAATCATACTATCATATACCGCATAAATTATTAGATTGATGGTATTAGGCAGCGGGTTCCTGAAACGTGTCTCCAGGCGTATGTTACCACTCTTGATCAATGATAGATGCTGACTATTATCCTCGTCAGGTGTCAGATTAAATGCATAAAGAGTGTACCGTCTCAGGAAATCGTTTCGATCAATGGCCATAGCACTGTTCTTTAAATGTCTCCCTGTTGATAACACCAGTTGATAGAATTCACGAGTCACGCAACCATTAGGGAAGTCCGGTTGTAATGGTTTGGTGGGGAACTGGACACCGTCAACATATATTGCCAGATATTCTAGATTATAATTCTTAAAATTGAATGGGTTCTTGCCATAGTCGCCCGTAAAAGTGTCATTATCAACCATCGCTACCACCACAGACTATGTTATTGTTTGACTAAAACCCCTTGCTTGACTAAATAAAAATGATTGTAATGATACATGAACTCTGATAATTTATTTGACCAACATTTTATTGACTTGCACAATCTTACACAATTTGTCTGAACATGTTGAACACAACTAAACACATTATGAACACACACACGGTTGCAACTTTTTCACAAAACGTGTTACCATTGTGTCATTTTTAAACAGATTAGAAGAATATTTAGATATCAACATATCATAGGTGATGCTTCTACACATGTGATTTAAGAAGTAGATACAGTGTTCACCACATGTGACCGATGTGACATCCTGAACTTGTTTGTCTGATAAATGTATCTCGTCACATGACATGTTTAAAAAGTCATAAATCGATTTAGGAAATATTGAATGATTTGGAGCATTTCCAAAACTGTCAAAAAAACACCCAACTCTCTCCAATATATAAACTGCCAGCCAATGCTCTCCAGGCTGGTCAGAGGGGTGTGTGTTAATTATCATAGCACTAGGTCTTATTTGTAGAGGTTGCTGGGGCAGTTTATCACAAGCCAAAACACCTGGCTGTCAGTTCCACAGTATTCATGATGCTTAATAGTAATCAACTAAAACCTGTCTGCGATGGGACACTTCAATCATACTATCATATACCGCATAAATTATTAGATTGATGGTATTAGGCAGCGGGTTCCTGAAACGTGTCTCCAGGCGTATGTTACCACTCTTGATCAATGATAGATGCTGACTATTATCCTCGTCAGGTGTCAGATTAAATGCATAAAGAGTGTACCGTCTCAGGAAATCGTTTCGATCAATGGCCATAGCACTGTTCTTTAAATGTCTCCCTGTTGATAACACCAGTTGATAGAATTCACGAGTCACGCAACCATTAGGGAAGTCCGGTTGTAATGGTTTGGTGGGGAACTGGACACCGTCAACATATATTGCCAGATATTCTAGATTATAATTCTTAAAATTGAATGGGTTCTTGCCATAGTCGCCCGTAAAAGTGTCATTATCAACCATCGCTACCACCACAGACTATGTTATTGTTTGACTAAAACCCCTTGCTTGACTAAATAAAAATGATTGTAATGATACATGAACTCTGATAATTTATTTGACCAACATTTTATTGACTTGCACAATCTTACACAATTTGTCTGAACATGTTGAACACAACTAAACACATTATGAACACACACACGGTTGCAACTTTTTCACAAAACGTGTTACCATTGTGTCATTTTTAAACAGATTAGAAGAATATTTAGATATCAACATATCATAGGTGATGCTTCTACACATGTGATTTAAGAAGTAGATACAGTGTTCACCACATGTGACCGATGTGACATCCTGAACTTGTTTGTCTGATAAATGTATCTCGTCACATGACATGTTTAAAAAGTCATAAATCGATTTAGGAAATATTGAATGATTTGGAGCATTTCCAAAACTGTCAAAAAAACACCCAACTCTCTCCAATATATAAACTGCCAGCCAATGCTCTCCAGGCTGGTCAGAGGGGTGTGTGTTAATTATCATAGCACTAGGTCTTATTTGTAGAGGTTGCTGGGGCAGTTTATCACAAGCCAAAACACCTGGCTGTCAGTTCCACAGTATTCATGATGCTTAATAGTAATCAACTAAAACCTGTCTGCGATGGGACACTTCAATCATACTATCATATACCGCATAAATTATTAGATTGATGGTATTAGGCAGCGGGTTCCTGAAACGTGTCTCCAGGCGTATGTTACCACTCTTGATCAATGATAGATGCTGACTATTATCCTCGTCAGGTGTCAGATTAAATGCATAAAGAGTGTACCGTCTCAGGAAATCGTTTCGATCAATGGCCATAGCACTGTTCTTTAAATGTCTCCCTGTTGATAACACCAGTTGATAGAATTCACGAGTCACGCAACCATTAGGGAAGTCCGGTTGTAATGGTTTGGTGGGGAACTGGACACCGTCAACATATATTGCCAGATATTCTAGATTATAATTCTTAAAATTGAATGGGTTCTTGCCATAGTCGCCCGTAAAAGTGTCATTATCAACCATCGCTACCACCACAGACTATGTTATTGTTTGACTAAAACCCCTTGCTTGACTAAATAAAAATGATTGTAATGATACATGAACTCTGATAATTTATTTGACCAACATTTTATTGACTTGCACAATCTTACACAATTTGTCTGAACATGTTGAACACAACTAAACACATTATGAACACACACACGGTTGCAACTTTTTCACAAAACGTGTTACCATTGTGTCATTTTTAAACAGATTAGAAGAATATTTAGATATCAACATATCATAGGTGATGCTTCTACACATGTGATTTAAGAAGTAGATACAGTGTTCACCACATGTGACCGATGTGACATCCTGAACTTGTTTGTCTGATAAATGTATCTCGTCACATGACATGTTTAAAAAGTCATAAATCGATTTAGGAAATATTGAATGATTTGGAGCATTTCCAAAACTGTCAAAAAAACACCCAACTCTCTCCAATATATAAACTGCCAGCCAATGCTCTCCAGGCTGGTCAGAGGGGTGTGTGTTAATTATCATAGCACTAGGTCTTATTTGTAGAGGTTGCTGGGGCAGTTTATCACAAGCCAAAACACCTGGCTGTCAGTTCCACAGTATTCATGATGCTTAATAGTAATCAACTAAAACCTGTCTGCGATGGGACACTTCAATCATACTATCATATACCGCATAAATTATTAGATTGATGGTATTAGGCAGCGGGTTCCTGAAACGTGTCTCCAGGCGTATGTTACCACTCTTGATCAATGATAGATGCTGACTATTATCCTCGTCAGGTGTCAGATTAAATGCATAAAGAGTGTACCGTCTCAGGAAATCGTTTCGATCAATGGCCATAGCACTGTTCTTTAAATGTCTCCCTGTTGATAACACCAGTTGATAGAATTCACGAGTCACGCAACCATTAGGGAAGTCCGGTTGTAATGGTTTGGTGGGGAACTGGACACCGTCAACATATATTGCCAGATATTCTAGATTATAATTCTTAAAATTGAATGGGTTCTTGCCATAGTCGCCCGTAAAAGTGTCATTATCAACCATCGCTACCACCACAGACTATGTTATTGTTTGACTAAAACCCCTTGCTTGACTAAATAAAAATGATTGTAATGATACATGAACTCTGATAATTTATTTGACCAACATTTTATTGACTTGCACAATCTTACACAATTTGTCTGAACATGTTGAACACAACTAAACACATTATGAACACACACACGGTTGCAACTTCTTCACAAAACGTGTTACCATTGTGTCATTTTTAAACAGATTAGAAGAATATTTAGATATCAACATATCATAGGTGATGCTTCTACACATGTGATTTAAGAAGTAGATACAGTGTTCACCACATGTGACCGATGTGACATCCTGAACTTGTTTGTCTGATAAATGTATCTCGTCACATGACATGTTTAAAAAGTCATAAATCGATTTAGGAAATATTGAATGATTTGGAGCATTTCCAAAACTGTCAAAAAAACACCCAACTCTCTCCAATATATAAACTGCCAGCCAATGCTCTCCAGGCTGGTCAGAGGGGTGTGTGTTAATTATCATAGCACTAGGTCTTATTTGTAGAGGTTGCTGGGGCAGTTTATCACAAGCCAAAACACCTGGCTGTCAGTTCCACAGTATTCATGATGCTTAATAGTAATCAACTAAAACCTGTCTGCGATGGGACACTTCAATCATACTATCATATACCGCATAAATTATTAGATTGATGGTATTAGGCAGCGGGTTCCTGAAACGTGTCTCCAGGCGTATGTTACCACTCTTGATCAATGATAGATGCTGACTATTATCCTCGTCAGGTGTCAGATTAAATGCATAAAGAGTGTACCGTCTCAGGAAATCGTTTCGATCAATGGCCATAGCACTGTTCTTTAAATGTCTCCCTGTTGATAACACCAGTTGATAGAATTCACGAGTCACGCAACCATTAGGGAAGTCCGGTTGTAATGGTTTGGTGGGGAACTGGACACCGTCAACATATATTGCCAGATATTCTAGATTATAATTCTTAAAATTGAATGGGTTCTTGCCATAGTCGCCCGTAAAAGTGTCATTATCAACCATCGCTACCACCACAGACTATGTTATTGTTTGACTAAAACCCCTTGCTTGACTAAATAAAAATGATTGTAATGATACATGAACTCTGATAATTTATTTGACCAACATTTTATTGACTTGCACAATCTTACACAATTGTCTGAACATGTTGAACACAACTAAACACATTATGAACACACACACGGTTGCAACTTTTTCACAAAACGTGTTACCATTGTGTCATTTTTAAACAGATTAGAAGAATATTTAGATATCAACATATCATAGGTGATGCTTCTACACATGTGATTTAAGAAGTAGATACAGTGTTCACCACATGTGACCGATGTGACATCCTGAACTTGTTTGTCTGATAAATGTATCTCGTCACATGACATGTTTAAAAAGTCATAAATCGATTTAGGAAATATTGAATGATTTGGAGCATTTCCAAAACTGTCAAAAAAACACCCAACTCTCTCCAATATATAAACTGCCAGCCAATGCTCTCCAGGCTGGTCAGAGGGGTGTGTGTTAATTATCATAGCACTAGGTCTTATTTGTAGAGGTTGCTGGGGCAGTTTATCACAAGCCAAAACACCTGGCTGTCAGTTCCACAGTATTCATGATGCTTAATAGTAATCAACTAAAACCTGTCTGCGATGGGACACTTCAATCATACTATCATATACCGCATAAATTATTAGATTGATGGTATTAGGCAGCGGGTTCCTGAAACGTGTCTCCAGGCGTATGTTACCACTCTTGATCAATGATAGATGCTGACTATTATCCTCGTCAGGTGTCAGATTAAATGCATAAAGAGTGTACCGTCTCAGGAAATCGTTTCGATCAATGGCCATAGCACTGTTCTTTAAATGTCTCCCTGTTGATAACACCAGTTGATAGAATTCACGAGTCACGCAACCATTAGGGAAGTCCGGTTGTAATGGTTTGGTGGGGAACTGGACACCGTCAACATATATTGCCAGATATTCTAGATTATAATTCTTAAAATTGAATGGGTTCTTGCCATAGTCGCCCGTAAAAGTGTCATTATCAACCATCGCTACCACCACAGACTATGTTATTGTTTGACTAAAACCCCTTGCTTGACTAAATAAAAATGATTGTAATGATACATGAACTCTGATAATTTATTTGACCAACATTTTATTGACTTGCACAATCTTACACAATTGTCTGAACATGTTGAACACA
This sequence comes from Nansenia antarctica, assembly GCF_963989245.1. NCBI lineage: Eukaryota > Metazoa > Chordata > Actinopteri > Argentiniformes > Microstomatidae > Nansenia > Nansenia antarctica. The sequence continues at coordinate 82,163,981 of NC_137674.1, forward strand.
ACTAAACACATTATGAACACACACACGGTTGCAACTTTTTCACAAAACGTGTTACCATTGTGTCATTTTTAAACAGATTAGAAGAATATTTAGATATCAACATATCATAGGTGATGCTTCTACACATGTGATTTAAGAAGTAGATACAGTGTTCACCACATGTGACCGATGTGACATCCTGAACTTGTTTGTCTGATAAATGTATCTCGTCACATGACATGTTTAAAAAGTCATAAATCGATTTAGGAAATATTGAATGATTTGGAGCATTTCCAAAACTGTCAAAAAAACACCCAACTCTCTCCAATATATAAACTGCCAGCCAATGCTCTCCAGGCTGGTCAGAGGGGTGTGTGTTAATTATCATAGCACTAGGTCTTATTTGTAGAGGTTGCTGGGGCAGTTTATCACAAGCCAAAACACCTGGCTGTCAGTTCCACAGTATTCATGATGCTTAATAGTAATCAACTAAAACCTGTCTGCGATGGGACACTTCAATCATACTATCATATACCGCATAAATTATTAGATTGATGGTATTAGGCAGCGGGTTCCTGAAACGTGTCTCCAGGCGTATGTTACCACTCTTGATCAATGATAGATGCTGACTATTATCCTCGTCAGGTGTCAGATTAAATGCATAAAGAGTGTACCGTCTCAGGAAATCGTTTCGATCAATGGCCATAGCACTGTTCTTTAAATGTCTCCCTGTTGATAACACCAGTTGATAGAATTCACGAGTCACGCAACCATTAGGGAAGTCCGGTTGTAATGGTTTGGTGGGGAACTGGACACCGTCAACATATATTGCCAGATATTCTAGATTATAATTCTTAAAATTGAATGGGTTCTTGCCATAGTCGCCCGTAAAAGTGTCATTATCAACCATCGCTACCACCACAGACTATGTTATTGTTTGACTAAAACCCCTTGCTTGACTAAATAAAAATGATTGTAATGATACATGAACTCTGATAATTTATTTGACCAACATTTTATTGACTTGCACAATCTTACACAATTGTCTGAACATGTTGAACACAACTAAACACATTATGAACACACACACGGTTGCAACTTTTTCACAAAACGTGTTACCATTGTGTCATTTTTAAACAGATTAGAAGAATATTTAGATATCAACATATCATAGGTGATGCTTCTACACATGTGATTTAAGAAGTAGATACAGTGTTCACCACATGTGACCGATGTGACATCCTGAACTTGTTTGTCTGATAAATGTATCTCGTCACATGACATGTTTAAAAAGTCATAAATCGATTTAGGAAATATTGAATGATTTGGAGCATTTCCAAAACTGTCAAAAAAACACCCAACTCTCTCCAATATATAAACTGCCAGCCAATGCTCTCCAGGCTGGTCAGAGGGGTGTGTGTTAATTATCATAGCACTAGGTCTTATTTGTAGAGGTTGCTGGGGCAGTTTATCACAAGCCAAAACACCTGGCTGTCAGTTCCACAGTATTCATGATGCTTAATAGTAATCAACTAAAACCTGTCTGCGATGGGACACTTCAATCATACTATCATATACCGCATAAATTATTAGATTGATGGTATTAGGCAGCGGGTTCCTGAAACGTGTCTCCAGGCGTATGTTACCACTCTTGATCAATGATAGATGCTGACTATTATCCTCGTCAGGTGTCAGATTAAATGCATAAAGAGTGTACCGTCTCAGGAAATCGTTTCGATCAATGGCCATAGCACTGTTCTTTAAATGTCTCCCTGTTGATAACACCAGTTGATAGAATTCACGAGTCACGCAACCATTAGGGAAGTCCGGTTGTAATGGTTTGGTGGGGAACTGGACACCGTCAACATATATTGCCAGATATTCTAGATTATAATTCTTAAAATTGAATGGGTTCTTGCCATAGTCGCCCGTAAAAGTGTCATTATCAACCATCGCTACCACCACAGACTATGTTATTGTTTGACTAAAACCCCTTGCTTGACTAAATAAAAATGATTGTAATGATACATGAACTCTGATAATTTATTTGACCAACATTTTATTGACTTGCACAATCTTACACAATTGTCTGAACATGTTGAACACAACTAAACACATTATGAACACACACACGGTTGCAACTTTTTCACAAAACGTGTTACCATTGTGTCATTTTTAAACAGATTAGAAGAATATTTAGATATCAACATATCATAGGTGATGCTTCTACACATGTGATTTAAGAAGTAGATACAGTGTTCACCACATGTGACCGATGTGACATCCTGAACTTGTTTGTCTGATAAATGTATCTCGTCACATGACATGTTTAAAAAGTCATAAATCGATTTAGGAAATATTGAATGATTTGGAGCATTTCCAAAACTGTCAAAAAAACACCCAACTCTCTCCAATATATAAACTGCCAGCCAATGCTCTCCAGGCTGGTCAGAGGGGTGTGTGTTAATTATCATAGCACTAGGTCTTATTTGTAGAGGTTGCTGGGGCAGTTTATCACAAGCCAAAACACCTGGCTGTCAGTTCCACAGTATTCATGATGCTTAATAGTAATCAACTAAAACCTGTCTGCGATGGGACACTTCAATCATACTATCATATACCGCATAAATTATTAGATTGATGGTATTAGGCAGCGGGTTCCTGAAACGTGTCTCCAGGCGTATGTTACCACTCTTGATCAATGATCGATGCTGACTATTATCCTCGTCAGGTGTCAGATTAAATGCATAAAGAGTGTACCGTCTCAGGAAATCGTTTCGATCAATGGCCATAGCACTGTTCTTTAAATGTCTCCCTGTTGATAACACCAGTTGATAGAATTCACGAGTCACGCAACCATTAGGGAAGTCCGGTTGTAATGGTTTGGTGGGGAACTGGACACCGTCAACATATATTGCCAGATATTCTAGATTATAATTCTTAAAATTGAATGGGTTCTTGCCATAGTCGCCCGTAAAAGTGTCATTATCAACCATCGCTACCACCACAGACTATGTTATTGTTTGACTAAAACCCCTTGCTTGACTAAATAAAAATGATTGTAATGATACATGAACTCTGATAATTTATTTGACCAACATTTTATTGACTTGCACAATCTTACACTGAACATGTTGAACACAACTAAACACATTATGAACACACACACGGTTGCAACTTTTTCACAAAACGTGTTACCATTGTGTCATTTTTAAACAGATTAGAAGAATATTTAGATATCAACATATCATAGGTGATGCTTCTACACATGTGATTTAAGAAGTAGATACAGTGTTCACCACATGTGACCGATGTGACATCCTGAACTTGTTTGTCTGATAAATGTATCTCGTCACATGACATGTTTAAAAAGTCATAAATCGATTTAGGAAATATTGAATGATTTGGAGCATTTCCAAAACTGTCAAAAAAACACCCAACTCTCTCCAATATATAAACTGCCAGCCAATGCTCTCCAGGCTGGTCAGAGGGGTGTGTGTTAATTATCATAGCACTAGGTCTTATTTGTAGAGGTTGCTGGGGCAGTTTATCACAAGCCAAAACACCTGGCTGTCAGTTCCACAGTATTCATGATGCTTAATAGTAATCAACTAAAACCTGTCTGCGATGGGACACTTCAATCATACTATCATATACCGCATAAATTATTAGATTGATGGTATTAGGCAGCGGGTTCCTGAAACGTGTCTCCAGGCGTATGTTACCACTCTTGATCAATGATAGATGCTGACTATTATCCTCGTCAGGTGTCAGATTAAATGCATAAAGAGTGTACCGTCTCAGGAAATCGTTTCGATCAATGGCCATAGCACTGTTCTTTAAATGTCTCCCTGTTGATAACACCAGTTGATAGAATTCACGAGTCACGCAACCATTAGGGAAGTCCGGTTGTAATGGTTTGGTGGGGAACTGGACACCGTCAACATATATTGCCAGATATTCTAGATTATAATTCTTAAAATTGAATGGGTTCTTGCCATAGTCGCCCGTAAAAGTGTCATTATCAACCATCGCTACCACCACAGACTATGTTATTGTTTGACTAAAACCCCTTGCTTGACTAAATAAAAATGATTGTAATGATACATGAACTCTGATAATTTATTTGACCAACATTTTATTGACTTGCACAATCTTACACAATTGTCTGAACATGTTGAACACAACTAAACACATTATGAACACACACACGGTTGCAACTTTTTCACAAAACGTGTTACCATTGTGTCATTTTTAAACAGATTAGAAGAATATTTAGATATCAACATATCATAGGTGATGCTTCTACACATGTGATTTAAGAAGTAGATACAGTGTTCACCACATGTGACCGATGTGACATCCTGAACTTGTTTGTCTGATAAATGTATCTCGTCACATGACATGTTTAAAAAGTCATAAATCGATTTAGGAAATATTGAATGATTTGGAGCATTTCCAAAACTGTCAAAAAAACACCCAACTCTCTCCAATATATAAACTGCCAGCCAATGCTCTCCAGGCTGGTCAGAGGGGTGTGTGTTAATTATCATAGCACTAGGTCTTATTTGTAGAGGTTGCTGGGGCAGTTTATCACAAGCCAAAACACCTGGCTGTCAGTTCCACAGTATTCATGATGCTTAATAGTAATCAACTAAAACCTGTCTGCGATGGGACACTTCAATCATACTATCATATACCGCATAAATTATTAGATTGATGGTATTAGGCAGCGGGTTCCTGAAACGTGTCTCCAGGCGTATGTTACCACTCTTGATCAATGATAGATGCTGACTATTATCCTCGTCAGGTGTCAGATTAAATGCATAAAGAGTGTACCGTCTCAGGAAATCGTTTCGATCAATGGCCATAGCACTGTTCTTTAAATGTCTCCCTGTTGATAACACCAGTTGATAGAATTCACGAGTCACGCAACCATTAGGGAAGTCCGGTTGTAATGGTTTGGTGGGGAACTGGACACCGTCAACATATATTGCCAGATATTCTAGATTATAATTCTTAAAATTGAATGGGTTCTTGCCATAGTCGCCCGTAAAAGTGTCATTATCAACCATCGCTACCACCACAGACTATGTTATTGTTTGACTAAAACCCCTTGCTTGACTAAATAAAAATGATTGTAATGATACATGAACTCTGATAATTTATTTGACCAACATTTTATTGACTTGCACAATCTTACACAATTGTCTGAACATGTTGAACACAACTAAACACATTATGAACACACACACGGTTGCAACTTTTTCACAAAACGTGTTACCATTGTGTCATTTTTAAACAGATTAGAAGAATATTTAGATATCAACATATCATAGGTGATGCTTCTACACATGTGATTTAAGAAGTAGATACAGTGTTCACCACATGTGACCGATGTGACATCCTGAACTTGTTTGTCTGATAAATGTATCTCGTCACATGACATGTTTAAAAAGTCATAAATCGATTTAGGAAATATTGAATGATTTGGAGCATTTCCAAAACTGTCAAAAAAACACCCAACTCTCTCCAATATATAAACTGCCAGCCAATGCTCTCCAGGCTGGTCAGAGGGGTGTGTGTTAATTATCATAGCACTAGGTCTTATTTGTAGAGGTTGCTGGGGCAGTTTATCACAAGCCAAAACACCTGGCTGTCAGTTCCACAGTATTCATGATGCTTAATAGTAATCAACTAAAACCTGTCTGCGATGGGACACTTCAATCATACTATCATATACCGCATAAATTATTAGATTGATGGTATTAGGCAGCGGGTTCCTGAAACGTGTCTCCAGGCGTATGTTACCACTCTTGATCAATGATAGATGCTGACTATTATCCTCGTCAGGTGTCAGATTAAATGCATAAAGAGTGTACCGTCTCAGGAAATCGTTTCGATCAATGGCCATAGCACTGTTCTTTAAATGTCTCCCTGTTGATAACACCAGTTGATAGAATTCACGAGTCACGCAACCATTAGGGAAGTCCGGTTGTAATGGTTTGGTGGGGAACTGGACACCGTCAACATATATTGCCAGATATTCTAGATTATAATTCTTAAAATTGAATGGGTTCTTGCCATAGTCGCCCGTAAAAGTGTCATTATCAACCATCGCTACCACCACAGACTATGTTATTGTTTGACTAAAACCCCTTGCTTGACTAAATAAAAATGATTGTAATGATACATGAACTCTGATAATTTATTTGACCAACATTTTATTGACTTGCACAATCTTACACAATTGTCTGAACATGTTGAACACAACTAAACACATTATGAACACACACACGGTTGCAACTTTTTCACAAAACGTGTTACCATTGTGTCATTTTTAAACAGATCAGAAGAATATTTAGATATCAACATATCATAGGTGATGCTTCTACACATGTGATTTAAGAAGTAGATACAGTGTTCACCACATGTGACCGATGTGACATCCTGAACTTGTTTGTCTGATAAATGTATCTCGTCACATGACATGTTTAAAAAGTCATAAATCGATTTAGGAAATATTGAATGATTTGGAGCATTTCCAAAACTGTCAAAAAAACACCCAACTCTCTCCAATATATAAACTGCCAGCCAATGCTCTCCAGGCTGGTCAGAGGGGTGTGTGTTAATTATCATAGCACTAGGTCTTATTTGTAGAGGTTGCTGGGGCAGTTTATCACAAGCCAAAACACCTGGCTGTCAGTTCCACAGTATTCATGATGCTTAATAGTAATCAACTAAAACCTGTCTGCGATGGGACACTTCAATCATACTATCATATACCGCATAAATTATTAGATTGATGGTATTAGGCAGCGGGTTCCTGAAACGTGTCTCCAGGCGTATGTTACCACTCTTGATCAATGATAGATGCTGACTATTATCCTCGTCAGGTGTCAGATTAAATGCATAAAGAGTGTACCGTCTCAGGAAATCGTTTCGATCAATGGCCATAGCACTGTTCTTTAAATGTCTCCCTGTTGATAACACCAGTTGATAGAATTCACGAGTCACGCAACCATTAGGGAAGTCCGGTTGTAATGGTTTGGTGGGGAACTGGACACCGCCAACATATATTGCCAGATATTCTAGATTATAATTCTTAAAATTGAATGGGTTCTTGCCATAGTCGCCCGTAAAAGTGTCATTATCAACCATCGCTACCACCACAGACTATGTTATTGTTTGACTAAAACCCCTTGCTTGACTAAATAAAAATGATTGTAATGATACATGAACTCTGATAATTTATTTGACCAACATTTTATTGACTTGCACAATCTTACACAATTGTCTGAACATGTTGAACACAACTAAACACATTATGAACACACACACGGTTGCAACTTTTTCACAAAACGTGTTACCATTGTGTCATTTTTAAACAGATTAGAAGAATATTTAGATATCAACATATCATAGGTGATGCTTCTACACATGTGATTTAAGAAGTAGATACAGTGTTCACCACATGTGACCGATGTGACATCCTGAACTTGTTTGTCTGATAAATGTATCTCGTCACATGACATGTTTAAAAAGTCATAAATCGATTTAGGAAATATTGAATGATTTGGAGCATTTCCAAAACTGTCAAAAAAACACCCAACTCTCTCCAATATATAAACTGCCAGCCAATGCTCTCCAGGCTGGTCAGAGGGGTGTGTGTTAATTATCATAGCACTAGGTCTTATTTGTAGAGGTTGCTGGGGCAGTTTATCACAAGCCAAAACACCTGGCTGTCAGTTCCACAGTATTCATGATGCTTAATAGTAATCAACTAAAACCTGTCTGCGATGGGACACTTCAATCATACTATCATATACCGCATAAATTATTAGATTGATGGTATTAGGCAGCGGGTTCCTGAAACGTGTCTCCAGGCGTATGTTACCACTCTTGATCAATGATAGATGCTGACTATTATCCTCGTCAGGTGTCAGATTAAATGCATAAAGAGTGTACCGTCTCAGGAAATCGTTTCGATCAATGGCCATAGCACTGTTCTTTAAATGTCTCCCTGTTGATAACACCAGTTGATAGAATTCACGAGTCACGCAACCATTAGGGAAGTCCGGTTGTAATGGTTTGGTGGGGAACTGGACACCGTCAACATATATTGCCAGATATTCTAGATTATAATTCTTAAAATTGAATGGGTTCTTGCCATAGTCGCCCGTAAAAGTGTCATTATCAACCATCGCTACCACCACAGACTATGTTATTGTTTGACTAAAACCCCTTGCTTGACTAAATAAAAATGATTGTAATGATACATGAACTCTGATAATTTATTTGACCAACATTTTATTGACTTGCACAATCTTACACAATTGTCTGAACATGTTGAACACAACTAAACACATTATGAACACACACACGGTTGCAACTTTTTCACAAAACGTGTTACCATTGTGTCATTTTTAAACAGATTAGAAGAATATTTAGATATCAACATATCATAGGTGATGCTTCTACACATGTGATTTAAGAAGTAGATACAGTGTTCACCACATGTGACCGATGTGACATCCTGAACTTGTTTGTCTGATAAATGTATCTCGTCACATGACATGTTTAAAAAGTCATAAATCGATTTAGGAAATATTGAATGATTTGGAGCATTTCCAAAACTGTCAAAAAAACACCCAACTCTCTCCAATATATAAACTGCCAGCCAATGCTCTCCAGGCTGGTCAGAGGGGTGTGTGTTAATTATCATAGCACTAGGTCTTATTTGTAGAGGTTGCTGGGGCAGTTTATCACAAGCCAAAACACCTGGCTGTCAGTTCCACAGTATTCATGATGCTTAATAGTAATCAACTAAAACCTGTCTGCGATGGGACACTTCAATCATACTATCATATACCGCATAAATTATTAGATTGATGGTATTAGGCAGCGGGTTCCTGAAACGTGTCTCCAGGCGTATGTTACCACTCTTGATCAATGATAGATGCTGACTATTATCCTCGTCAGGTGTCAGATTAAATGCATAAAGAGTGTACCGTCTCAGGAAATCGTTTCGATCAATGGCCATAGCACTGTTCTTTAAATGTCTCCCTGTTGATAACACCAGTTGATAGAATTCACGAGTCACGCAACCATTAGGGAAGTCCGGTTGTAATGGTTTGGTGGGGAACTGGACACCGTCAACATATATTGCCAGATATTCTAGATTATAATTCTTAAAATTGAATGGGTTCTTGCCATAGTCGCCCGTAAAAGTGTCATTATCAACCATCGCTACCACCACAGACTATGTTATTGTTTGACTAAAACCCCTTGCTTGACTAAATAAAAATGATTGTAATGATACATGAACTCTGATAATTTATTTGACCAACATTTTATTGACTTGCACAATCTTACACAATTTGTCTGAACATGTTGAACACAACTAAACACATTATGAACACACACACGGTTGCAACTTTTTCACAAAACGTGTTACCATTGTGTCATTTTTAAACAGATTAGAAGAATATTTAGATATCAACATATCATAGGTGATGCTTCTACACATGTGATTTAAGAAGTAGATACAGTGTTCACCACATGTGACCGATGTGACATCCTGAACTTGTTTGTCTGATAAATGTATCTCGTCACATGACATGTTTAAAAAGTCATAAATCGATTTAGGAAATATTGAATGATTTGGAGCATTTCCAAAACTGTCAAAAAAACACCCAACTCTCTCCAATATATAAACTGCCAGCCAATGCTCTCCAGTCTGGTCAGAGGGGTGTGTGTTAATTATCATAGCACTAGGTCTTATTTGTAGAGGTTGCTGGGGCAGTTTATCACAAGCCAAAACACCTGGCTGTCAGTTCCACAGTATTCATGATGCTTAATAGTAATCAACTAAAACCTGTCTGCGATGGGACACTTCAATCATACTATCATATACCGCATAAATTATTAGATTGATGGTATTAGGCAGCGGGTTCCTGAAACGTGTCTCCAGGCGTATGTTACCACTCTTGATCAATGATAGATGCTGACTATTATCCTCGTCAGGTGTCAGATTAAATGCATAAAGAGTGTACCGTCTCAGGAAATCGTTTCGATCAATGGCCATAGCACTGTTCTTTAAATGTCTCCCTGTTGATAACACCAGTTGATAGAATTCACGAGTCACGCAACCATTAGGGAAGTCCGGTTGTAATGGTTTGGTGGGGAACTGGACACCGTCAACATATATTGCCAGATATTCTAGATTATAATTCTTAAAATTGAATGGGTTCTTGCCATAGTCGCCCGTAAAAGTGTCATTATCAACCATCGCTACCACCACAGACTATGTTATTGTTTGACTAAAACCCCTTGCTTGACTAAATAAAAATGATTGTAATGATACATGAACTCTGATAATTTATTTGACCAACATTTTATTGACTTGCACAATCTTACACAATTTGTCTGAACATGTTGAACACAACTAAACACATTATGAACACACACACGGTTGCAACTTTTTCACAAAACGTGTTACCATTGTGTCATTTTTAAACAGATTAGAAGAATATTTAGATATCAACATATCATAGGTGATGCTTCTACACATGTGATTTAAGAAGTAGATACAGTGTTCACCACATGTGACCGATGTGACATCCTGAACTTGTTTGTCTGATAAATGTATCTCGTCACATGACATGTTTAAAAAGTCATAAATCGATTTAGGAAATATTGAATGATTTGGAGCATTTCCAAAACTGTCAAAAAAACACCCAACTCTCTCCAATATATAAACTGCCAGCCAATGCTCTCCAGGCTGGTCAGAGGGGTGTGTGTTAATTATCATAGCACTAGGTCTTATTTGTAGAGGTTGCTGGGGCAGTTTATCACAAGCCAAAACACCTGGCTGTCAGTTCCACAGTATTCATGATGCTTAATAGTAATCAACTAAAACCTGTCTGCGATGGGACACTTCAATCATACTATCATATACCGCATAAATTATTAGATTGATGGTATTAGGCAGCGGGTTCCTGAAACGTGTCTCCAGGCGTATGTTACCACTCTTGATCAATGATAGATGCTGACTATTATCCTCGTCAGGTGTCAGATTAAATGCATAAAGAGTGTACCGTCTCAGGAAATCGTTTCGATCAATGGCCATAGCACTGTTCTTTAAATGTCTCCCTGTTGATAACACCAGTTGATAGAATTCACGAGTCACGCAACCATTAGGGAAGTCCGGTTGTAATGGTTTGGTGGGGAACTGGACACCGTCAACATATATTGCCAGATATTCTAGATTATAATTCTTAAAATTGAATGGGTTCTTGCCATAGTCGCCCGTAAAAGTGTCATTATCAACCATCGCTACCACCACAGACTATGTTATTGTTTGACTAAAACCCCTTGCTTGACTAAATAAAAATGATTGTAATGATACATGAACTCTGATAATTTATTTGACCAACATTTTATTGACTTGCACAATCTTACACAATTGTCTGAACATGTTGAACACAACTAAACACATTATGAACACACACACGGTTGCAACTTTTTCACAAAACGTGTTACCATTGTGTCATTTTTAAACAGATTAGAAGAATATTTAGATATCAACATATCATAGGTGATGCTTCTACACATGTGATTTAAGAAGTAGATACAGTGTTCACCACATGTGACCGATGTGACATCCTGAACTTGTTTGTCTGATAAATGTATCTCGTCACATGACATGTTTAAAAAGTCATAAATCGATTTAGGAAATATTGAATGATTTGGAGCATTTCCAAAACTGTCAAAAAAACACCCAACTCTCTCCAATATATAAACTGCCAGCCAATGCTCTCCAGGCTGGTCAGAGGGGTGTGTGTTAATTATCATAGCACTAGGTCTTATTTGTAGAGGTTGCTGGGGCAGTTTATCACAAGCCAAAACACCTGGCTGTCAGTTCCACAGTATTCATGATGCTTAATAGTAATCAACTAAAACCTGTCTGCGATGGGACACTTCAATCATACTATCATATACCGCATAAATTATTAGATTGATGGTATTAGGCAGCGGGTTCCTGAAACGTGTCTCCAGGCGTATGTTACCACTCTTGATCAATGATAGATGCTGACTATTATCCTCGTCAGGTGTCAGATTAAATGCATAAAGAGTGTACCGTCTCAGGAAATCGTTTCGATCAATGGCCATAGCACTGTTCTTTAAATGTCTCCCTGTTGATAACACCAGTTGATAGAATTCACGAGTCACGCAACCATAAGGGAAGTCCGGTTGTAATGGTTTGGTGGGGAACTGGACACCGTCAACATATATTGCCAGATATTCTAGATTATAATTCTTAAAATTGAATGGGTTCTTGCCATAGTCGCCCGTAAAAGTGTCATTATCAACCATCGCTACCACCACAGACTATGTTATTGTTTGACTAAAACCCCTTGCTTGACTAAATAAAAATGATTGTAATGATACATGAACTCTGATAATTTATTTGACCAACATTTTATTGACTTGCACAATCTTACACAATTGTCTGAACATGTTGAACACAACTAAACACATTATGAACACACACACGGTTGCAACTTTTTCACAAAACGTGTTACCATTGTGTCATTTTTAAACAGATTAGAAGAATATTTAGATATCAACATATCATAGGTGATGCTTCTACACATGTGATTTAAGAAGTAGATACAGTGTTCACCACATGTGACCGATGTGACATCCTGAACTTGTTTGTCTGATAAATGTATCTCGTCACATGACATGTTTAAAAAGTCATAAATCGATTTAGGAAATATTGAATGATTTGGAGCATTTCCAAAACTGTCAAAAAAACACCCAACTCTCTCCAATATATAAACTGCCAGCCAATGCTCTCCAGGCTGGTCAGAGGGGTGTGTGTTAATTATCATAGCACTAGGTCTTATTTGTAGAGGTTGCTGGGGCAGTTTATCACAAGCCAAAACACCTGGCTGTCAGTTCCACAGTATTCATGATGCTTAATAGTAATCAACTAAAACCTGTCTGCGATGGGACACTTCAATCATACTATCATATACCGCATAAATTATTAGATTGATGGTATTAGGCAGCGGGTTCCTGAAACGTGTCTCCAGGCGTATGTTACCACTCTTGATCAATGATAGATGCTGACTATTATCCTCGTCAGGTGTCAGATTAAATGCATAAAGAGTGTACCGTCTCAGGAAATCGTTTCGATCAATGGCCATAGCACTGTTCTTTAAATGTCTCCCTGTTGATAACACCAGTTGATAGAATTCACGAGTCACGCAACCATTAGGGAAGTCCGGTTGTAATGGTTTGGTGGGGAACTGGACACCGTCAACATATATTGCCAGATATTCTAGATTATAATTCTTAAAATTGAATGGGTTCTTGCCATAGTCGCCCGTAAAAGTGTCATTATCAACCATCGCTACCACCACAGACTATGTTATTGTTTGACTAAAACCCCTTGCTTGACTAAATAAAAATGATTGTAATGATACATGAACTCTGATAATTTATTTGACCAACATTTTATTGACTTGCACAATCTTACACAATTGTCTGAACATGTTGAACACAACTAAACACATTATGAACACACACACGGTTGCAACTTTTTCACAAAACGTGTTACCATTGTGTCATTTTTAAACAGATTAGAAGAATATTTAGATATCAACATATCATAGGTGATGCTTCTACACATGTGATTTAAGAAGTAGATACAGTGTTCACCACATGTGACCGATGTGACATCCTGAACTTGTTTGTCTGATAAATGTATCTCGTCACATGACATGTTTAAAAAGTCATAAATCGATTTAGGAAATATTGAATGATTTGGAGCATTTCCAAAACTGTCAAAAAAACACCCAACTCTCTCCAATATATAAACTGCCAGCCAATGCTCTCCAGGCTGGTCAGAGGGGTGTGTGTTAATTATCATAGCACTAGGTCTTATTTGTAGAGGTTGCTGGGGCAGTTTATCACAAGCCAAAACACCTGGCTGTCAGTTCCACAGTATTCATGATGCTTAATAGTAATCAACTAAAACCTGTCTGCGATGGGACACTTCAATCATACTATCATATACCGCATAAATTATTAGATTGATGGTATTAGGCAGCGGGTTCCTGAAACGTGTCTCCAGGCGTATGTTACCACTCTTGATCAATGATAGATGCTGACTATTATCCTCGTCAGGTGTCAGATTAAATGCATAAAGAGTGTACCGTCTCAGGAAATCGTTTCGATCAATGGCCATAGCACTGTTCTTTAAATGTCTCCCTGTTGATAACACCAGTTGATAGAATTCACGAGTCACGCAACCATTAGGGAAGTCCGGTTGTAATGGTTTGGTGGGGAACTGGACACCGTCAACATATATTGCCAGATATTCCAGATTATAATTCTTAAAATTGAATGGGTTCTTGCCATAGTCGCCCGTAAAAGTGTCATTATCAACCATCGCTACCACCACAGACTATGTTATTGTTTGACTAAAACCCCTTGCTTGACTAAATAAAAATGATTGTAATGATACATGAACTCTGATAATTTATTTGACCAACATTTTATTGACTTGCACAATCTTACACAATTGTCTGAACATGTTGAACACAACTAAACACATTATGAACACACACACGGTTGCAACTTTTTCACAAAACGTGTTACCATTGTGTCATTTTTAAACAGATTAGAAGAATATTTAGATATCAACATATCATAGGTGATGCTTCTACACATGTGATTTAAGAAGTAGATACAGTGTTCACCACATGTGACCGATGTGACATCCTGAACTTGTTTGTCTGATAAATGTATCTCGTCACATGACATGTTTAAAAAGTCATAAATCGATTTAGGAAATATTGAATGATTTGGAGCATTTCCAAAACTGTCAAAAAAACACCCAACTCTCTCCAATATATAAACTGCCAGCCAATGCTCTCCAGGCTGGTCAGAGGGGTGTGTGTTAATTATCATAGCACTAGGTCTTATTTGTAGAGGTTGCTGGGGCAGTTTATCACAAGCCAAAACACCTGGCTGTCAGTTCCACAGTATTCATGATGCTTAATAGTAATCAACTAAAACCTGTCTGCGATGGGACACTTCAATCATACTATCATATACCGCATAAATTATTAGATTGATGGTATTAGGCAGCGGGTTCCTGAAACGTGTCTCCAGGCGTATGTTACCACTCTTGATCAATGATAGATGCTGACTATTATCCTCGTCAGGTGTCAGATTAAATGCATAAAGAGTGTACCGTCTCAGGAAATCGTTTCGATCAATGGCCATAGCACTGTTCTTTAAATGTCTCCCTGTTGATAACACCAGTTGATAGAATTCACGAGTCACGCAACCATTAGGGAAGTCCGGTTGTAATGGTTTGGTGGGGAACTGGACACCGTCAACATATATTGCCAGATATTCTAGATTATAATTCTTAAAATTGAATGGGTTCTTGCCATAGTCGCCCGTAAAAGTGTCATTATCAACCATCGCTACCACCACAGACTATGTTATTGTTTGACTAAAACCCCTTGCTTGACTAAATAAAAATGATTGTAATGATACATGAACTCTGATAATTTATTTGACCAACATTTTATTGACTTGCACAATCTTACACAATTGTCTGAACATGTTGAACACAACTAAACACATTATGAACACACACACGGTTGCAACTTTTTCACAAAACGTGTTACCATTGTGTCATTTTTAAACAGATTAGAAGAATATTTAGATATCAACATATCATAGGTGATGCTTCTACACATGTGATTTAAGAAGTAGATACAGTGTTCACCACATGTGACCGATGTGACATCCTGAACTTGTTTGTCTGATAAATGTATCTCGTCACATGACATGTTTAAAAAGTCATAAATCGATTTAGGAAATATTGAATGATTTGGAGCATTTCCAAAACTGTCAAAAAAACACCCAACTCTCTCCAATATATAAACTGCCAGCCAATGCTCTCCAGGCTGGTCAGAGGGGTGTGTGTTAATTATCATAGCACTAGGTCTTATTTGTAGAGGTTGCTGGGGCAGTTTATCACAAGCCAAAACACCTGGCTGTCAGTTCCACAGTATTCATGATGCTTAATAGTAATCAACTAAAACCTGTCTGCGATGGGACACTTCAATCATACTATCATATACCGCATAAATTATTAGATTGATGGTATTAGGCAGCGGGTTCCTGAAACGTGTCTCCAGGCGTATGTTACCACTCTTGATCAATGATAGATGCTGACTATTATCCTCGTCAGGTGTCAGATTAAATGCATAAAGAGTGTACCGTCTCAGGAAATCGTTTCGATCAATGGCCATAGCACTGTTCTTTAAATGTCTCCCTGTTGATAACACCAGTTGATAGAATTCACGAGTCACGCAACCATTAGGGAAGTCCGGTTGTAATGGTTTGGTGGGGAACTGGACACCGTCAACATATATTGCCAGATATTCTAGATTATAATTCTTAAAATTGAATGGGTTCTTGCCATAGTCGCCCGTAAAAGTGTCATTATCAACCATCGCTACCACCACAGACTATGTTATTGTTTGACTAAAACCCCTTGCTTGACTAAATAAAAATGATTGTAATGATACATGAACTCTGATAATTTATTTGACCAACATTTTATTGACTTGCACAATCTTACACAATTGTCTGAACATGTTGAACACAACTAAACACATTATGAACACACACACGGTTGCAACTTTTTCACAAAACGTGTTACCATTGTGTCATTTTTAAACAGATTAGAAGAATATTTAGATATCAACATATCATAGGTGATGCTTCTACACATGTGATTTAAGAAGTAGATACAGTGTTCACCACATGTGACCGATGTGACATCCTGAACTTGTTTGTCTGATAAATGTATCTCGTCACATGACATGTTTAAAAAGTCATAAATCGATTTAGGAAATATTGAATGATTTGGAGCATTTCCAAAACTGTCAAAAAAACACCCAACTCTCTCCAATATATAAACTGCCAGCCAATGCTCTCCAGGCTGGTCAGAGGGGTGTGTGTTAATTATCATAGCACTAGGTCTTATTTGTAGAGGTTGCTGGGGCAGTTTATCACAAGCCAAAACACCTGGCTGTCAGTTCCACAGTATTCATGATGCTTAATAGTAATCAACTAAAACCTGTCTGCGATGGGACACTTCAATCATACTATCATATACCGCATAAATTATTAGATTGATGGTATTAGGCAGCGGGTTCCTGAAACGTGTCTCCAGGCGTATGTTACCACTCTTGATCAATGATAGATGCTGACTATTATCCTCGTCAGGTGTCAGATTAAATGCATAAAGAGTGTACCGTCTCAGGAAATCGTTTCGATCAATGGCCATAGCACTGTTCTTTAAATGTCTCCCTGTTGATAACACCAGTTGATAGAATTCACGAGTCACGCAACCATTAGGGAAGTCCGGTTGTAATGGTTTGGTGGGGAACTGGACACCGTCAACATATATTGCCAGATATTCCAGATTATAATTCTTAAAATTGAATGGGTTCTTGCCATAGTCGCCCGTAAAAGTGTCATTATCAACCATCGCTACCACCACAGACTATGTTATTGTTTGACTAAAACCCCTTGCTTGACTAAATAAAAATGATTGTAATGATACATGAACTCTGATAATTTATTTGACCAACATTTTATTGACTTGCACAATCTTACACAATTGTCTGAACATGTTGAACACAACTAAACACATTATGAACACACACACGGTTGCAACTTTTTCACAAAACGTGTTACCATTGTGTCATTTTTAAACAGATTAGAAGAATATTTAGATATCAACATATCATAGGTGATGCTTCTACACATGTGATTTAAGAAGTAGATACAGTGTTCACCACATGTGACCGATGTGACATCCTGAACTTGTTTGTCTGATAAATGTATCTCGTCACATGACATGTTTAAAAAGTCATAAATCGATTTAGGAAATATTGAATGATTTGGAGCATTTCCAAAACTGTCAAAAAAACACCCAACTCTCTCCAATATATAAACTGCCAGCCAATGCTCTCCAGGCTGGTCAGAGGGGTGTGTGTTAATTATCATAGCACTAGGTCTTATTTGTAGAGGTTGCTGGGGCAGTTTATCACAAGCCAAAACACCTGGCTGTCAGTTCCACAGTATTCATGATGCTTAATAGTAATCAACTAAAACCTGTCTGCGATGGGACACTTCAATCATACTATCATATACCGCATAAATTATTAGATTGATGGTATTAGGCAGCGGGTTCCTGAAACGTGTCTCCAGGCGTATGTTACCACTCTTGATCAATGATAGATGCTGACTATTATCCTCGTCAGGTGTCAGATTAAATGCATAAAGAGTGTACCGTCTCAGGAAATCGTTTCGATCAATGGCCATAGCACTGTTCTTTAAATGTCTCCCTGTTGATAACACCAGTTGATAGAATTCACGAGTCACGCAACCATTAGGGAAGTCCGGTTGTAATGGTTTGGTGGGGAACTGGACACCGTCAACATATATTGCCAGATATTCTAGATTATAATTCTTAAAATTGAATGGGTTCTTGCCATAGTCGCCCGTAAAAGTGTCATTATCAACCATCGCTACCACCACAGACTATGTTATTGTTTGACTAAAACCCCTTGCTTGACTAAATAAAAATGATTGTAATGATACATGAACTCTGATAATTTATTTGACCAACATTTTATTGACTTGCACAATCTTACACAATTGTCTGAACATGTTGAACACAACTAAACACATTATGAACACACACACGGTTGCAACTTTTTCACAAAACGTGTTACCATTGTGTCATTTTTAAACAGATTAGAAGAATATTTAGATATCAACATATCATAGGTGATGCTTCTACACATGTGATTTAAGAAGTAGATACAGTGTTCACCACATGTGACCGATGTGACATCCTGAACTTGTTTGTCTGATAAATGTATCTCGTCACATGACATGTTTAAAAAGTCATAAATCGATTTAGGAAATATTGAATGATTTGGAGCATTTCCAAAACTGTCAAAAAAACACCCAACTCTCTCCAATATATAAACTGCCAGCCAATGCTCTCCAGGCTGGTCAGAGGGGTGTGTGTTAATTATCATAGCACTAGGTCTTATTTGTAGAGGTTGCTGGGGCAGTTTATCACAAGCCAAAACACCTGGCTGTCAGTTCCACAGTATTCATGATGCTTAATAGTAATCAACTAAAACCTGTCTGCGATGGGACACTTCAATCATACTATCATATACCGCATAAATTATTAGATTGATGGTATTAGGCAGCGGGTTCCTGAAACGTGTCTCCAGGCGTATGTTACCACTCTTGATCAATGATAGATGCTGACTATTATCCTCGTCAGGTGTCAGATTAAATGCATAAAGAGTGTACCGTCTCAGGAAATCGTTTCGATCAATGGCCATAGCACTGTTCTTTAAATGTCTCCCTGTTGATAACACCAGTTGATAGAATTCACGAGTCACGCAACCATTAGGGAAGTCCGGTTGTAATGGTTTGGTGGGGAACTGGACACCGTCAACATATATTGCCAGATATTCTAGATTATAATTCTTAAAATTGAATGGGTTCTTGCCATAGTCGCCCGTAAAAGTGTCATTATCAACCATCGCTACCACCACAGACTATGTTATTGTTTGACTAAAACCCCTTGCTTGACTAAATAAAAATGATTGTAATGATACATGAACTCTGATAATTTATTTGACCAACATTTTATTGACTTGCACAATCTTACACAATTGTCTGAACATGTTGAACACAACTAAACACATTATGAACACACACACGGTTGCAACTTTTTCACAAAACGTGTTACCATTGTGTCATTTTTAAACAGATTAGAAGAATATTTAGATATCAACATATCATAGGTGATGCTTCTACACATGTGATTTAAGAAGTAGATACAGTGTTCACCACATGTGACCGATGTGACATCCTGAACTTGTTTGTCTGATAAATGTATCTCGTCACATGACATGTTTAAAAAGTCATAAATCGATTTAGGAAATATTGAATGATTTGGAGCATTTCCAAAACTGTCAAAAAAACACCCAACTCTCTCCAATATATAAACTGCCAGCCAATGCTCTCCAGGCTGGTCAGAGGGGTGTGTGTTAATTATCATAGCACTAGGTCTTATTTGTAGAGGTTGCTGGGGCAGTTTATCACAAGCCAAAACACCTGGCTGTCAGTTCCACAGTATTCATGATGCTTAATAGTAATCAACTAAAACCTGTCTGCGATGGGACACTTCAATCATACTATCATATACCGCATAAATTATTAGATTGATGGTATTAGGCAGCGGGTTCCTGAAACGTGTCTCCAGGCGTATGTTACCACTCTTGATCAATGATAGATGCTGACTATTATCCTCGGCAGGTGTCAGATTAAATGCATAAAGAGTGTACCGTCTCAGGAAATCGTTTCGATCAATGGCCATAGCACTGTTCTTTAAATGTCTCCCTGTTGATAACACCAGTTGATAGAATTCACGAGTCACGCAACCATTAGGGAAGTCCGGTTGTAATGGTTTGGTGGGGAACTGGACACCGTCAACATATATTGCCAGATATTCTAGATTATAATTCTTAAAATTGAATGGGTTCTTGCCATAGTCGCCCGTAAAAGTGTCATTATCAACCATCGCTACCACCACAGACTATGTTATTGTTTGACTAAAACCCCTTGCTTGACTAAATAAAAATGATTGTAATGATACATGAACTCTGATAATTTATTTGACCAACATTTTATTGACTTGCACAATCTTACACAATTGTCTGAACATGTTGAACACAACTAAACACATTATGAACAAACACACGGTTGCAACTTTTTCACAAAACGTGTTACCATTGTGTCATTTTTAAACAGATTAGAAGAATATTTAGATATCAACATATCATAGGTGATGCTTCTACACATGTGATTTAAGAAGTAGATACAGTGTTCACCACATGTGACCGATGTGACATCCTGAACTTGTTTGTCTGATAAATGTATCTCGTCACATGACATGTTTAAAAAGTCATAAATCGATTTAGGAAATATTGAATGATTTGGAGCATTTCCAAAACTGTCAAAAAAACACCCAACTCTCTCCAATATATAAACTGCCAGCCAATGCTCTCCAGGCTGGTCAGAGGGGTGTGTGTTAATTATCATAGCACTAGGTCTTATTTGTAGAGGTTGCTGGGGCAGTTTATCACAAGCCAAAACACCTGGCTGTCAGTTCCACAGTATTCATGATGCTTAATAGTAATCAACTAAAACCTGTCTGCGATGGGACACTTCAATCATACTATCATATACCGCATAAATTATTAGATTGATGGTATTAGGCAGCGGGTTCCTGAAACGTGTCTCCAGGCGTATGTTACCACTCTTGATCAATGATAGATGCTGACTATTATCCTCGTCAGGTGTCAGATTAAATGCATAAAGAGTGTACCGTCTCAGGAAATCGTTTCGATCAATGGCCATAGCACTGTTCTTTAAATGTCTCCCTGTTGATAACACCAGTTGATAGAATTCACGAGTCACGCAACCATTAGGGAAGTCCGGTTGTAATGGTTTGGTGGGGAACTGGACACCGTCAACATATATTGCCAGATATTCTAGATTATAATTCTTAAAATTGAATGGGTTCTTGCCATAGTCGCCCGTAAAAGTGTCATTATCAACCATCGCTACCACCACAGACTATGTTATTGTTTGACTAAAACCCCTTGCTTGACTAAATAAAAATGATTGTAATGATACATGAACTCTGATAATTTATTTGACCAACATTTTATTGACTTGCACAATCTTACACAATTGTCTGAACATGTTGAACACAACTAAACACATTATGAACACACACACGGTTGCAACTTTTTCACAAAACGTGTTACCATTGTGTCATTTTTAAACAGATTAGAAGAATATTTAGATATCAACATATCATAGGTGATGCTTCTACACATGTGATTTAAGAAGTAGATACAGTGTTCACCACATGTGACCGATGTGACATCCTGAACTTGTTTGTCTGATAAATGTATCTCGTCACATGACATGTTTAAAAAGTCATAAATCGATTTAGGAAATATTGAATGATTTGGAGCATTTCCAAAACTGTCAAAAAAACACCCAACTCTCTCCAATATATAAACTGCCAGCCAATGCTCTCCAGGCTGGTCAGAGGGGTGTGTGTTAATTATCATAGCACTAGGTCTTATTTGTAGAGGTTGCTGGGGCAGTTTATCACAAGCCAAAACACCTGGCTGTCAGTTCCACAGTATTCATGATGCTTAATAGTAATCAACTAAAACCTGTCTGCGATGGGACACTTCAATCATACTATCATATACCGCATAAATTATTAGATTGATGGTATTAGGCAGCGGGTTCCTGAAACGTGTCTCCAGGCGTATGTTACCACTCTTGATCAATGATAGATGCTGACTATTATCCTCGGCAGGTGTCAGATTAAATGCATAAAGAGTGTACCGTCTCAGGAAATCGTTTCGATCAATGGCCATAGCACTGTTCTTTAAATGTCTCCCTGTTGATAACACCAGTTGATAGAATTCACGAGTCACGCAACCATTAGGGAAGTCCGGTTGTAATGGTTTGGTGGGGAACTGGACACCGTCAACATATATTGCCAGATATTCTAGATTATAATTCTTAAAATTGAATGGGTTCTTGCCATAGTCGCCCGTAAAAGTGTCATTATCAACCATCGCTACCACCACAGACTATGTTATTGTTTGACTAAAACCCCTTGCTTGACTAAATAAAAATGATTGTAATGATACATGAACTCTGATAATTTATTTGACCAACATTTTATTGACTTGCACAATCTTACACAATTGTCTGAACATGTTGAACACAACTAAACACATTATGAACAAACACACGGTTGCAACTTTTTCACAAAACGTGTTACCATTGTGTCATTTTTAAACAGATTAGAAGAATATTTAGATATCAACATATCATAGGTGATGCTTCTACACATGTGATTTAAGAAGTAGATACAGTGTTCACCACATGTGACCGATGTGACATCCTGAACTTGTTTGTCTGATAAATGTATCTCGTCACATGACATGTTTAAAAAGTCATAAATCGATTTAGGAAATATTGAATGATTTGGAGCATTTCCAAAACTGTCAAAAAAACACCCAACTCTCTCCAATATATAAACTGCCAGCCAATGCTCTCCAGGCTGGTCAGAGGGGTGTGTGTTAATTATCATAGCACTAGGTCTTATTTGTAGAGGTTGCTGGGGCAGTTTATCACAAGCCAAAACACCTGGCTGTCAGTTCCACAGTATTCATGATGCTTAATAGTAATCAACTAAAACCTGTCTGCGATGGGACACTTCAATCATACTATCATATACCGCATAAATTATTAGATTGATGGTATTAGGCAGCGGGTTCCTGAAACGTGTCTCCAGGCGTATGTTACCACTCTTGATCAATGATAGATGCTGACTATTATCCTCGTCAGGTGTCAGATTAAATGCATAAAGAGTGTACCGTCTCAGGAAATCGTTTCGATCAATGGCCATAGCACTGTTCTTTAAATGTCTCCCTGTTGATAACACCAGTTGATAGAATTCACGAGTCACGCAACCATTAGGGAAGTCCGGTTGTAATGGTTTGGTGGGGAACTGGACACCGTCAACATATATTGCCAGATATTCTAGATTATAATTCTTAAAATTGAATGGGTTCTTGCCATAGTCGCCCGTAAAAGTGTCATTATCAACCATCGCTACCACCACAGACTATGTTATTGTTTGACTAAAACCCCTTGCTTGACTAAATAAAAATGATTGTAATGATACATGAACTCTGATAATTTATTTGACCAACATTTTATTGACTTGCACAATCTTACACAATTGTCTGAACATGTTGAACACAACTAAACACATTATGAACACACACACGGTTGCAACTTTTTCACAAAACGTGTTACCATTGTGTCATTTTTAAACAGATTAGAAGAATATTTAGATATCAACATATCATAGGTGATGCTTCTACACATGTGATTTAAGAAGTAGATACAGTGTTCACCACATGTGACCGATGTGACATCCTGAACTTGTTTGTCTGATAAATGTATCTCGTCACATGACATGTTTAAAAAGTCATAAATCGATTTAGGAAATATTGAATGATTTGGAGCATTTCCAAAACTGTCAAAAAAACACCCAACTCTCTCCAATATATAAACTGCCAGCCAATGCTCTCCAGGCTGGTCAGAGGGGTGTGTGTTAATTATCATAGCACTAGGTCTTATTTGTAGAGGTTGCTGGGGCAGTTTATCACAAGCCAAAACACCTGGCTGTCAGTTCCACAGTATTCATGATGCTTAATAGTAATCAACTAAAACCTGTCTGCGATGGGACACTTCAATCATACTATCATATACCGCATAAATTATTAGATTGATGGTATTAGGCAGCGGGTTCCTGAAACGTGTCTCCAGGCGTATGTTACCACTCTTGATCAATGATAGATGCTGACTATTATCCTCGTCAGGTGTCAGATTAAATGCATAAAGAGTGTACCGTCTCAGGAAATCGTTTCGATCAATGGCCATAGCACTGTTCTTTAAATGTCTCCCTGTTGATAACACCAGTTGATAGAATTCACGAGTCACGCAACCATTAGGGAAGTCCGGTTGTAATGGTTTGGTGGGGAACTGGACACCGTCAACATATATTGCCAGATATTCTAGATTATAATTCTTAAAATTGAATGGGTTCTTGCCATAGTCGCCCGTAAAAGTGTCATTATCAACCATCGCTACCACCACAGACTATGTTATTGTTTGACTAAAACCCCTTGCTTGACTAAATAAAAATGATTGTAATGATACATGAACTCTGATAATTTATTTGACCAACATTTTATTGACTTGCACAATCTTACACAATTGTCTGAACATGTTGAACACAACTAAACACATTATGAACACACACACGGTTGCAACTTTTTCACAAAACGTGTTACCATTGTGTCATTTTTAAACAGATTAGAAGAATATTTAGATATCAACATATCATAGGTGATGCTTCTACACATGTGATTTAAGAAGTAGATACAGTGTTCACCACATGTGACCGATGTGACATCCTGAACTTGTTTGTCTGATAAATGTATCTCGTCACATGACATGTTTAAAAAGTCATAAATCGATTTAGGAAATATTGAATGATTTGGAGCATTTCCAAAACTGTCAAAAAAACACCCAACTCTCTCCAATATATAAACTGCCAGCCAATGCTCTCCAGGCTGGTCAGAGGGGTGTGTGTTAATTATCATAGCACTAGGTCTTATTTGTAGAGGTTGCTGGGGCAGTTTATCACAAGCCAAAACACCTGGCTGTCAGTTCCACAGTATTCATGATGCTTAATAGTAATCAACTAAAACCTGTCTGCGATGGGACACTTCAATCATACTATCATATACCGCATAAATTATTAGATTGATGGTATTAGGCAGCGGGTTCCTGAAACGTGTCTCCAGGCGTATGTTACCACTCTTGATCAATGATAGATGCTGACTATTATCCTCGTCAGGTGTCAGATTAAATGCATAAAGAGTGTACCGTCTCAGGAAATCGTTTCGATCAATGGCCATAGCACTGTTCTTTAAATGTCTCCCTGTTGATAACACCAGTTGATAGAATTCACGAGTCACGCAACCATTAGGGAAGTCCGGTTGTAATGGTTTGGTGGGGAACTGGACACCGTCAACATATATTGCCAGATATTCTAGATTATAATTCTTAAAATTGAATGGGTTCTTGCCATAGTCGCCCGTAAAAGTGTCATTATCAACCATCGCTACCACCACAGACTATGTTATTGTTTGACTAAAACCCCTTGCTTGACTAAATAAAAATGATTGTAATGATACATGAACTCTGATAATTTATTTGACCAACATTTTATTGACTTGCACAATCTTACACAATTGTCTGAACATGTTGAACACAACTAAACACATTATGAACACACACACGGTTGCAACTTTTTCACAAAACCTGTTACCATTGTGTCATTTTTAAACAGATTAGAAGAATATTTAGATATCAACATATCATAGGTGATGCTTCTACACATGTGATTTAAGAAGTAGATACAGTGTTCACCACATGTGACCGATGTGACATCCTGAACTTGTTTGTCTGATAAATGTATCTCGTCACATGACATGTTTAAAAAGTCATAAATCGATTTAGGAAATATTGAATGATTTGGAGCATTTCCAAAACTGTCAAAAAAACACCCAACTCTCTCCAATATATAAACTGCCAGCCAATGCTCTCCAGGCTGGTCAGAGGGGTGTGTGTTAATTATCATAGCACTAGGTCTTATTTGTAGAGGTTGCTGGGGCAGTTTATCACAAGCCAAAACACCTGGCTGTCAGTTCCACAGTATTCATGATGCTTAATAGTAATCAACTAAAACCTGTCTGCGATGGGACACTTCAATCATACTATCATATACCGCATAAATTATTAGATTGATGGTATTAGGCAGCGGGTTCCTGAAACGTGTCTCCAGGCGTATGTTACCACTCTTGATCAATGATAGATGCTGACTATTATCCTCGTCAGGTGTCAGATTAAATGCATAAAGAGTGTACCGTCTCAGGAAATCGTTTCGATCAATGGCCATAGCACTGTTCTTTAAATGTCTCCCTGTTGATAACACCAGTTGATAGAATTCACGAGTCACGCAACCATTAGGGAAGTCCGGTTGTAATGGTTTGGTGGGGAACTGGACACCGTCAACATATATTGCCAGATATTCTAGATTATAATTCTTAAAATTGAATGGGTTCTTGCCATAGTCGCCCGTAAAAGTGTCATTATCAACCATCGCTACCACCACAGACTATGTTATTGTTTGACTAAAACCCCTTGCTTGACTAAATAAAAATGATTGTAATGATACATGAACTCTGATAATTTATTTGACCAACATTTTATTGACTTGCACAATCTTACACAATTGTCTGAACATGTTGAACACAACTAAACACATTATGAACACACACACGGTTGCAACTTTTTCACAAAACGTGTTACCATTGTGTCATTTTTAAACAGATTAGAAGAATATTTAGATATCAACATATCATAGGTGATGCTTCTACACATGTGATTTAAGAAGTAGATACAGTGTTCACCACATGTGACCGATGTGACATCCTGAACTTGTTTGTCTGATAAATGTATCTCGTCACATGACATGTTTAAAAAGTCATAAATCGATTTAGGAAATATTGAATGATTTGGAGCATTTCCAAAACTGTCAAAAAAACACCCAACTCTCTCCAATATATAAACTGCCAGCCAATGCTCTCCAGGCTGGTCAGAGGGGTGTGTGTTAATTATCATAGCACTAGGTCTTATTTGTAGAGGTTGCTGGGGCAGTTTATCACAAGCCAAAACACCTGGCTGTCAGTTCCACAGTATTCATGATGCTTAATAGTAATCAACTAAAACCTGTCTGCGATGGGACACTTCAATCATACTATCATATACCGCATAAATTATTAGATTGATGGTATTAGGCAGCGGGTTCCTGAAACGTGTCTCCAGGCGTATGTTACCACTCTTGATCAATGATAGATGCTGACTATTATCCTCGTCAGGTGTCAGATTAAATGCATAAAGAGTGTACCGTCTCAGGAAATCGTTTCGATCAATGGCCATAGCACTGTTCTTTAAATGTCTCCCTGTTGATAACACCAGTTGATAGAATTCACGAGTCACGCAACCATTAGGGAAGTCCGGTTGTAATGGTTTGGTGGGGAACTGGACACCGTCAACATATATTGCCAGATATTCTAGATTATAATTCTTAAAATTGAATGGGTTCTTGCCATAGTCGCCCGTAAAAGTGTCATTATCAACCATCGCTACCACCACAGACTATGTTATTGTTTGACTAAAACCCCTTGCTTGACTAAATAAAAATGATTGTAATGATACATGAACTCTGATAATTTATTTGACCAACATTTTATTGACTTGCACAATCTTACACAATTGTCTGAACATGTTGAACACAACTAAACACATTATGAACACACACACGGTTGCAACTTTTTCACAAAACGTGTTACCATTGTGTCATTTTTAAACAGATTAGAAGAATATTTAGATATCAACATATCATAGGTGATGCTTCTACACATGTGATTTAAGAAGTAGATACAGTGTTCACCACATGTGACCGATGTGACATCCTGAACTTGTTTGTCTGATAAATGTATCTCGTCACATGACATGTTTAAAAAGTCATAAATCGATTTAGGAAATATTGAATGATTTGGAGCATTTCCAAAACTGTCAAAAAAACACCCAACTCTCTCCAATATATAAACTGCCAGCCAATGCTCTCCAGGCTGGTCAGAGGGGTGTGTGTTAATTATCATAGCACTAGGTCTTATTTGTAGAGGTTGCTGGGGCAGTTTATCACAAGCCAAAACACCTGGCTGTCAGTTCCACAGTATTCATGATGCTTAATAGTAATCAACTAAAACCTGTCTGCGATGGGACACTTCAATCATACTATCATATACCGCATAAATTATTAGATTGATGGTATTAGGCAGCGGGTTCCTGAAACGTGTCTCCAGGCGTATGTTACCACTCTTGATCAATGATAGATGCTGACTATTATCCTCGTCAGGTGTCAGATTAAATGCATAAAGAGTGTACCGTCTCAGGAAATCGTTTCGATCAATGGCCATAGCACTGTTCTTTAAATGTCTCCCTGTTGATAACACCAGTTGATAGAATTCACGAGTCACGCAACCATTAGGGAAGTCCGGTTGTAATGGTTTGGTGGGGAACTGGACACCGTCAACATATATTGCCAGATATTCTAGATTATAATTCTTAAAATTGAATGGGTTCTTGCCATAGTCGCCCGTAAAAGTGTCATTATCAACCATCGCTACCACCACAGACTATGTTATTGTTTGACTAAAACCCCTTGCTTGACTAAATAAAAATGATTGTAATGATACATGAACTCTGATAATTTATTTGACCAACATTTTATTGACTTGCACAATCTTACACAATTGTCTGAACATGTTGAACACAACTAAACACATTATGAACACACACACGGTTGCAACTTTTTCACAAAACGTGTTACCATTGTGTCATTTTTAAACAGATTAGAAGAATATTTAGATATCAACATATCATAGGTGATGCTTCTACACATGTGATTTAAGAAGTAGATACAGTGTTCACCACATGTGACCGATGTGACATCCTGAACTTGTTTGTCTGATAAATGTATCTCGTCACATGACATGTTTAAAAAGTCATAAATCGATTTAGGAAATATTGAATGATTTGGAGCATTTCCAAAACTGTCAAAAAAACACCCAACTCTCTCCAATATATAAACTGCCAGCCAATGCTCTCCAGGCTGGTCAGAGGGGTGTGTGTTAATTATCATAGCACTAGGTCTTATTTGTAGAGGTTGCTGGGGCAGTTTATCACAAGCCAAAACACCTGGCTGTCAGTTCCACAGTATTCATGATGCTTAATAGTAATCAACTAAAACCTGTCTGCGATGGGACACTTCAATCATACTATCATATACCGCATAAATTATTAGATTGATGGTATTAGGCAGCGGGTTCCTGAAACGTGTCTCCAGGCGTATGTTACCACTCTTGATCAATGATAGATGCTGACTATTATCCTCGTCAGGTGTCAGATTAAATGCATAAAGAGTGTACCGTCTCAGGAAATCGTTTCGATCAATGGCCATAGCACTGTTCTTTAAATGTCTCCCTGTTGATAACACCAGTTGATAGAATTCACGAGTCACGCAACCATTAGGGAAGTCCGGTTGTAATGGTTTGGTGGGGAACTGGACACCGTCAACATATATTGCCAGATATTCTAGATTATAATTCTTAAAATTGAATGGGTTCTTGCCATAGTCGCCCGTAAAAGTGTCATTATCAACCATCGCTACCACCACAGACTATGTTATTGTTTGACTAAAACCCCTTGCTTGACTAAATAAAAATGATTGTAATGATACATGAACTCTGATAATTTATTTGACCAACATTTTATTGACTTGCACAATCTTACACAATTGTCTGAACATGTTGAACACAACTAAACACATTATGAACACACACACGGTTGCAACTTTTTCACAAAACGTGTTACCATTGTGTCATTTTTAAACAGATTAGAAGAATATTTAGATATCAACATATCATAGGTGATGCTTCTACACATGTGATTTAAGAAGTAGATACAGTGTTCACCACATGTGACCGATGTGACATCCTGAACTTGTTTGTCTGATAAATGTATCTCGTCACATGACATGTTTAAAAAGTCATAAATCGATTTAGGAAATATTGAATGATTTGGAGCATTTCCAAAACTGTCAAAAAAACACCCAACTCTCTCCAATATATAAACTGCCAGCCAATGCTCTCCAGGCTGGTCAGAGGGGTGTGTGTTAATTATCATAGCACTAGGTCTTATTTGTAGAGGTTGCTGGGGCAGTTTATCACAAGCCAAAACACCTGGCTGTCAGTTCCACAGTATTCATGATGCTTAATAGTAATCAACTAAAACCTGTCTGCGATGGGACACTTCAATCATACTATCATATACCGCATAAATTATTAGATTGATGGTATTAGGCAGCGGGTTCCTGAAACGTGTCTCCAGGCGTATGTTACCACTCTTGATCAATGATAGATGCTGACTATTATCCTCGTCAGGTGTCAGATTAAATGCATAAAGAGTGTACCGTCTCAGGAAATCGTTTCGATCAATGGCCATAGCACTGTTCTTTAAATGTCTCCCTGTTGATAACACCAGTTGATAGAATTCACGAGTCACGCAACCATTAGGGAAGTCCGGTTGTAATGGTTTGGTGGGGAACTGGACACCGTCAACATATATTGCCAGATATTCTAGATTATAATTCTTAAAATTGAATGGGTTCTTGCCATAGTCGCCCGTAAAAGTGTCATTATCAACCATCGCTACCACCACAGACTATGTTATTGTTTGACTAAAACCCCTTGCTTGACTAAATAAAAATGATTGTAATGATACATGAACTCTGATAATTTATTTGACCAACATTTTATTGACTTGCACAATCTTACACAATTGTCTGAACATGTTGAACACAACTAAACACATTATGAACACACACACGGTTGCAACTTTTTCACAAAACGTGTTACCATTGTGTCATTTTTAAACAGATTAGAAGAATATTTAGATATCAACATATCATAGGTGATGCTTCTACACATGTGATTTAAGAAGTAGATACAGTGTTCACCACATGTGACCGATGTGACATCCTGAACTTGTTTGTCTGATAAATGTATCTCGTCACATGACATGTTTAAAAAGTCATAAATCGATTTAGGAAATATTGAATGATTTGGAGCATTTCCAAAACTGTCAAAAAAACACCCAACTCTCTCCAATATATAAACTGCCAGCCAATGCTCTCCAGGCTGGTCAGAGGGGTGTGTGTTAATTATCATAGCACTAGGTCTTATTTGTAGAGGTTGCTGGGGCAGTTTATCACAAGCCAAAACACCTGGCTGTCAGTTCCACAGTATTCATGATGCTTAATAGTAATCAACTAAAACCTGTCTGCGATGGGACACTTCAATCATACTATCATATACCGCATAAATTATTAGATTGATGGTATTAGGCAGCGGGTTCCTGAAACGTGTCTCCAGGCGTATGTTACCACTCTTGATCAATGATAGATGCTGACTATTATCCTCGTCAGGTGTCAGATTAAATGCATAAAGAGTGTACCGTCTCAGGAAATCGTTTCGATCAATGGCCATAGCACTGTTCTTTAAATGTCTCCCTGTTGATAACACCAGTTGATAGAATTCACGAGTCACGCAACCATTAGGGAAGTCCGGTTGTAATGGTTTGGTGGGGAACTGGACACCGTCAACATATATTGCCAGATATTCTAGATTATAATTCTTAAAATTGAATGGGTTCTTGCCATAGTCGCCCGTAAAAGTGTCATTATCAACCATCGCTACCACCACAGACTATGTTATTGTTTGACTAAAACCCCTTGCTTGACTAAATAAAAATGATTGTAATGATACATGAACTCTGATAATTTATTTGACCAACATTTTATTGACTTGCACAATCTTACACAATTGTCTGAACATGTTGAACACAACTAAACACATTATGAACACACACACGGTTGCAACTTTTTCACAAAACGTGTTACCATTGTGTCATTTTTAAACAGATTAGAAGAATATTTAGATATCAACATATCATAGGTGATGCTTCTACACATGTGATTTAAGAAGTAGATACAGTGTTCACCACATGTGACCGATGTGACATCCTGAACTTGTTTGTCTGATAAATGTATCTCGTCACATGACATGTTTAAAAAGTCATAAATCGATTTAGGAAATATTGAATGATTTGGAGCATTTCCAAAACTGTCAAAAAAACACCCAACTCTCTCCAATATATAAACTGCCAGCCAATGCTCTCCAGGCTGGTCAGAGGGGTGTGTGTTAATTATCATAGCACTAGGTCTTATTTGTAGAGGTTGCTGGGGCAGTTTATCACAAGCCAAAACACCTGGCTGTCAGTTCCACAGTATTCATGATGCTTAATAGTAATCAACTAAAACCTGTCTGCGATGGGACACTTCAATCATACTATCATATACCGCATAAATTATTAGATTGATGGTATTAGGCAGCGGGTTCCTGAAACGTGTCTCCAGGCGTATGTTACCACTCTTGATCAATGATAGATGCTGACTATTATCCTCGTCAGGTGTCAGATTAAATGCATAAAGAGTGTACCGTCTCAGGAAATCGTTTCGATCAATGGCCATAGCACTGTTCTTTAAATGTCTCCCTGTTGATAACACCAGTTGATAGAATTCACGAGTCACGCAACCATTAGGGAAGTCCGGTTGTAATGGTTTGGTGGGGAACTGGACACCGTCAACATATATTGCCAGATATTCTAGATTATAATTCTTAAAATTGAATGGGTTCTTGCCATAGTCGCCCGTAAAAGTGTCATTATCAACCATCGCTACCACCACAGACTATGTTATTGTTTGACTAAAACCCCTTGCTTGACTAAATAAAAATGATTGTAATGATACATGAACTCTGATAATTTATTTGACCAACATTTTATTGACTTGCACAATCTTACACAATTGTCTGAACATGTTGAACACAACTAAACACATTATGAACACACACACGGTTGCAACTTTTTCACAAAACGTGTTACCATTGTGTCATTTTTAAACAGATTAGAAGAATATTTAGATATCAACATATCATAGGTGATGCTTCTACACATGTGATTTAAGAAGTAGATACAGTGTTCACCACATGTGACCGATGTGACATCCTGAACTTGTTTGTCTGATAAATGTATCTCGTCACATGACATGTTTAAAAAGTCATAAATCGATTTAGGAAATATTGAATGATTTGGAGCATTTCCAAAACTGTCAAAAAAACACCCAACTCTCTCCAATATATAAACTGCCAGCCAATGCTCTCCAGGCTGGTCAGAGGGGTGTGTGTTAATTATCATAGCACTAGGTCTTATTTGTAGAGGTTGCTGGGGCAGTTTATCACAAGCCAAAACACCTGGCTGTCAGTTCCACAGTATTCATGATGCTTAATAGTAATCAACTAAAACCTGTCTGCGATGGGACACTTCAATCATACTATCATATACCGCATAAATTATTAGATTGATGGTATTAGGCAGCGGGTTCCTGAAACGTGTCTCCAGGCGTATGTTACCACTCTTGATCAATGATAGATGCTGACTATTATCCTCGTCAGGTGTCAGATTAAATGCATAAAGAGTGTACCGTCTCAGGAAATCGTTTCGATCAATGGCCATAGCACTGTTCTTTAAATGTCTCCCTGTTGATAACACCAGTTGATAGAATTCACGAGTCACGCAACCATTAGGGAAGTCCGGTTGTAATGGTTTGGTGGGGAACTGGACACCGTCAACATATATTGCCAGATATTCTAGATTATAATTCTTAAAATTGAATGGGTTCTTGCCATAGTCGCCCGTAAAAGTGTCATTATCAACCATCGCTACCACCACAGACTATGTTATTGTTTGACTAAAACCCCTTGCTTGACTAAATAAAAATGATTGTAATGATACATGAACTCTGATAATTTATTTGACCAACATTTTATTGACTTGCACAATCTTACACAATTGTCTGAACATGTTGAACACAACTAAACACATTATGAACACACACACGGTTGCAACTTTTTCACAAAACGTGTTACCATTGTGTCATTTTTAAACAGATTAGAAGAATATTTAGATATCAACATATCATAGGTGATGCTTCTACACATGTGATTTAAGAAGTAGATACAGTGTTCACCACATGTGACCGATGTGACATCCTGAACTTGTTTGTCTGATAAATGTATCTCGTCACATGACATGTTTAAAAAGTCATAAATCGATTTAGGAAATATTGAATGATTTGGAGCATTTCCAAAACTGTCAAAAAAACACCCAACTCTCTCCAATATATAAACTGCCAGCCAATGCTCTCCAGGCTGGTCAGAGGGGTGTGTGTTAATTATCATAGCACTAGGTCTTATTTGTAGAGGTTGCTGGGGCAGTTTATCACAAGCCAAAACACCTGGCTGTCAGTTCCACAGTATTCATGATGCTTAATAGTAATCAACTAAAACCTGTCTGCGATGGGACACTTCAATCATACTATCATATACCGCATAAATTATTAGATTGATGGTATTAGGCAGCGGGTTCCTGAAACGTGTCTCCAGGCGTATGTTACCACTCTTGATCAATGATAGATGCTGACTATTATCCTCGTCAGGTGTCAGATTAAATGCATAAAGAGTGTACCGTCTCAGGAAATCGTTTCGATCAATGGCCATAGCACTGTTCTTTAAATGTCTCCCTGTTGATAACACCAGTTGATAGAATTCACGAGTCACGCAACCATTAGGGAAGTCCGGTTGTAATGGTTTGGTGGGGAACTGGACACCGTCAACATATATTGCCAGATATTCTAGATTATAATTCTTAAAATTGAATGGGTTCTTGCCATAGTCGCCCGTAAAAGTGTCATTATCAACCATCGCTACCACCACAGACTATGTTATTGTTTGACTAAAACCCCTTGCTTGACTAAATAAAAATGATTGTAATGATACATGAACTCTGATAATTTATTTGACCAACATTTTATTGACTTGCACAATCTTACACAATTGTCTGAACATGTTGAACACAACTAAACACATTATGAACACACACACGGTTGCAACTTTTTCACAAAACGTGTTACCATTGTGTCATTTTTAAACAGATTAGAAGAATATTTAGATATCAACATATCATAGGTGATGCTTCTACACATGTGATTTAAGAAGTAGATACAGTGTTCACCACATGTGACCGATGTGACATCCTGAACTTGTTTGTCTGATAAATGTATCTCGTCACATGACATGTTTAAAAAGTCATAAATCGATTTAGGAAATATTGAATGATTTGGAGCATTTCCAAAACTGTCAAAAAAACACCCAACTCTCTCCAATATATAAACTGCCAGCCAATGCTCTCCAGGCTGGTCAGAGGGGTGTGTGTTAATTATCATAGCACTAGGTCTTATTTGTAGAGGTTGCTGGGGCAGTTTATCACAAGCCAAAACACCTGGCTGTCAGTTCCACAGTATTCATGATGCTTAATAGTAATCAACTAAAACCTGTCTGCGATGGGACACTTCAATCATACTATCATATACCGCATAAATTATTAGATTGATGGTATTAGGCAGCGGGTTCCTGAAACGTGTCTCCAGGCGTATGTTACCACTCTTGATCAATGATAGATGCTGACTATTATCCTCGTCAGGTGTCAGATTAAATGCATAAAGAGTGTACCGTCTCAGGAAATCGTTTCGATCAATGGCCATAGCACTGTTCTTTAAATGTCTCCCTGTTGATAACACCAGTTGATAGAATTCACGAGTCACGCAACCATTAGGGAAGTCCGGTTGTAATGGTTTGGTGGGGAACTGGACACCGTCAACATATATTGCCAGATATTCTAGATTATAATTCTTAAAATTGAATGGGTTCTTGCCATAGTCGCCCGTAAAAGTGTCATTATCAACCATCGCTACCACCACAGACTATGTTATTGTTTGACTAAAACCCCTTGCTTGACTAAATAAAAATGATTGTAATGATACATGAACTCTGATAATTTATTTGACCAACATTTTATTGACTTGCACAATCTTACACAATTGTCTGAACATGTTGAACACAACTAAACACATTATGAACACACACACGGTTGCAACTTTTTCACAAAACGTGTTACCATTGTGTCATTTTTAAACAGATTAGAAGAATATTTAGATATCAACATATCATAGGTGATGCTTCTACACATGTGATTTAAGAAGTAGATACAGTGTTCACCACATGTGACCGATGTGACATCCTGAACTTGTTTGTCTGATAAATGTATCTCGTCACATGACATGTTTAAAAAGTCATAAATCGATTTAGGAAATATTGAATGATTTGGAGCATTTCCAAAACTGTCAAAAAAACACCCAACTCTCTCCAATATATAAACTGCCAGCCAATGCTCTCCAGGCTGGTCAGAGGGGTGTGTGTTAATTATCATAGCACTAGGTCTTATTTGTAGAGGTTGCTGGGGCAGTTTATCACAAGCCAAAACACCTGGCTGTCAGTTCCACAGTATTCATGATGCTTAATAGTAATCAACTAAAACCTGTCTGCGATGGGACACTTCAATCATACTATCATATACCGCATAAATTATTAGATTGATGGTATTAGGCAGCGGGTTCCTGAAACGTGTCTCCAGGCGTATGTTACCACTCTTGATCAATGATAGATGCTGACTATTATCCTCGTCAGGTGTCAGATTAAATGCATAAAGAGTGTACCGTCTCAGGAAATCGTTTCGATCAATGGCCATAGCACTGTTCTTTAAATGTCTCCCTGTTGATAACACCAGTTGATAGAATTCACGAGTCACGCAACCATTAGGGAAGTCCGGTTGTAATGGTTTGGTGGGGAACTGGACACCGTCAACATATATTGCCAGATATTCTAGATTATAATTCTTAAAATTGAATGGGTTCTTGCCATAGTCGCCCGTAAAAGTGTCATTATCAACCATCGCTACCACCACAGACTATGTTATTGTTTGACTAAAACCCCTTGCTTGACTAAATAAAAATGATTGTAATGATACATGAACTCTGATAATTTATTTGACCAACATTTTATTGACTTGCACAATCTTACACAATTTGTCTGAACATGTTGAACACAACTAAACACATTATGAACACACACACGGTTGCAACTTTTTCACAAAACGTGTTACCATTGTGTCATTTTTAAACAGATTAGAAGAATATTTAGATATCAACATATCATAGGTGATGCTTCTACACATGTGATTTAAGAAGTAGATACAGTGTTCACCACATGTGACCGATGTGACATCCTGAACTTGTTTGTCTGATAAATGTATCTCGTCACATGACATGTTTAAAAAGTCATAAATCGATTTAGGAAATATTGAATGATTTGGAGCATTTCCAAAACTGTCAAAAAAACACCCAACTCTCTCCAATATATAAACTGCCAGCCAATGCTCTCCAGGCTGGTCAGAGGGGTGTGTGTTAATTATCATAGCACTAGGTCTTATTTGTAGAGGTTGCTGGGGCAGTTTATCACAAGCCAAAACACCTGGCTGTCAGTTCCACAGTATTCATGATGCTTAATAGTAATCAACTAAAACCTGTCTGCGATGGGACACTTCAATCATACTATCATATACCGCATAAATTATTAGATTGATGGTATTAGGCAGCGGGTTCCTGA
Organism: Nansenia antarctica; assembly: GCF_963989245.1. Lineage (NCBI taxonomy): Eukaryota > Metazoa > Chordata > Actinopteri > Argentiniformes > Microstomatidae > Nansenia > Nansenia antarctica. Next base: position 82,202,083 of record NC_137674.1, read on the forward strand.
AACGTGTCTCCAGGCGTATGTTACCACTCTTGATCAATGATAGATGCTGACTATTATCCTCGTCAGGTGTCAGATTAAATGCATAAAGAGTGTACCGTCTCAGGAAATCGTTTCGATCAATGGCCATAGCACTGTTCTTTAAATGTCTCCCTGTTGATAACACCAGTTGATAGAATTCACGAGTCACGCAACCATTAGGGAAGTCCGGTTGTAATGGTTTGGTGGGGAACTGGACACCGTCAACATATATTGCCAGATATTCTAGATTATAATTCTTAAAATTGAATGGGTTCTTGCCATAGTCGCCCGTAAAAGTGTCATTATCAACCATCGCTACCACCACAGACTATGTTATTGTTTGACTAAAACCCCTTGCTTGACTAAATAAAAATGATTGTAATGATACATGAACTCTGATAATTTATTTGACCAACATTTTATTGACTTGCACAATCTTACACAATTTGTCTGAACATGTTGAACACAACTAAACACATTATGAACACACACACGGTTGCAACTTTTTCACAAAACGTGTTACCATTGTGTCATTTTTAAACAGATTAGAAGAATATTTAGATATCAACATATAATAGGTGATGCTTCTACACATGTGATTTAAGAAGTAGATACAGTGTTCACCACATGTGACCGATGTGACATCCTGAACTTGTTTGTCTGATAAATGTATCTCGTCACATGACATGTTTAAAAAGTCATAAATCGATTTAGGAAATATTGAATGATTTGGAGCATTTCCAAAACTGTCAAAAAAACACCCAACTCTCTCCAATATATAAACTGCCAGCCAATGCTCTCCAGGCTGGTCAGAGGGGTGTGTGTTAATTATCATAGCACTAGGTCTTATTTGTAGAGGTTGCTGGGGCAGTTTATCACAAGCCAAAACACCTGGCTGTCAGTTCCACAGTATTCATGATGCTTAATAGTAATCAACTAAAACCTGTCTGCGATGGGACACTTCAATCATACTATCATATACCGCATAAATTATTAGATTGATGGTATTAGGCAGCGGGTTCCTGAAACGTGTCTCCAGGCGTATGTTACCACTCTTGATCAATGATAGATGCTGACTATTATCCTCGTCAGGTGTCAGATTAAATGCATAAAGAGTGTACCGTCTCAGGAAATCGTTTCGATCAATGGCCATAGCACTGTTCTTTAAATGTCTCCCTGTTGATAACACCAGTTGATAGAATTCACGAGTCACGCAACCATTAGGGAAGTCCGGTTGTAATGGTTTGGTGGGGAACTGGACACCGTCAACATATATTGCCAGATATTCTAGATTATAATTCTTAAAATTGAATGGGTTCTTGCCATAGTCGCCCGTAAAAGTGTCATTATCAACCATCGCTACCACCACAGACTATGTTATTGTTTGACTAAAACCCCTTGCTTGACTAAATAAAAATGATTGTAATGATACATGAACTCTGATAATTTATTTGACCAACATTTTATTGACTTGCACAATCTTACACAATTGTCTGAACATGTTGAACACAACTAAACACATTATGAACACACACACGGTTGCAACTTTTTCACAAAACGTGTTACCATTGTGTCATTTTTAAACAGATTAGAAGAATATTTAGATATCAACATATCATAGGTGATGCTTCTACACATGTGATTTAAGAAGTAGATACAGTGTTCACCACATGTGACCGATGTGACATCCTGAACTTGTTTGTCTGATAAATGTATCTCGTCACATGACATGTTTAAAAAGTCATAAATCGATTTAGGAAATATTGAATGATTTGGAGCATTTCCAAAACTGTCAAAAAAACACCCAACTCTCTCCAATATATAAACTGCCAGCCAATGCTCTCCAGGCTGGTCAGAGGGGTGTGTGTTAATTATCATAGCACTAGGTCTTATTTGTAGAGGTTGCTGGGGCAGTTTATCACAAGCCAAAACACCTGGCTGTCAGTTCCACAGTATTCATGATGCTTAATAGTAATCAACTAAAACCTGTCTGCGATGGGACACTTCAATCATACTATCATATACCGCATAAATTATTAGATTGATGGTATTAGGCAGCGGGTTCCTGAAACGTGTCTCCAGGCGTATGTTACCACTCTTGATCAATGATAGATGCTGACTATTATCCTCGTCAGGTGTCAGATTAAATGCATAAAGAGTGTACCGTCTCAGGAAATCGTTTCGATCAATGGCCATAGCACTGTTCTTTAAATGTCTCCCTGTTGATAACACCAGTTGATAGAATTCACGAGTCACGCAACCATTAGGGAAGTCCGGTTGTAATGGTTTGGTGGGGAACTGGACACCGTCAACATATATTGCCAGATATTCTAGATTATAATTCTTAAAATTGAATGGGTTCTTGCCATAGTCGCCCGTAAAAGTGTCATTATCAACCATCGCTACCACCACAGACTATGTTATTGTTTGACTAAAACCCCTTGCTTGACTAAATAAAAATGATTGTAATGATACATGAACTCTGATAATTTATTTGACCAACATTTTATTGACTTGCACAATCTTACACAATTGTCTGAACATGTTGAACACAACTAAACACATTATGAACACACACACGGTTGCAACTTTTTCACAAAACGTGTTACCATTGTGTCATTTTTAAACAGATTAGAAGAATATTTAGATATCAACATATCATAGGTGATGCTTCTACACATGTGATTTAAGAAGTAGATACAGTGTTCACCACATGTGACCGATGTGACATCCTGAACTTGTTTGTCTGATAAATGTATCTCGTCACATGACATGTTTAAAAAGTCATAAATCGATTTAGGAAATATTGAATGATTTGGAGCATTTCCAAAACTGTCAAAAAAACACCCAACTCTCTCCAATATATAAACTGCCAGCCAATGCTCTCCAGGCTGGTCAGAGGGGTGTGTGTTAATTATCATAGCACTAGGTCTTATTTGTAGAGGTTGCTGGGGCAGTTTATCACAAGCCAAAACACCTGGCTGTCAGTTCCACAGTATTCATGATGCTTAATAGTAATCAACTAAAACCTGTCTGCGATGGGACACTTCAATCATACTATCATATACCGCATAAATTATTAGATTGATGGTATTAGGCAGCGGGTTCCTGAAACGTGTCTCCAGGCGTATGTTACCACTCTTGATCAATGATAGATGCTGACTATTATCCTCGTCAGGTGTCAGATTAAATGCATAAAGAGTGTACCGTCTCAGGAAATCGTTTCGATCAATGGCCATAGCACTGTTCTTTAAATGTCTCCCTGTTGATAACACCAGTTGATAGAATTCACGAGTCACGCAACCATTAGGGAAGTCCGGTTGTAATGGTTTGGTGGGGAACTGGACACCGTCAACATATATTGCCAGATATTCTAGATTATAATTCTTAAAATTGAATGGGTTCTTGCCATAGTCGCCCGTAAAAGTGTCATTATCAACCATCGCTACCACCACAGACTATGTTATTGTTTGACTAAAACCCATTGCTTGACTAAATAAAAATGATTGTAATGATACATGAACTCTGATAATTTATTTGACCAACATTTTATTGACTTGCACAATCTTACACAATTGTCTGAACATGTTGAACACAACTAAACACATTATGAACACACACACGGTTGCAACTTTTTCACAAAACGTGTTACCATTGTGTCATTTTTAAACAGATTAGAAGAATATTTAGATATCAACATATCATAGGTGATGCTTCTACACATGTGATTTAAGAAGTAGATACAGTGTTCACCACATGTGACCGATGTGACATCCTGAACTTGTTTGTCTGATAAATGTATCTCGTCACATGACATGTTTAAAAAGTCATAAATCGATTTAGGAAATATTGAATGATTTGGAGCATTTCCAAAACTGTCAAAAAAACACCCAACTCTCTCCAATATATAAACTGCCAGCCAATGCTCTCCAGGCTGGTCAGAGGGGTGTGTGTTAATTATCATAGCACTAGGTCTTATTTGTAGAGGTTGCTGGGGCAGTTTATCACAAGCCAATACACCTGGCTGTCAGTTCCACAGTATTCATGATGCTTAATAGTAATCAACTAAAACCTGTCTGCGATGGGACACTTCAATCATACTATCATATACCGCATAAATTATTAGATTGATGGTATTAGGCAGCGGGTTCCTGAAACGTGTCTCCAGGCGTATGTTACCACTCTTGATCAATGATAGATGCTGACTATTATCCTCGTCAGGTGTCAGATTAAATGCATAAAGAGTGTACCGTCTCAGGAAATCGTTTCGATCAATGGCCATAGCACTGTTCTTTAAATGTCTCCCTGTTGATAACACCAGTTGATAGAATTCACGAGTCACGCAACCATTAGGGAAGTCCGGTTGTAATGGTTTGGTGGGGAACTGGACACCGTCAACATATATTGCCAGATATTCTAGATTATAATTCTTAAAATTGAATGGGTTCTTGCCATAGTCGCCCGTAAAAGTGTCATTATCAACCATCGCTACCACCACAGACTATGTTATTGTTTGACTAAAACCCCTTGCTTGACTAAATAAAAATGATTGTAATGATACATGAACTCTGATAATTTATTTGACCAACATTTTATTGACTTGCACAATCTTACACAATTGTCTGAACATGTTGAACACAACTAAACACATTATGAACACACACACGGTTGCAACTTTTTCACAAAACGTGTTACCATTGTGTCATTTTTAAACAGATTAGAAGAATATTTAGATATCAACATATCATAGGTGATGCTTCTACACATGTGATTTAAGAAGTAGATACAGTGTTCACCACATGTGACCGATGTGACATCCTGAACTTGTTTGTCTGATAAATGTATCTCGTCACATGACATGTTTAAAAAGTCATAAATCGATTTAGGAAATATTGAATGATTTGGAGCATTTCCAAAACTGTCAAAAAAACACCCAACTCTCTCCAATATATAAACTGCCAGCCAATGCTCTCCAGGCTGGTCAGAGGGGTGTGTGTTAATTATCATAGCACTAGGTCTTATTTGTAGAGGTTGCTGGGGCAGTTTATCACAAGCCAAAACACCTGGCTGTCAGTTCCACAGTATTCATGATGCTTAATAGTAATCAACTAAAACCTGTCTGCGATGGGACACTTCAATCATACTATCATATACCGCATAAATTATTAGATTGATGGTATTAGGCAGCGGGTTCCTGAAACGTGTCTCCAGGCGTATGTTACCACTCTTGATCAATGATAGATGCTGACTATTATCCTCGTCAGGTGTCAGATTAAATGCATAAAGAGTGTACCGTCTCAGGAAATCGTTTCGATCAATGGCCATAGCACTGTTCTTTAAATGTCTCCCTGTTGATAACACCAGTTGATAGAATTCACGAGTCACGCAACCATTAGGGAAGTCCGGTTGTAATGGTTTGGTGGGGAACTGGACACCGTCAACATATATTGCCAGATATTCTAGATTATAATTCTTAAAATTGAATGGGTTCTTGCCATAGTCGCCCGTAAAAGTGTCATTATCAACCATCGCTACCACCACAGACTATGTTATTGTTTGACTAAAACCCCTTGCTTGACTAAATAAAAATGATTGTAATGATACATGAACTCTGATAATTTATTTGACCAACATTTTATTGACTTGCACAATCTTACACAATTGTCTGAACATGTTGAACACAACTAAACACATTATGAACACACACACGGTTGCAACTTTTTCACAAAACGTGTTACCATTGTGTCATTTTTAAACAGATTAGAAGAATATTTAGATATCAACATATCATAGGTGATGCTTCTACACATGTGATTTAAGAAGTAGATACAGTGTTCACCACATGTGACCGATGTGACATCCTGAACTTGTTTGTCTGATAAATGTATCTCGTCACATGACATGTTTAAAAAGTCATAAATCGATTTAGGAAATATTGAATGATTTGGAGCATTTCCAAAACTGTCAAAAAAACACCCAACTCTCTCCAATATATAAACTGCCAGCCAATGCTCTCCAGGCTGGTCAGAGGGGTGTGTGTTAATTATCATAGCACTAGGTCTTATTTGTAGAGGTTGCTGGGGCAGTTTATCACAAGCCAAAACACCTGGCTGTCAGTTCCACAGTATTCATGATGCTTAATAGTAATCAACTAAAACCTGTCTGCGATGGGACACTTCAATCATACTATCATATACCGCATAAATTATTAGATTGATGGTATTAGGCAGCGGGTTCCTGAAACGTGTCTCCAGGCGTATGTTACCACTCTTGATCAATGATAGATGCTGACTATTATCCTCGTCAGGTGTCAGATTAAATGCATAAAGAGTGTACCGTCTCAGGAAATCGTTTCGATCAATGGCCATAGCACTGTTCTTTAAATGTCTCCCTGTTGATAACACCAGTTGATAGAATTCACGAGTCACGCAACCATTAGGGAAGTCCGGTTGTAATGGTTTGGTGGGGAACTGGACACCGTCAACATATATTGCCAGATATTCTAGATTATAATTCTTAAAATTGAATGGGTTCTTGCCATAGTCGCCCGTAAAAGTGTCATTATCAACCATCGCTACCACCACAGACTATGTTATTGTTTGACTAAAACCCCTTGCTTGACTAAATAAAAATGATTGTAATGATACATGAACTCTGATAATTTATTTGACCAACATTTTATTGACTTGCACAATCTTACACAATTGTCTGAACATGTTGAACACAACTAAACACATTATGAACACACACACGGTTGCAACTTTTTCACAAAACGTGTTACCATTGTGTCATTTTTAAACAGATTAGAAGAATATTTAGATATCAACATATCATAGGTGATGCTTCTACACATGTGATTTAAGAAGTAGATACAGTGTTCACCACATGTGACCGATGTGACATCCTGAACTTGTTTGTCTGATAAATGTATCTCGTCACATGACATGTTTAAAAAGTCATAAATCGATTTAGGAAATATTGAATGATTTGGAGCATTTCCAAAACTGTCAAAAAAACACCCAACTCTCTCCAATATATAAACTGCCAGCCAATGCTCTCCAGGCTGGTCAGAGGGGTGTGTGTTAATTATCATAGCACTAGGTCTTATTTGTAGAGGTTGCTGGGGCAGTTTATCACAAGCCAAAACACCTGGCTGTCAGTTCCACAGTATTCATGATGCTTAATAGTAATCAACTAAAACCTATCTGCGATGGGACACTTCAATCATACTATCATATACCGCATAAATTATTAGATTGATGGTATTAGGCAGCGGGTTCCTGAAACGTGTCTCCAGGCGTATGTTACCACTCTTGATCAATGATAGATGCTGACTATTATCCTCGTCAGGTGTCAGATTAAATGCTTAAAGAGTGTACCGTCTCAGGAAATCGTTTCGATCAATGGCCATAGCACTGTTCTTTAAATGTCTCCCTGTTGATAACACCAGTTGATAGAATTCACGAGTCACGCAACCATTAGGGAAGTCCGGTTGTAATGGTTTGGTGGGGAACTGGACACCGTCAACATATATTGCCAGATATTCTAGATTATAATTCTTAAAATTGAATGGGTTCTTGCCATAGTCGCCCGTAAAAGTGTCATTATCAACCATCGCTACCACCACAGACTATGTTATTGTTTGACTAAAACCCCTTGCTTGACTAAATAAAAATGATTGTAATGATACATGAACTCTGATAATTTATTTGACCAACATTTTATTGACTTGCACAATCTTACACAATTGTCTGAACATGTTGAACACAACTAAACACATTATGAACACACACACGGTTGCAACTTTTTCACAAAACGTGTTACCATTGTGTCATTTTTAAACAGATTAGAAGAATATTTAGATATCAACATATCATAGGTGATGCTTCTACACATGTGATTTAAGAAGTAGATACAGTGTTCACCACATGTGACCGATGTGACATCCTGAACTTGTTTGTCTGATAAATGTATCTCGTCACATGACATGTTTAAAAAGTCATAAATCGATTTAGGAAATATTGAATGATTTGGAGCATTTCCAAAACTGTCAAAAAAACACCCAACTCTCTCCAATATATAAACTGCCAGCCAATGCTCTCCAGGCTGGTCAGAGGGGTGTGTGTTAATTATCATAGCACTAGGTCTTATTTGTAGAGGTTGCTGGGGCAGTTTATCACAAGCCAATACACCTGGCTGTCAGTTCCACAGTATTCATGATGCTTAATAGTAATCAACTAAAACCTGTCTGCGATGGGACACTTCAATCATACTATCATATACCGCATAAATTATTAGATTGATGGTATTAGGCAGCGGGTTCCTGAAACGTGTCTCCAGGCGTATGTTACCACTCTTGATCAATGATAGATGCTGACTATTATCCTCGTCAGGTGTCAGATTAAATGCATAAAGAGTGTACCGTCTCAGGAAATCGTTTCGATCAATGGCCATAGCACTGTTCTTTAAATGTCTCCCTGTTGATAACACCAGTTGATAGAATTCACGAGTCACGCAACCATTAGGGAAGTCCGGTTGTAATGGTTTGGTGGGGAACTGGACACCGTCAACATATATTGCCAGATATTCTAGATTATAATTCTTAAAATTGAATGGGTTCTTGCCATAGTCGCCCGTAAAAGTGTCATTATCAACCATCGCTACCACCACAGACTATGTTATTGTTTGACTAAAACCCCTTGCTTGACTAAATAAAAATGATTGTAATGATACATGAACTCTGATAATTTATTTGACCAACATTTTATTGACTTGCACAATCTTACACAATTGTCTGAACATGTTGAACACAACTAAACACATTATGAACACACACACGGTTGCAACTTTTTCACAAAACGTGTTACCATTGTGTCATTTTTAAACAGATTAGAAGAATATTTAGATATCAACATATCATAGGTGATGCTTCTACACATGTGATTTAAGAAGTAGATACAGTGTTCACCACATGTGACCGATGTGACATCCTGAACTTGTTTGTCTGATAAATGTATCTCGTCACATGACATGTTTAAAAAGTCATAAATCGATTTAGGAAATATTGAATGATTTGGAGCATTTCCAAAACTGTCAAAAAAACACCCAACTCTCTCCAATATATAAACTGCCAGCCAATGCTCTCCAGGCTGGTCAGAGGGGTGTGTGTTAATTATCATAGCACTAGGTCTTATTTGTAGAGGTTGCTGGGGCAGTTTATCACAAGCCAAAACACCTGGCTGTCAGTTCCACAGTATTCATGATGCTTAATAGTAATCAACTAAAACCTGTCTGCGATGGGACACTTCAATCATACTATCATATACCGCATAAATTATTAGATTGATGGTATTAGGCAGCGGGTTCCTGAAACGTGTCTCCAGGCGTATGTTACCACTCTTGATCAATGATAGATGCTGACTATTATCCTCGTCAGGTGTCAGATTAAATGCATAAAGAGTGTACCGTCTCAGGAAATCGTTTCGATCAATGGCCATAGCACTGTTCTTTAAATGTCTCCCTGTTGATAACACCAGTTGATAGAATTCACGAGTCACGCAACCATTAGGGAAGTCCGGTTGTAATGGTTTGGTGGGGAACTGGACACCGTCAACATATATTGCCAGATATTCTAGATTATAATTCTTAAAATTGAATGGGTTCTTGCCATAGTCGCCCGTAAAAGTGTCATTATCAACCATCGCTACCACCACAGACTATGTTATTGTTTGACTAAAACCCCTTGCTTGACTAAATAAAAATGATTGTAATGATACATGAACTCTGATAATTTATTTGACCAACATTTTATTGACTTGCACAATCTTACACAATTGTCTGAACATGTTGAACACAACTAAACACATTATGAACACACACACGGTTGCAACTTTTTCACAAAACGTGTTACCATTGTGTCATTTTTAAACAGATTAGAAGAATATTTAGATATCAACATATCATAGGTGATGCTTCTACACATGTGATTTAAGAAGTAGATACAGTGTTCACCACATGTGACCGATGTGACATCCTGAACTTGTTTGTCTGATAAATGTATCTCGTCACATGACATGTTTAAAAAGTCATAAATCGATTTAGGAAATATTGAATGATTTGGAGCATTTCCAAAACTGTCAAAAAAACACCCAACTCTCTCCAATATATAAACTGCCAGCCAATGCTCTCCAGGCTGGTCAGAGGGGTGTGTGTTAATTATCATAGCACTAGGTCTTATTTGTAGAGGTTGCTGGGGCAGTTTATCACAAGCCAAAACACCTGGCTGTCAGTTCCACAGTATTCATGATGCTTAATAGTAATCAACTAAAACCTGTCTGCGATGGGACACTTCAATCATACTATCATATACCGCATAAATTATTAGATTGATGGTATTAGGCAGCGGGTTCCTGAAACGTGTCTCCAGGCGTATGTTACCACTCTTGATCAATGATAGATGCTGACTATTATCCTCGTCAGGTGTCAGATTAAATGCATAAAGAGTGTACCGTCTCAGGAAATCGTTTCGATCAATGGCCATAGCACTGTTCTTTAAATGTCTCCCTGTTGATAACACCAGTTGATAGAATTCACGAGTCACGCAACCATTAGGGAAGTCCGGTTGTAATGGTTTGGTGGGGAACTGGACACCGTCAACATATATTGCCAGATATTCTAGATTATAATTCTTAAAATTGAATGGGTTCTTGCCATAGTCGCCCGTAAAAGTGTCATTATCAACCATCGCTACCACCACAGACTATGTTATTGTTTGACTAAAACCCCTTGCTTGACTAAATAAAAATGATTGTAATGATACATGAACTCTGATAATTTATTTGACCAACATTTTATTGACTTGCACAATCTTACACAATTGTCTGAACATGTTGAACACAACTAAACACATTATGAACACACACACGGTTGCAACTTTTTCACAAAACGTGTTACCATTGTGTCATTTTTAAACAGATTAGAAGAATATTTAGATATCAACATATCATAGGTGATGCTTCTACACATGTGATTTAAGAAGTAGATACAGTGTTCACCACATGTGACCGATGTGACATCCTGAACTTGTTTGTCTGATAAATGTATCTCGTCACATGACATGTTTAAAAAGTCATAAATCGATTTAGGAAATATTGAATGATTTGGAGCATTTCCAAAACTGTCAAAAAAACACCCAACTCTCTCCAATATATAAACTGCCAGCCAATGCTCTCCAGGCTGGTCAGAGGGGTGTGTGTTAATTATCATAGCACTAGGTCTTATTTGTAGAGGTTGCTGGGGCAGTTTATCACAAGCCAAAACACCTGGCTGTCAGTTCCACAGTATTCATGATGCTTAATAGTAATCAACTAAAACCTATCTGCGATGGGACACTTCAATCATACTATCATATACCGCATAAATTATTAGATTGATGGTATTAGGCAGCGGGTTCCTGAAACGTGTCTCCAGGCGTATGTTACCACTCTTGATCAATGATAGATGCTGACTATTATCCTCGTCAGGTGTCAGATTAAATGCTTAAAGAGTGTACCGTCTCAGGAAATCGTTTCGATCAATGGCCATAGCACTGTTCTTTAAATGTCTCCCTGTTGATAACACCAGTTGATAGAATTCACGAGTCACGCAACCATTAGGGAAGTCCGGTTGTAATGGTTTGGTGGGGAACTGGACACCGTCAACATATATTGCCAGATATTCTAGATTATAATTCTTAAAATTGAATGGGTTCTTGCCATAGTCGCCCGTAAAAGTGTCATTATCAACCATCGCTACCACCACAGACTATGTTATTGTTTGACTAAAACCCCTTGCTTGACTAAATAAAAATGATTGTAATGATACATGAACTCTGATAATTTATTTGACCAACATTTTATTGACTTGCACAATCTTACACAATTGTCTGAACATGTTGAACACAACTAAACACATTATGAACACACACACGGTTGCAACTTTTTCACAAAACGTGTTACCATTGTGTCATTTTTAAACAGATTAGAAGAATATTTAGATATCAACATATCATAGGTGATGCTTCTACACATGTGATTTAAGAAGTAGATACAGTGTTCACCACATGTGACCGATGTGACATCCTGAACTTGTTTGTCTGATAAATGTATCTCGTCACATGACATGTTTAAAAAGTCATAAATCGATTTAGGAAATATTGAATGATTTGGAGCATTTCCAAAACTGTCAAAAAAACACCCAACTCTCTCCAATATATAAACTGCCAGCCAATGCTCTCCAGGCTGGTCAGAGGGGTGTGTGTTAATTATCATAGCACTAGGTCTTATTTGTAGAGGTTGCTGGGGCAGTTTATCACAAGCCAAAACACCTGGCTGTCAGTTCCACAGTATTCATGATGCTTAATAGTAATCAACTAAAACCTGTCTGCGATGGGACACTTCAATCATACTATCATATACCGCATAAATTATTAGATTGATGGTATTAGGCAGCGGGTTCCTGAAACGTGTCTCCAGGCGTATGTTACCACTCTTGATCAATGATAGATGCTGACTATTATCCTCGTCAGGTGTCAGATTAAATGCATAAAGAGTGTACCGTCTCAGGAAATCGTTTCGATCAATGGCCATAGCACTGTTCTTTAAATGTCTCCCTGTTGATAACACCAGTTGATAGAATTCACGAGTCACGCAACCATTAGGGAAGTCCGGTTGTAATGGTTTGGTGGGGAACTGGACACCGTCAACATATATTGCCAGATATTCTAGATTATAATTCTTAAAATTGAATGGGTTCTTGTCATAGTCGCCCGTAAAAGTGTCATTATCAACCATCGCTACCACCACAGACTATGTTATTGTTTGACTAAAACCCCTTGCTTGACTAAATAAAAATGATTGTAATGATACATGAACTCTGATAATTTATTTGACCAACATTTTATTGACTTGCACAATCTTACACAATTGTCTGAACATGTTGAACACAACTAAACACATTATGAACACACACACGGTTGCAACTTTTTCACAAAACGTGTTACCATTGTGTCATTTTTAAACAGATTAGAAGAATATTTAGATATCAACATATCATAGGTGATGCTTCTACACATGTGATTTAAGAAGTAGATACAGTGTTCACCACATGTGACCGATGTGACATCCTGAACTTGTTTGTCTGATAAATGTATCTCGTCACATGACATGTTTAAAGAGTCATAAATCGATTTAGGAAATATTGAATGATTTGGAGCATTTCCAAAACTGTCAAAAAAACACCCAACTCTCTCCAATATATAAACTGCCAGCCAATGCTCTCCAGGCTGGTCAGAGGGGTGTGTGTTAATTATCATAGCACTAGGTCTTATTTGTAGAGGTTGCTGGGGCAGTTTATCACAAGCCAAAACACCTGGCTGTCAGTTCCACAGTATTCATGATGCTTAATAGTAATCAACTAAAACCTGTCTGCGATGGGACACTTCAATCATACTATCATATACCGCATAAATTATTAGATTGATGGTATTAGGCAGCGGGTTCCTGAAACGTGTCTCCAGGCGTATGTTACCACTCTTGATCAATGATAGATGCTGACTATTATCCTCGTCAGGTGTCAGATTAAATGCATAAAGAGTGTACCGTCTCAGGAAATCGTTTCGATCAATGGCCATAGCACTGTTCTTTAAATGTCTCCCTGTTGATAACACCAGTTGATAGAATTCACGAGTCACGCAACCATTAGGGAAGTCCGGTTGTAATGGTTTGGTGGGGAACTGGACACCGTCAACATATATTGCCAGATATTCTAGATTATAATTCTTAAAATTGAATGGGTTCTTGCCATAGTCGCCCGTAAAAGTGTCATTATCAACCATCGCTACCACCACAGACTATGTTATTGTTTGACTAAAACCCCTTGCTTGACTAAATAAAAATGATTGTAATGATACATGAACTCTGATAATTTATTTGACCAACATTTTATTGACTTGCACAATCTTACACAATTGTCTGAACATGTTGAACACAACTAAACACATTATGAACACACACACGGTTGCAACTTTTTCACAAAACGTGTTACCATTGTGTCATTTTTAAACAGATTAGAAGAATATTTAGATATCAACATATCATAGGTGATGCTTCTACACATGTGATTTAAGAAGTAGATACAGTGTTCACCACATGTGACCGATGTGACATCCTGAACTTGTTTGTCTGATAAATGTATCTCGTCACATGACATGTTTAAAAAGTCATAAATCGATTTAGGAAATATTGAATGATTTGGAGCATTTCCAAAACTGTCAAAAAAACACCCAACTCTCTCCAATATATAAACTGCCAGCCAATGCTCTCCAGGCTGGTCAGAGGGGTGTGTGTTAATTATCATAGCACTAGGTCTTATTTGTAGAGGTTGCTGGGGCAGTTTATCACAAGCCAAAACACCTGGCTGTCAGTTCCACAGTATTCATGATGCTTAATAGTAATCAACTAAAACCTGTCTGCGATGGGACACTTCAATCATACTATCATATACCGCATAAATTATTAGATTGATGGTATTAGGCAGCGGGTTCCTGAAACGTGTCTCCAGGCGTATGTTACCACTCTTGATCAATGATAGATGCTGACTATTATCCTCGTCAGGTGTCAGATTAAATGCTTAAAGAGTGTACCGTCTCAGGAAATCGTTTCGATCAATGGCCATAGCACTGTTCTTTAAATGTCTCCCTGTTGATAACACCAGTTGATAGAATTCACGAGTCACGCAACCATTAGGGAAGTCCGGTTGTAATGGTTTGGTGGGGAACTGGACACCGTCAACATATATTGCCAGATATTCTAGATTATAATTCTTAAAATTGAATGGGTTCTTGCCATAGTCGCCCGTAAAAGTGTCATTATCAACCATCGCTACCACCACAGACTATGTTATTGTTTGACTAAAACCCCTTGCTTGACTAAATAAAAATGATTGTAATGATACATGAACTCTGATAATTTATTTGACCAACATTTTATTGACTTGCACAATCTTACACAATTGTCTGAACATGTTGAACACAACTAAACACATTATGAACACACACACGGTTGCAACTTTTTCACAAAACGTGTTACCATTGTGTCATTTTTAAACAGATTAGAAGAATATTTAGATATCAACATATCATAGGTGATGCTTCTACACATGTGATTTAAGAAGTAGATACAGTGTTCACCACATGTGACCGATGTGACATCCTGAACTTGTTTGTCTGATAAATGTATCTCGTCACATGACATGTTTAAAAAGTCATAAATCGATTTAGGAAATATTGAATGATTTGGAGCATTTCCAAAACTGTCAAAAAAACACCCAACTCTCTCCAATATATAAACTGCCAGCCAATGCTCTCCAGGCTGGTCAGAGGGGTGTGTGTTAATTATCATAGCACTAGGTCTTATTTGTAGAGGTTGCTGGGGCAGTTTATCACAAGCCAAAACACCTGGCTGTCAGTTCCACAGTATTCATGATGCTTAATAGTAATCAACTAAAACCTGTCTGCGATGGGACACTTCAATCATACTATCATATACCGCATAAATTATTAGATTGATGGTATTAGGCAGCGGGTTCCTGAAACGTGTCTCCAGGCGTATGTTACCACTCTTGATCAATGATAGATGCTGACT
This sequence comes from Nansenia antarctica, assembly GCF_963989245.1. Lineage (NCBI taxonomy): Eukaryota > Metazoa > Chordata > Actinopteri > Argentiniformes > Microstomatidae > Nansenia > Nansenia antarctica. The sequence continues at coordinate 82,217,781 of NC_137674.1, forward strand.
ATTATCCTCGTCAGGTGTCAGATTAAATGCATAAAGAGTGTACCGTCTCAGGAAATCGTTTCGATCAATGGCCATAGCACTGTTCTTTAAATGTCTCCCTGTTGATAACACCAGTTGATAGAATTCACGAGTCACGCAACCATTAGGGAAGTCCGGTTGTAATGGTTTGGTGGGGAACTGGACACCGTCAACATATATTGCCAGATATTCTAGATTATAATTCTTAAAATTGAATGGGTTCTTGTCATAGTCGCCCGTAAAAGTGTCATTATCAACCATCGCTACCACCACAGACTATGTTATTGTTTGACTAAAACCCCTTGCTTGACTAAATAAAAATGATTGTAATGATACATGAACTCTGATAATTTATTTGACCAACATTTTATTGACTTGCACAATCTTACACAATTGTCTGAACATGTTGAACACAACTAAACACATTATGAACACACACACGGTTGCAACTTTTTCACAAAACGTGTTACCATTGTGTCATTTTTAAACAGATTAGAAGAATATTTAGATATCAACATATCATAGGTGATGCTTCTACACATGTGATTTAAGAAGTAGATACAGTGTTCACCACATGTGACCGATGTGACATCCTGAACTTGTTTGTCTGATAAATGTATCTCGTCACATGACATGTTTAAAGAGTCATAAATCGATTTAGGAAATATTGAATGATTTGGAGCATTTCCAAAACTGTCAAAAAAACACCCAACTCTCTCCAATATATAAACTGCCAGCCAATGCTCTCCAGGCTGGTCAGAGGGGTGTGTGTTAATTATCATAGCACTAGGTCTTATTTGTAGAGGTTGCTGGGGCAGTTTATCACAAGCCAAAACACCTGGCTGTCAGTTCCACAGTATTCATGATGCTTAATAGTAATCAACTAAAACCTGTCTGCGATGGGACACTTCAATCATACTATCATATACCGCATAAATTATTAGATTGATGGTATTAGGCAGCGGGTTCCTGAAACGTGTCTCCAGGCGTATGTTACCACTCTTGATCAATGATAGATGCTGACTATTATCCTCGTCAGGTGTCAGATTAAATGCATAAAGAGTGTACCGTCTCAGGAAATCGTTTCGATCAATGGCCATAGCACTGTTCTTTAAATGTCTCCCTGTTGATAACACCAGTTGATAGAATTCACGAGTCACGCAACCATTAGGGAAGTCCGGTTGTAATGGTTTGGTGGGGAACTGGACACCGTCAACATATATTGCCAGATATTCTAGATTATAATTCTTAAAATTGAATGGGTTCTTGCCATAGTCGCCCGTAAAAGTGTCATTATCAACCATCGCTACCACCACAGACTATGTTATTGTTTGACTAAAACCCCTTGCTTGACTAAATAAAAATGATTGTAATGATACATGAACTCTGATAATTTATTTGACCAACATTTTATTGACTTGCACAATCTTACACAATTGTCTGAACATGTTGAACACAACTAAACACATTATGAACACACACACGGTTGCAACTTTTTCACAAAACGTGTTACCATTGTGTCATTTTTAAACAGATTAGAAGAATATTTAGATATCAACATATCATAGGTGATGCTTCTACACATGTGATTTAAGAAGTAGATACAGTGTTCACCACATGTGACCGATGTGACATCCTGAACTTGTTTGTCTGATAAATGTATCTCGTCACATGACATGTTTAAAAAGTCATAAATCGATTTAGGAAATATTGAATGATTTGGAGCATTTCCAAAACTGTCAAAAAAACACCCAACTCTCTCCAATATATAAACTGCCAGCCAATGCTCTCCAGGCTGGTCAGAGGGGTGTGTGTTAATTATCATAGCACTAGGTCTTATTTGTAGAGGTTGCTGGGGCAGTTTATCACAAGCCAAAACACCTGGCTGTCAGTTCCACAGTATTCATGATGCTTAATAGTAATCAACTAAAACCTGTCTGCGATGGGACACTTCAATCATACTATCATATACCGCATAAATTATTAGATTGATGGTATTAGGCAGCGGGTTCCTGAAACGTGTCTCCAGGCGTATGTTACCACTCTTGATCAATGATAGATGCTGACTATTATCCTCGTCAGGTGTCAGATTAAATGCATAAAGAGTGTACCGTCTCAGGAAATCGTTTCGATCAATGGCCATAGCACTGTTCTTTAAATGTCTCCCTGTTGATAACACCAGTTGATAGAATTCACGAGTCACGCAACCATTAGGGAAGTCCGGTTGTAATGGTTTGGTGGGGAACTGGACACCGTCAACATATATTGCCAGATATTCTAGATTATAATTCTTAAAATTGAATGGGTTCTTGCCATAGTCGCCCGTAAAAGTGTCATTATCAACCATCGCTACCACCACAGACTATGTTATTGTTTGACTAAAACCCCTTGCTTGACTAAATAAAAATGATTGTAATGATACATGAACTCTGATAATTTATTTGACCAACATTTTATTGACTTGCACAATCTTACACAATTGTCTGAACATGTTGAACACAACTAAACACATTATGAACACACACACGGTTGCAACTTTTTCACAAAACGTGTTACCATTGTGTCATTTTTAAACAGATTAGAAGAATATTTAGATATCAACATATCATAGGTGATGCTTCTACACATGTGATTTAAGAAGTAGATACAGTGTTCACCACATGTGACCGATGTGACATCCTGAACTTGTTTGTCTGATAAATGTATCTCGTCACATGACATGTTTAAAAAGTCATAAATCGATTTAGGAAATATTGAATGATTTGGAGCATTTCCAAAACTGTCAAAAAAACACCCAACTCTCTCCAATATATAAACTGCCAGCCAATGCTCTCCAGGCTGGTCAGAGGGGTGTGTGTTAATTATCATAGCACTAGGTCTTATTTGTAGAGGTTGCTGGGGCAGTTTATCACAAGCCAAAACACCTGGCTGTCAGTTCCACAGTATTCATGATGCTTAATAGTAATCAACTAAAACCTGTCTGCGATGGGACACTTCAATCATACTATCATATACCGCATAAATTATTAGATTGATGGTATTAGGCAGCGGGTTCCTGAAACGTGTCTCCAGGCGTATGTTACCACTCTTGATCAATGATAGATGCTGACTATTATCCTCGTCAGGTGTCAGATTAAATGCATAAAGAGTGTACCGTCTCAGGAAATCGTTTCGATCAATGGCCATAGCACTGTTCTTTAAATGTCTCCCTGTTGATAACACCAGTTGATAGAATTCACGAGTCACGCAACCATTAGGGAAGTCCGGTTGTAATGGTTTGGTGGGGAACTGGACACCGTCAACATATATTGCCAGATATTCTAGATTATAATTCTTAAAATTGAATGGGTTCTTGCCATAGTCGCCCGTAAAAGTGTCATTATCAACCATCGCTACCACCACAGACTATGTTATTGTTTGACTAAAACCCCTTGCTTGACTAAATAAAAATGATTGTAATGATACATGAACTCTGATAATTTATTTGACCAACATTTTATTGACTTGCACAATCTTACACAATTGTCTGAACATGTTGAACACAACTAAACACATTATGAACACACACACGGTTGCAACTTTTTCACAAAACGTGTTACCATTGTGTCATTTTTAAACAGATTAGAAGAATATTTAGATATCAACATATCATAGGTGATGCTTCTACACATGTGATTTAAGAAGTAGATACAGTGTTCACCACATGTGACCGATGTGACATCCTGAACTTGTTTGTCTGATAAATGTATCTCGTCACATGACATGTTTAAAAAGTCATAAATCGATTTAGGAAATATTGAATGATTTGGAGCATTTCCAAAACTGTCAAAAAAACACCCAACTCTCTCCAATATATAAACTGCCAGCCAATGCTCTCCAGGCTGGTCAGAGGGGTGTGTGTTAATTATCATAGCACTAGGTCTTATTTGTAGAGGTTGCTGGGGCAGTTTATCACAAGCCAAAACACCTGGCTGTCAGTTCCACAGTATTCATGATGCTTAATAGTAATCAACTAAAACCTGTCTGCGATGGGACACTTCAATCATACTATCATATACCGCATAAATTATTAGATTGATGGTATTAGGCAGCGGGTTCCTGAAACGTGTCTCCAGGCGTATGTTACCACTCTTGATCAATGATAGATGCTGACTATTATCCTCGTCAGGTGTCAGATTAAATGCATAAAGAGTGTACCGTCTCAGGAAATCGTTTCGATCAATGGCCATAGCACTGTTCTTTAAATGTCTCCCTGTTGATAACACCAGTTGATAGAATTCACGAGTCACGCAACCATTAGGGAAGTCCGGTTGTAATGGTTTGGTGGGGAACTGGACACCGTCAACATATATTGCCAGATATTCTAGATTATAATTCTTAAAATTGAATGGGTTCTTGTCATAGTCGCCCGTAAAAGTGTCATTATCAACCATCGCTACCACCACAGACTATGTTATTGTTTGACTAAAACCCCTTGCTTGACTAAATAAAAATGATTGTAATGATACATGAACTCTGATAATTTATTTGACCAACATTTTATTGACTTGCACAATCTTACACAATTGTCTGAACATGTTGAACACAACTAAACACATTATGAACACACACACGGTTGCAACTTTTTCACAAAACGTGTTACCATTGTGTCATTTTTAAACAGATTAGAAGAATATTTAGATATCAACATATCATAGGTGATGCTTCTACACATGTGATTTAAGAAGTAGATACAGTGTTCACCACATGTGACCGATGTGACATCCTGAACTTGTTTGTCTGATAAATGTATCTCGTCACATGACATGTTTAAAGAGTCATAAATCGATTTAGGAAATATTGAATGATTTGGAGCATTTCCAAAACTGTCAAAAAAACACCCAACTCTCTCCAATATATAAACTGCCAGCCAATGCTCTCCAGGCTGGTCAGAGGGGTGTGTGTTAATTATCATAGCACTAGGTCTTATTTGTAGAGGTTGCTGGGGCAGTTTATCACAAGCCAAAACACCTGGCTGTCAGTTCCACAGTATTCATGATGCTTAATAGTAATCAACTAAAACCTGTCTGCGATGGGACACTTCAATCATACTATCATATACCGCATAAATTATTAGATTGATGGTATTAGGCAGCGGGTTCCTGAAACGTGTCTCCAGGCGTATGTTACCACTCTTGATCAATGATAGATGCTGACTATTATCCTCGTCAGGTGTCAGATTAAATGCATAAAGAGTGTACCGTCTCAGGAAATCGTTTCGATCAATGGCCATAGCACTGTTCTTTAAATGTCTCCCTGTTGATAACACCAGTTGATAGAATTCACGAGTCACGCAACCATTAGGGAAGTCCGGTTGTAATGGTTTGGTGGGGAACTGGACACCGTCAACATATATTGCCAGATATTCTAGATTATAATTCTTAAAATTGAATGGGTTCTTGCCATAGTCGCCCGTAAAAGTGTCATTATCAACCATCGCTACCACCACAGACTATGTTATTGTTTGACTAAAACCCCTTGCTTGACTAAATAAAAATGATTGTAATGATACATGAACTCTGATAATTTATTTGACCAACATTTTATTGACTTGCACAATCTTACACAATTTGTCTGAACATGTTGAACACAACTAAACACATTATGAACACACACACGGTTGCAACTTTTTCACAAAACGTGTTACCATTGTGTCATTTTTAAACAGATTAGAAGAATATTTAGATATCAACATATCATAGGTGATGCTTCTACACATGTGATTTAAGAAGTAGATACAGTGTTCACCACATGTGACCGATGTGACATCCTGAACTTGTTTGTCTGATAAATGTATCTCGTCACATGACATGTTTAAAAAGTCATAAATCGATTTAGGAAATATTGAATGATTTGGAGCATTTCCAAAACTGTCAAAAAAACACCCAACTCTCTCCAATATATAAACTGCCAGCCAATGCTCTCCAGGCTGGTCAGAGGGGTGTGTGTTAATTATCATAGCACTAGGTCTTATTTGTAGAGGTTGCTGGGGCAGTTTATCACAAGCCAAAACACCTGGCTGTCAGTTCCACAGTATTCATGATGCTTAATAGTAATCAACTAAAACCTGTCTGCGATGGGACACTTCAATCATACTATCATATACCGCATAAATTATTAGATTGATGGTATTAGGCAGCGGGTTCCTGAAACGTGTCTCCAGGCGTATGTTACCACTCTTGATCAATGATAGATGCTGACTATTATCCTCGTCAGGTGTCAGATTAAATGCATAAAGAGTGTACCGTCTCAGGAAATCGTTTCGATCAATGGCCATAGCACTGTTCTTTAAATGTCTCCCTGTTGATAACACCAGTTGATAGAATTCACGAGTCACGCAACCATTAGGGAAGTCCGGTTGTAATGGTTTGGTGGGGAACTGGACACCGTCAACATATATTGCCAGATATTCTAGATTATAATTCTTAAAATTGAATGGGTTCTTGCCATAGTCGCCCGTAAAAGTGTCATTATCAACCATCGCTACCACCACAGACTATGTTATTGTTTGACTAAAACCCCTTGCTTGACTAAATAAAAATGATTGTAATGATACATGAACTCTGATAATTTATTTGACCAACATTTTATTGACTTGCACAATCTTACACAATTGTCTGAACATGTTGAACACAACTAAACACATTATGAACACACACACGGTTGCAACTTTTTCACAAAACGTGTTACCATTGTGTCATTTTTAAACAGATTAGAAGAATATTTAGATATCAACATATCATAGGTGATGCTTCTACACATGTGATTTAAGAAGTAGATACAGTGTTCACCACATGTGACCGATGTGACATCCTGAACTTGTTTGTCTGATAAATGTATCTCGTCACATGACATGTTTAAAAAGTCATAAATCGATTTAGGAAATATTGAATGATTTGGAGCATTTCCAAAACTGTCAAAAAAACACCCAACTCTCTCCAATATATAAACTGCCAGCCAATGCTCTCCAGGCTGGTCAGAGGGGTGTGTGTTAATTATCATAGCACTAGGTCTTATTTGTAGAGGTTGCTGGGGCAGTTTATCACAAGCCAAAACACCTGGCTGTCAGTTCCACAGTATTCATGATGCTTAATAGTAATCAACTAAAACCTGTCTGCGATGGGACACTTCAATCATACTATCATATACCGCATAAATTATTAGATTGATGGTATTAGGCAGCGATTTCCTGAAACGTGTCTCCAGGCGTATGTTACCACTCTTGATCAATGATAGATGCTGACTATTATCCTCGTCAGGTGTCAGATTAAATGCATAAAGAGTGTACCGTCTCAGGAAATCGTTTCGATCAATGGCCATAGCACTGTTCTTTAAATGTCTCCCTGTTGATAACACCAGTTGATAGAATTCACGAGTCACGCAACCATTAGGGAAGTCCGGTTGTAATGGTTTGGTGGGGAACTGGACACCGTCAACATATATTGCCAGATATTCTAGATTATAATTCTTAAAATTGAATGGGTTCTTGCCATAGTCGCCCGTAAAAGTGTCATTATCAACCATCGCTACCACCACAGACTATGTTATTGTTTGACTAAAACCCCTTGCTTGACTAAATAAAAATGATTGTAATGATACATGAACTCTGATAATTTATTTGACCAACATTTTATTGACTTGCACAATCTTACACAATTGTCTGAACATGTTGAACACAACTAAACACATTATGAACACACACACGGTTGCAACTTTTTCACAAAACGTGTTACCATTGTGTCATTTTTAAACAGATTAGAAGAATATTTAGATATCAACATATCATAGGTGATGCTTCTACACATGTGATTTAAGAAGTAGATACAGTGTTCACCACATGTGACCGATGTGACATCCTGAACTTGTTTGTCTGATAAATGTATCTCGTCACATGACATGTTTAAAAAGTCATAAATCGATTTAGGAAATATTGAATGATTTGGAGCATTTCCAAAACTGTCAAAAAAACACCCAACTCTCTCCAATATATAAACTGCCAGCCAATGCTCTCCAGGCTGGTCAGAGGGGTGTGTGTTAATTATCATAGCACTAGGTCTTATTTGTAGAGGTTGCTGGGGCAGTTTATCACAAGCCAAAACACCTGGCTGTCAGTTCCACAGTATTCATGATGCTTAATAGTAATCAACTAAAACCTGTCTGCGATGGGACACTTCAATCATACTATCATATACCGCATAAATTATTAGATTGATGGTATTAGGCAGCGGGTTCCTGAAACGTGTCTCCAGGCGTATGTTACCACTCTTGATCAATGATAGATGCTGACTATTATCCTCGTCAGGTGTCAGATTAAATGCATAAAGAGTGTACCGTCTCAGGAAATCGTTTCGATCAATGGCCATAGCACTGTTCTTTAAATGTCTCCCTGTTGATAACACCAGTTGATAGAATTCACGAGTCACGCAACCATTAGGGAAGTCCGGTTGTAATGGTTTGGTGGGGAACTGGACACCGTCAACATATATTGCCAGATATTCTAGATTATAATTCTTAAAATTGAATGGGTTCTTGTCATAGTCGCCCGTAAAAGTGTCATTATCAACCATCGCTACCACCACAGACTATGTTATTGTTTGACTAAAACCCCTTGCTTGACTAAATAAAAATGATTGTAATGATACATGAACTCTGATAATTTATTTGACCAACATTTTATTGACTTGCACAATCTTACACAATTGTCTGAACATGTTGAACACAACTAAACACATTATGAACACACACACGGTTGCAACTTTTTCACAAAACGTGTTACCATTGTGTCATTTTTAAACAGATTAGAAGAATATTTAGATATCAACATATCATAGGTGATGCTTCTACACATGTGATTTAAGAAGTAGATACAGTGTTCACCACATGTGACCGATGTGACATCCTGAACTTGTTTGTCTGATAAATGTATCTCGTCACATGACATGTTTAAAGGGTCATAAATCGATTTAGGAAATATTGAATGATTTGGAGCATTTCCAAAACTGTCAAAAAAACACCCAACTCTCTCCAATATATAAACTGCCAGCCAATGCTCTCCAGGCTGGTCAGAGGGGTGTGTGTTAATTATCATAGCACTAGGTCTTATTTGTAGAGGTTGCTGGGGCAGTTTATCACAAGCCAAAACACCTGGCTGTCAGTTCCACAGTATTCATGATGCTTAATAGTAATCAACTAAAACCTGTCTGCGATGGGACACTTCAATCATACTATCATATACCGCATAAATTATTAGATTGATGGTATTAGGCAGCGGGTTCCTGAAACGTGTCTCCAGGCGTATGTTACCACTCTTGATCAATGATAGATGCTGACTATTATCCTCGTCAGGTGTCAGATTAAATGCATAAAGAGTGTACCGTCTCAGGAAATCGTTTCGATCAATGGCCATAGCACTGTTCTTTAAATGTCTCCCTGTTGATAACACCAGTTGATAGAATTCACGAGTCACGCAACCATTAGGGAAGTCCGGTTGTAATGGTTTGGTGGGGAACTGGACACCGTCAACATATATTGCCAGATATTCTAGATTATAATTCTTAAAATTGAATGGGTTCTTGCCATAGTCGCCCGTAAAAGTGTCATTATCAACCATCGCTACCACCACAGACTATGTTATTGTTTGACTAAAACCCCTTGCTTGACTAAATAAAAATGATTGTAATGATACATGAACTCTGATAATTTATTTGACCAACATTTTATTGACTTGCACAATCTTACACAATTGTCTGAACATGTTGAACACAACTAAACACATTATGAACACACACACGGTTGCAACTTTTTCACAAAACGTGTTACCATTGTGTCATTTTTAAACAGATTAGAAGAATATTTATATATCAACATATCATAGGTGATGCTTCTACACATGTGATTTAAGAAGTAGATACAGTGTTCACCACATGTGACCGATGTGACATCCTGAACTTGTTTGTCTGATAAATGTATCTCGTCACATGACATGTTTAAAAAGTCATAAATCGATTTAGGAAATATTGAATGATTTGGAGCATTTCCAAAACTGTCAAAAAAACACCCAACTCTCTCCAATATATAAACTGCCGGCCAATGCTCTCCAGGCTGGTCAGAGGGGTGTGTGTTAATTATCATAGCACTAGGTCTTATTTGTAGAGGTTGCTGGGGCAGTTTATCACAAGCCAAAACACCTGGCTGTCAGTTCCACAGTATTCATGATGCTTAATAGTAATCAACTAAAACCTGTCTGCGATGGGACACTTCAATCATACTATCATATACCGCATAAATTATTAGATTGATGGTATTAGGCAGCGGGTTCCTGAAACGTGTCTCCAGGCGTATGTTACCACTCTTGATCAATGATAGATGCTGACTATTATCCTCGTCAGGTGTCAGATTAAATGCATAAAGAGTGTACCGTCTCAGGAAATCGTTTCGATCAATGGCCATAGCACTGTTCTTTAAATGTCTCCCTGTTGATAACACCAGTTGATAGAATTCACGAGTCACGCAACCATTAGGGAAGTCCGGTTGTAATGGTTTGGTGGGGAACTGGACACCGTCAACATATATTGCCAGATATTCTAGATTATAATTCTTAAAATTGAATGGGTTCTTGCCATAGTCGCCCGTAAAAGTGTCATTATCAACCATCGCTACCACCACAGACTATGTTATTGTTTGACTAAAACCCCTTGCTTGACTAAATAAAAATGATTGTAATGATACATGAACTCTGATAATTTATTTGACCAACATTTTATTGACTTGCACAATCTTACACAATTGTCTGAACATGTTGAACACAACTAAACACATTATGAACACACACACGGTTGCAACTTTTTCACAAAACGTGTTACCATTGTGTCATTTTTAAACAGATTAGAAGAATATTTAGATATCAACATATCATAGGTGATGCTTCTACACATGTGATTTAAGAAGTAGATACAGTGTTCACCACATGTGACCGATGTGACATCCTGAACTTGTTTGTCTGATAAATGTATCTCGTCACATGACATGTTTAAAAAGTCATAAATCGATTTAGGAAATATTGAATGATTTGGAGCATTTCCAAAACTGTCAAAAAAACACCCAACTCTCTCCAATATATAAACTGCCAGCCAATGCTCTCCAGGCTGGTCAGAGGGGTGTGTGTTAATTATCATAGCACTAGGTCTTATTTGTAGAGGTTGCTGGGGCAGTTTATCACAAGCCAAAACACCTGGCTGTCAGTTCCACAGTATTCATGATGCTTAATAGTAATCAACTAAAACCTGTCTGCGATGGGACACTTCAATCATACTATCATATACCGCATAAATTATTAGATTGATGGTATTAGGCAGCGGGTTCCTGAAACGTGTCTCCAGGCGTATGTTACCACTCTTGATCAATGATAGATGCTGACTATTATCCTCGTCAGGTGTCAGATTAAATGCATAAAGAGTGTACCGTCTCAGGAAATCGTTTCGATCAATGGCCATAGCACTGTTCTTTAAATGTCTCCCTGTTGATAACACCAGTTGATAGAATTCACGAGTCACGCAACCATTAGGGAAGTCCGGTTGTAATGGTTTGGTGGGGAACTGGACACCGTCAACATATATTGCCAGATATTCTAGATTATAATTCTTAAAATTGAATGGGTTCTTGCCATAGTCGCCCGTAAAAGTGTCATTATCAACCATCGCTACCACCACAGACTATGTTATTGTTTGACTAAAACCCCTTGCTTGACTAAATAAAAATGATTGTAATGATACATGAACTCTGATAATTTATTTGACCAACATTTTATTGACTTGCACAATCTTACACAATTGTCTGAACATGTTGAACACAACTAAACACATTATGAACACACACACGGTTGCAACTTTTTCACAAAACGTGTTACCATTGTGTCATTTTTAAACAGATTAGAAGAATATTTAGATATCAACATATCATAGGTGATGCTTCTACACATGTGATTTAAGAAGTAGATACAGTGTTCACCACATGTGACCGATGTGACATCCTGAACTTGTTTGTCTGATAAATGTATCTCGTCACATGACATGTTTAAAAAGTCATAAATCGATTTAGGAAATATTGAATGATTTGGAGCATTTCCAAAACTGTCAAAAAAACACCCAACTCTCTCCAATATATAAACTGCCAGCCAATGCTCTCCAGGCTGGTCAGAGGGGTGTGTGTTAATTATCATAGCACTAGGTCTTATTTGTAGAGGTTGCTGGGGCAGTTTATCACAAGCCAAAACACCTGGCTGTCAGTTCCACAGTATTCATGATGCTTAATAGTAATCAACTAAAACCTGTCTGCGATGGGACACTTCAATCATACTATCATATACCGCATAAATTATTAGATTGATGGTATTAGGCAGCGGGTTCCTGAAACGTGTCTCCAGGCGTATGTTACCACTCTTGATCAATGATAGATGCTGACTATTATCCTCGTCAGGTGTCAGATTAAATGCATAAAGAGTGTACCGTCTCAGGAAATCGTTTCGATCAATGGCCATAGCACTGTTCTTTAAATGTCTCCCTGTTGATAACACCAGTTGATAGAATTCACGAGTCACGCAACCATTAGGGAAGTCCGGTTGTAATGGTTTGGTGGGGAACTGGACACCGTCAACATATATTGCCAGATATTCTAGATTATAATTCTTAAAATTGAATGGGTTCTTGTCATAGTCGCCCGTAAAAGTGTCATTATCAACCATCGCTACCACCACAGACTATGTTATTGTTTGACTAAAACCCCTTGCTTGACTAAATAAAAATGATTGTAATGATACATGAACTCTGATAATTTATTTGACCAACATTTTATTGACTTGCACAATCTTACACAATTGTCTGAACATGTTGAACACAACTAAACACATTATGAACACACACACGGTTGCAACTTTTTCACAAAACGTGTTACCATTGTGTCATTTTTAAACAGATTAGAAGAATATTTATATATCAACATATCATAGGTGATGCTTCTACACATGTGATTTAAGAAGTAGATACAGTGTTCACCACATGTGACCGATGTGACATCCTGAACTTGTTTGTCTGATAAATGTATCTCGTCACATGACATGTTTAAAGGGTCATAAATCGATTTAGGAAATATTGAATGATTTGGAGCATTTCCAAAACTGTCAAAAAAACACCCAACTCTCTCCAATATATAAACTGCCAGCCAATGCTCTCCAGGCTGGTCAGAGGGGTGTGTGTTAATTATCATAGCACTAGGTCTTATTTGTAGAGGTTGCTGGGGCAGTTTATCACAAGCCAAAACACCTGGCTGTCAGTTCCACAGTATTCATGATGCTTAATAGTAATCAACTAAAACCTGTCTGCGATGGGACACTTCAATCATACTATCATATACCGCATAAATTATTAGATTGATGGTATTAGGCAGCGGGTTCCTGAAACGTGTCTCCAGGCGTATGTTACCACTCTTGATCAATGATAGATGCTGACTATTATCCTCGTCAGGTGTCAGATTAAATGCATAAAGAGTGTACCGTCTCAGGAAATCGTTTCGATCAATGGCCATAGCACTGTTCTTTAAATGTCTCCCTGTTGATAACACCAGTTGATAGAATTCACGAGTCACGCAACCATTAGGGAAGTCCGGTTGTAATGGTTTGGTGGGGAACTGGACACCGTCAACATATATTGCCAGATATTCTAGATTATAATTCTTAAAATTGAATGGGTTCTTGCCATAGTCGCCCGTAAAAGTGTCATTATCAACCATCGCTACCACCACAGACTATGTTATTGTTTGACTAAAACCCCTTGCTTGACTAAATAAAAATGATTGTAATGATACATGAACTCTGATAATTTATTTGACCAACATTTTATTGACTTGCACAATCTTACACAATTTGTCTGAACATGTTGAACACAACTAAACACATTATGAACACACACACGGTTGCAACTTTTTCACAAAACGTGTTACCATTGTGTCATTTTTAAACAGATTAGAAGAATATTTAGATATCAACATATCATAGGTGATGCTTCTACACATGTGATTTAAGAAGTAGATACAGTGTTCACCACATGTGACCGATGTGACATCCTGAACTTGTTTGTCTGATAAATGTATCTCGTCACATGACATGTTTAAAAAGTCATAAATCGATTTAGGAAATATTGAATGATTTGGAGCATTTCCAAAACTGTCAAAAAAACACCCAACTCTCTCCAATATATAAACTGCCAGCCAATGCTCTCCAGGCTGGTCAGAGGGGTGTGTGTTAATTATCATAGCACTAGGTCTTATTTGTAGAGGTTGCTGGGGCAGTTTATCACAAGCCAAAACACCTGGCTGTCAGTTCCACAGTATTCATGATGCTTAATAGTAATCAACTAAAACCTGTCTGCGATGGGACACTTCAATCATACTATCATATACCGCATAAATTATTAGATTGATGGTATTAGGCAGCGGGTTCCTGAAACGTGTCTCCAGGCGTATGTTACCACTCTTGATCAATGATAGATGCTGACTATTATCCTCGTCAGGTGTCAGATTAAATGCATAAAGAGTGTACCGTCTCAGGAAATCGTTTCGATCAATGGCCATAGCACTGTTCTTTAAATGTCTCCCTGTTGATAACACCAGTTGATAGAATTCACGAGTCACGCAACCATTAGGGAAGTCCGGTTGTAATGGTTTGGTGGGGAACTGGACACCGTCAACATATATTGCCAGATATTCTAGATTATAATTCTTAAAATTGAATGGGTTCTTGCCATAGTCGCCCGTAAAAGTGTCATTATCAACCATCGCTACCACCACAGACTATGTTATTGTTTGACTAAAACCCCTTGCTTGACTAAATAAAAATGATTGTAATGATACATGAACTCTGATAATTTATTTGACCAACATTTTATTGACTTGCACAATCTTACACAATTGTCTGAACATGTTGAACACAACTAAACACATTATGAACACACACACGGTTGCAACTTTTTCACAAAACGTGTTACCATTGTGTCATTTTTAAACAGATTAGAAGAATATTTAGATATCAACATATCATAGGTGATGCTTCTACACATGTGATTTAAGAAGTAGATACAGTGTTCACCACATGTGACCGATGTGACATCCTGAACTTGTTTGTCTGATAAATGTATCTCGTCACATGACATGTTTAAAAAGTCATAAATCGATTTAGGAAATATTGAATGATTTGGAGCATTTCCAAAACTGTCAAAAAAACACCCAACTCTCTCCAATATATAAACTGCCAGCCAATGCTCTCCAGGCTGGTCAGAGGGGTGTGTGTTAATTATCATAGCACTAGGTCTTATTTGTAGAGGTTGCTGGGGCAGTTTATCACAAGCCAAAACACCTGGCTGTCAGTTCCACAGTATTCATGATGCTTAATAGTAATCAACTAAAACCTGTCTGCGATGGGACACTTCAATCATACTATCATATACCGCATAAATTATTAGATTGATGGTATTAGGCAGCGGGTTCCTGAAACGTGTCTCCAGGCGTATGTTACCACTCTTGATCAATGATAGATGCTGACTATTATCCTCGTCAGGTGTCAGATTAAATGCATAAAGAGTGTACCGTCTCAGGAAATCGTTTCGATCAATGGCCATAGCACTGTTCTTTAAATGTCTCCCTGTTGATAACACCAGTTGATAGAATTCACGAGTCACGCAACCATTAGGGAAGTCCGGTTGTAATGGTTTGGTGGGGAACTGGACACCGTCAACATATATTGCCAGATATTCTAGATTATAATTCTTAAAATTGAATGGGTTCTTGCCATAGTCGCCCGTAAAAGTGTCATTATCAACCATCGCTACCACCACAGACTATGTTATTGTTTGACTAAAACCCATTGCTTGACTAAATAAAAATGATTGTAATGATACATGAACTCTGATAATTTATTTGACCAACATTTTATTGACTTGCACAATCTTACACAATTGTCTGAACATGTTGAACACAACTAAACACATTATGAACACACACACGGTTGCAACTTTTTCACAAAACGTGTTACCATTGTGTCATTTTTAAACAGATTAGAAGAATATTTAGATATCAACATATCATAGGTGATGCTTCTACACATGTGATTTAAGAAGTAGATACAGTGTTCACCACATGTGACCGATGTGACATCCTGAACTTGTTTGTCTGATAAATGTATCTCGTCACATGACATGTTTAAAAAGTCATAAATCGATTTAGGAAATATTGAATGATTTGGAGCATTTCCAAAACTGTCAAAAAAACACCCAACTCTCTCCAATATATAAACTGCCAGCCAATGCTCTCCAGGCTGGTCAGAGGGGTGTGTGTTAATTATCATAGCACTAGGTCTTATTTGTAGAGGTTGCTGGGGCAGTTTATCACAAGCCAATACACCTGGCTGTCAGTTCCACAGTATTCATGATGCTTAATAGTAATCAACTAAAACCTGTCTGCGATGGGACACTTCAATCATACTATCATATACCGCATAAATTATTAGATTGATGGTATTAGGCAGCGGGTTCCTGAAACGTGTCTCCAGGCGTATGTTACCACTCTTGATCAATGATAGATGCTGACTATTATCCTCGTCAGGTGTCAGATTAAATGCATAAAGAGTGTACCGTCTCAGGAAATCGTTTCGATCAATGGCCATAGCACTGTTCTTTAAATGTCTCCCTGTTGATAACACCAGTTGATAGAATTCACGAGTCACGCAACCATTAGGGAAGTCCGGTTGTAATGGTTTGGTGGGGAACTGGACACCGTCAACATATATTGCCAGATATTCTAGATTATAATTCTTAAAATTGAATGGGTTCTTGCCATAGTCGCCCGTAAAAGTGTCATTATCAACCATCGCTACCACCACAGACTATGTTATTGTTTGACTAAAACCCCTTGCTTGACTAAATAAAAATGATTGTAATGATACATGAACTCTGATAATTTATTTGACCAACATTTTATTGACTTGCACAATCTTACACAATTGTCTGAACATGTTGAACACAACTAAACACATTATGAACACACACACGGTTGCAACTTTTTCACAAAACGTGTTACCATTGTGTCATTTTTAAACAGATTAGAAGAATATTTAGATATCAACATATCATAGGTGATGCTTCTACACATGTGATTTAAGAAGTAGATACAGTGTTCACCACATGTGACCGATGTGACATCCTGAACTTGTTTGTCTGATAAATGTATCTCGTCACATGACATGTTTAAAAAGTCATAAATCGATTTAGGAAATATTGAATGATTTGGAGCATTTCCAAAACTGTCAAAAAAACACCCAACTCTCTCCAATATATAAACTGCCAGCCAATGCTCTCCAGGCTGGTCAGAGGGGTGTGTGTTAATTATCATAGCACTAGGTCTTATTTGTAGAGGTTGCTGGGGCAGTTTATCACAAGCCAAAACACCTGGCTGTCAGTTCCACAGTATTCATGATGCTTAATAGTAATCAACTAAAACCTGTCTGCGATGGGACACTTCAATCATACTATCATATACCGCATAAATTATTAGATTGATGGTATTAGGCAGCGGGTTCCTGAAACGTGTCTCCAGGCGTATGTTACCACTCTTGATCAATGATAGATGCTGACTATTATCCTCGTCAGGTGTCAGATTAAATGCATAAAGAGTGTACCGTCTCAGGAAATCGTTTCGATCAATGGCCATAGCACTGTTCTTTAAATGTCTCCCTGTTGATAACACCAGTTGATAGAATTCACGAGTCACGCAACCATTAGGGAAGTCCGGTTGTAATGGTTTGGTGGGGAACTGGACACCGTCAACATATATTGCCAGATATTCTAGATTATAATTCTTAAAATTGAATGGGTTCTTGCCATAGTCGCCCGTAAAAGTGTCATTATCAACCATCGCTACCACCACAGACTATGTTATTGTTTGACTAAAACCCCTTGCTTGACTAAATAAAAATGATTGTAATGATACATGAACTCTGATAATTTATTTGACCAACATTTTATTGACTTGCACAATCTTACACAATTGTCTGAACATGTTGAACACAACTAAACACATTATGAACACACACACGGTTGCAACTTTTTCACAAAACGTGTTACCATTGTGTCATTTTTAAACAGATTAGAAGAATATTTAGATATCAACATATCATAGGTGATGCTTCTACACATGTGATTTAAGAAGTAGATACAGTGTTCACCACATGTGACCGATGTGACATCCTGAACTTGTTTGTCTGATAAATGTATCTCGTCACATGACATGTTTAAAAAGTCATAAATCGATTTAGGAAATATTGAATGATTTGGAGCATTTCCAAAACTGTCAAAAAAACACCCAACTCTCTCCAATATATAAACTGCCAGCCAATGCTCTCCAGGCTGGTCAGAGGGGTGTGTGTTAATTATCATAGCACTAGGTCTTATTTGTAGAGGTTGCTGGGGCAGTTTATCACAAGCCAAAACACCTGGCTGTCAGTTCCACAGTATTCATGATGCTTAATAGTAATCAACTAAAACCTGTCTGCGATGGGACACTTCAATCATACTATCATATACCGCATAAATTATTAGATTGATGGTATTAGGCAGCGGGTTCCTGAAACGTGTCTCCAGGCGTATGTTACCACTCTTGATCAATGATAGATGCTGACTATTATCCTCGTCAGGTGTCAGATTAAATGCATAAAGAGTGTACCGTCTCAGGAAATCGTTTCGATCAATGGCCATAGCACTGTTCTTTAAATGTCTCCCTGTTGATAACACCAGTTGATAGAATTCACGAGTCACGCAACCATTAGGGAAGTCCGGTTGTAATGGTTTGGTGGGGAACTGGACACCGTCAACATATATTGCCAGATATTCTAGATTATAATTCTTAAAATTGAATGGGTTCTTGTCATAGTCGCCCGTAAAAGTGTCATTATCAACCATCGCTACCACCACAGACTATGTTATTGTTTGACTAAAACCCCTTGCTTGACTAAATAAAAATGATTGTAATGATACATGAACTCTGATAATTTATTTGACCAACATTTTATTGACTTGCACAATCTTACACAATTGTCTGAACATGTTGAACACAACTAAACACATTATGAACACACACACGGTTGCAACTTTTTCACAAAACGTGTTACCATTGTGTCATTTTTAAACAGATTAGAAGAATATTTATATATCAACATATCATAGGTGATGCTTCTACACATGTGATTTAAGAAGTAGATACAGTGTTCACCACATGTGACCGATGTGACATCCTGAACTTGTTTGTCTGATAAATGTATCTCGTCACATGACATGTTTAAAGGGTCATAAATCGATTTAGGAAATATTGAATGATTTGGAGCATTTCCAAAACTGTCAAAAAAACACCCAACTCT
Organism: Nansenia antarctica; assembly: GCF_963989245.1. Classification (NCBI taxonomy): domain Eukaryota; kingdom Metazoa; phylum Chordata; class Actinopteri; order Argentiniformes; family Microstomatidae; genus Nansenia; species Nansenia antarctica. The sequence continues at coordinate 82,237,291 of NC_137674.1, forward strand.
CTCCAATATATAAACTGCCAGCCAATGCTCTCCAGGCTGGTCAGAGGGGTGTGTGTTAATTATCATAGCACTAGGTCTTATTTGTAGAGGTTGCTGGGGCAGTTTATCACAAGCCAAAACACCTGGCTGTCAGTTCCACAGTATTCATGATGCTTAATAGTAATCAACTAAAACCTGTCTGCGATGGGACACTTCAATCATACTATCATATACCGCATAAATTATTAGATTGATGGTATTAGGCAGCGGGTTCCTGAAACGTGTCTCCAGGCGTATGTTACCACTCTTGATCAATGATAGATGCTGACTATTATCCTCGTCAGGTGTCAGATTAAATGCATAAAGAGTGTACCGTCTCAGGAAATCGTTTCGATCAATGGCCATAGCACTGTTCTTTAAATGTCTCCCTGTTGATAACACCAGTTGATAGAATTCACGAGTCACGCAACCATTAGGGAAGTCCGGTTGTAATGGTTTGGTGGGGAACTGGACACCGTCAACATATATTGCCAGATATTCTAGATTATAATTCTTAAAATTGAATGGGTTCTTGCCATAGTCGCCCGTAAAAGTGTCATTATCAACCATCGCTACCACCACAGACTATGTTATTGTTTGACTAAAACCCCTTGCTTGACTAAATAAAAATGATTGTAATGATACATGAACTCTGATAATTTATTTGACCAACATTTTATTGACTTGCACAATCTTACACAATTGTCTGAACATGTTGAACACAACTAAACACATTATGAACACACACACGGTTGCAACTTTTTCACAAAACGTGTTACCATTGTGTCATTTTTAAACAGATTAGAAGAATATTTAGATATCAACATATCATAGGTGATGCTTCTACACATGTGATTTAAGAAGTAGATACAGTGTTCACCACATGTGACCGATGTGACATCCTGAACTTGTTTGTCTGATAAATGTATCTCGTCACATGACATGTTTAAAAAGTCATAAATCGATTTAGGAAATATTGAATGATTTGGAGCATTTCCAAAACTGTCAAAAAAACACCCAACTCTCTCCAATATATAAACTGCCAGCCAATGCTCTCCAGGCTGGTCAGAGGGGTGTGTGTTAATTATCATAGCACTAGGTCTTATTTGTAGAGGTTGCTGGGGCAGTTTATCACAAGCCAAAACACCTGGCTGTCAGTTCCACAGTATTCATGATGCTTAATAGTAATCAACTAAAACCTGTCTGCGATGGGACACTTCAATCATACTATCATATACCGCATAAATTATTAGATTGATGGTATTAGGCAGCGGGTTCCTGAAACGTGTCTCCAGGCGTATGTTACCACTCTTGATCAATGATAGATGCTGACTATTATCCTCGTCAGGTGTCAGATTAAATGCATAAAGAGTGTACCGTCTCAGGAAATCGTTTCGATCAATGGCCATAGCACTGTTCTTTAAATGTCTCCCTGTTGATAACACCAGTTGATAGAATTCACGAGTCACGCAACCATTAGGGAAGTCCGGTTGTAATGGTTTGGTGGGGAACTGGACACCGTCAACATATATTGCCAGATATTCTAGATTATAATTCTTAAAATTGAATGGGTTCTTGCCATAGTCGCCCGTAAAAGTGTCATTATCAACCATCGCTACCACCACAGACTATGTTATTGTTTGACTAAAACCCATTGCTTGACTAAATAAAAATGATTGTAATGATACATGAACTCTGATAATTTATTTGACCAACATTTTATTGACTTGCACAATCTTACACAATTGTCTGAACATGTTGAACACAACTAAACACATTATGAACACACACACGGTTGCAACTTTTTCACAAAACGTGTTACCATTGTGTCATTTTTAAACAGATTAGAAGAATATTTAGATATCAACATATCATAGGTGATGCTTCTACACATGTGATTTAAGAAGTAGATACAGTGTTCACCACATGTGACCGATGTGACATCCTGAACTTGTTTGTCTGATAAATGTATCTCGTCACATGACATGTTTAAAAAGTCATAAATCGATTTAGGAAATATTGAATGATTTGGAGCATTTCCAAAACTGTCAAAAAAACACCCAACTCTCTCCAATATATAAACTGCCAGCCAATGCTCTCCAGGCTGGTCAGAGGGGTGTGTGTTAATTATCATAGCACTAGGTCTTATTTGTAGAGGTTGCTGGGGCAGTTTATCACAAGCCAAAACACCTGGCTGTCAGTTCCACAGTATTCATGATGCTTAATAGTAATCAACTAAAACCTGTCTGCGATGGGACACTTCAATCATACTATCATATACCGCATAAATTATTAGATTGATGGTATTAGGCAGCGGGTTCCTGAAACGTGTCTCCAGGCGTATGTTACCACTCTTGATCAATGATAGATGCTGACTATTATCCTCGTCAGGTGTCAGATTAAATGCATAAAGAGTGTACCGTCTCAGGAAATCGTTTCGATCAATGGCCATAGCACTGTTCTTTAAATGTCTCCCTGTTGATAACACCAGTTGATAGAATTCACGAGTCACGCAACCATTAGGGAAGTCCGGTTGTAATGGTTTGGTGGGGAACTGGACACCGTCAACATATATTGCCAGATATTCTAGATTATAATTCTTAAAATTGAATGGGTTCTTGCCATAGTCGCCCGTAAAAGTGTCATTATCAACCATCGCTACCACCACAGACTATGTTATTGTTTGACTAAAACCCCTTGCTTGACTAAATAAAAATGATTGTAATGATACATGAACTCTGATAATTTATTTGACCAACATTTTATTGACTTGCACAATCTTACACAATTGTCTGAACATGTTGAACACAACTAAACACATTATGAACACACACACGGTTGCAACTTTTTCACAAAACGTGTTACCATTGTGTCATTTTTAAACAGATTAGAAGAATATTTAGATATCAACATATCATAGGTGATGCTTCTACACATGTGATTTAAGAAGTAGATACAGTGTTCACCACATGTGACCGATGTGACATCCTGAACTTGTTTGTCTGATAAATGTATCTCGTCACATGACATGTTTAAAAAGTCATAAATCGATTTAGGAAATATTGAATGATTTGGAGCATTTCCAAAACTGTCAAAAAAACACCCAACTCTCTCCAATATATAAACTGCCGGCCAATGCTCTCCAGGCTGGTCAGAGGGGTGTGTGTTAATTATCATAGCACTAGGTCTTATTTGTAGAGGTTGCTGGGGCAGTTTATCACAAGCCAAAACACCTGGCTGTCAGTTCCACAGTATTCATGATGCTTAATAGTAATCAACTAAAACCTGTCTGCGATGGGACACTTCAATCATACTATCATATACCGCATAAATTATTAGATTGATGGTATTAGGCAGCGGGTTCCTGAAACGTGTCTCCAGGCGTATGTTACCACTCTTGATCAATGATAGATGCTGACTATTATCCTCGTCAGGTGTCAGATTAAATGCATAAAGAGTGTACCGTCTCAGGAAATCGTTTCGATCAATGGCCATAGCACTGTTCTTTAAATGTCTCCCTGTTGATAACACCAGTTGATAGAATTCACGAGTCACGCAACCATTAGGGAAGTCCGGTTGTAATGGTTTGGTGGGGAACTGGACACCGTCAACATATATTGCCAGATATTCTAGATTATAATTCTTAAAATTGAATGGGTTCTTGCCATAGTCGCCCGTAAAAGTGTCATTATCAACCATCGCTACCACCACAGACTATGTTATTGTTTGACTAAAACCCCTTGCTTGACTAAATAAAAATGATTGTAATGATACATGAACTCTGATAATTTATTTGACCAACATTTTATTGACTTGCACAATCTTACACAATTTGTCTGAACATGTTGAACACAACTAAACACATTATGAACACACACACGGTTGCAACTTTTTCACAAAACGTGTTACCATTGTGTCATTTTTAAACAGATTAGAAGAATATTTAGATATCAACATATCATAGGTGATGCTTCTACACATGTGATTTAAGAAGTAGATACAGTGTTCACCACATGTGACCGATGTGACATCCTGAACTTGTTTGTCTGATAAATGTATCTCGTCACATGACATGTTTAAAAAGTCATAAATCGATTTAGGAAATATTGAATGATTTGGAGCATTTCCAAAACTGTCAAAAAAACACCCAACTCTCTCCAATATATAAACTGCCAGCCAATGCTCTCCAGGCTGGTCAGAGGGGTGTGTGTTAATTATCATAGCACTAGGTCTTATTTGTAGAGGTTGCTGGGGCAGTTTATCACAAGCCAAAACACCTGGCTGTCAGTTCCACAGTATTCATGATGCTTAATAGTAATCAACTAAAACCTGTCTGCGATGGGACACTTCAATCATACTATCATATACCGCATAAATTATTAGATTGATGGTATTAGGCAGCGGGTTCCTGAAACGTGTCTCCAGGCGTATGTTACCACTCTTGATCAATGATAGATGCTGACTATTATCCTCGTCAGGTGTCAGATTAAATGCATAAAGAGTGTACCGTCTCAGGAAATCGTTTCGATCAATGGCCATAGCACTGTTCTTTAAATGTCTCCCTGTTGATAACACCAGTTGATAGAATTCACGAGTCACGCAACCATTAGGGAAGTCCGGTTGTAATGGTTTGGTGGGGAACTGGACACCGTCAACATATATTGCCAGATATTCTAGATTATAATTCTTAAAATTGAATGGGTTCTTGCCATAGTCGCCCGTAAAAGTGTCATTATCAACCATCGCTACCACCACAGACTATGTTATTGTTTGACTAAAACCCCTTGCTTGACTAAATAAAAATGATTGTAATGATACATGAACTCTGATAATTTATTTGACCAACATTTTATTGACTTGCACAATCTTACACAATTGTCTGAACATGTTGAACACAACTAAACACATTATGAACACACACACGGTTGCAACTTTTTCACAAAACGTGTTACCATTGTGTCATTTTTAAACAGATTAGAAGAATATTTAGATATCAACATATCATAGGTGATGCTTCTACACATGTGATTTAAGAAGTAGATACAGTGTTCACCACATGTGACCGATGTGACATCCTGAACTTGTTTGTCTGATAAATGTATCTCGTCACATGACATGTTTAAAAAGTCATAAATCGATTTAGGAAATATTGAATGATTTGGAGCATTTCCAAAACTGTCAAAAAAACACCCAACTCTCTCCAATATATAAACTGCCGGCCAATGCTCTCCAGGCTGGTCAGAGGGGTGTGTGTTAATTATCATAGCACTAGGTCTTATTTGTAGAGGTTGCTGGGGCAGTTTATCACAAGCCAAAACACCTGGCTGTCAGTTCCACAGTATTCATGATGCTTAATAGTAATCAACTAAAACCTGTCTGCGATGGGACACTTCAATCATACTATCATATACCGCATAAATTATTAGATTGATGGTATTAGGCAGCGGGTTCCTGAAACGTGTCTCCAGGCGTATGTTACCACTCTTGATCAATGATAGATGCTGACTATTATCCTCGTCAGGTGTCAGATTAAATGCATAAAGAGTGTACCGTCTCAGGAAATCGTTTCGATCAATGGCCATAGCACTGTTCTTTAAATGTCTCCCTGTTGATAACACCAGTTGATAGAATTCACGAGTCACGCAACCATTAGGGAAGTCCGGTTGTAATGGTTTGGTGGGGAACTGGACACCGTCAACATATATTGCCAGATATTCTAGATTATAATTCTTAAAATTGAATGGGTTCTTGCCATAGTCGCCCGTAAAAGTGTCATTATCAACCATCGCTACCACCACAGACTATGTTATTGTTTGACTAAAACCCCTTGCTTGACTAAATAAAAATGATTGTAATGATACATGAACTCTGATAATTTATTTGACCAACATTTTATTGACTTGCACAATCTTACACAATTTGTCTGAACATGTTGAACACAACTAAACACATTATGAACACACACACGGTTGCAACTTTTTCACAAAACGTGTTACCATTGTGTCATTTTTAAACAGATTAGAAGAATATTTAGATATCAACATATCATAGGTGATGCTTCTACACATGTGATTTAAGAAGTAGATACAGTGTTCACCACATGTGACCGATGTGACATCCTGAACTTGTTTGTCTGATAAATGTATCTCGTCACATGACATGTTTAAAAAGTCATAAATCGATTTAGGAAATATTGAATGATTTGGAGCATTTCCAAAACTGTCAAAAAAACACCCAACTCTCTCCAATATATAAACTGCCAGCCAATGCTCTCCAGGCTGGTCAGAGGGGTGTGTGTTAATTATCATAGCACTAGGTCTTATTTGTAGAGGTTGCTGGGGCAGTTTATCACAAGCCAAAACACCTGGCTGTCAGTTCCACAGTATTCATGATGCTTAATAGTAATCAACTAAAACCTGTCTGCGATGGGACACTTCAATCATACTATCATATACCGCATAAATTATTAGATTGATGGTATTAGGCAGCGGGTTCCTGAAACGTGTCTCCAGGCGTATGTTACCACTCTTGATCAATGATAGATGCTGACTATTATCCTCGTCAGGTGTCAGATTAAATGCATAAAGAGTGTACCGTCTCAGGAAATCGTTTCGATCAATGGCCATAGCACTGTTCTTTAAATGTCTCCCTGTTGATAACACCAGTTGATAGAATTCACGAGTCACGCAACCATTAGGGAAGTCCGGTTGTAATGGTTTGGTGGGGAACTGGACACCGTCAACATATATTGCCAGATATTCTAGATTATAATTCTTAAAATTGAATGGGTTCTTGCCATAGTCGCCCGTAAAAGTGTCATTATCAACCATCGCTACCACCACAGACTATGTTATTGTTTGACTAAAACCCCTTGCTTGACTAAATAAAAATGATTGTAATGATACATGAACTCTGATAATTTATTTGACCAACATTTTATTGACTTGCACAATCTTACACAATTGTCTGAACATGTTGAACACAACTAAACACATTATGAACACACACACGGTTGCAACTTTTTCACAAAACGTGTTACCATTGTGTCATTTTTAAACAGATTAGAAGAATATTTAGATATCAACATATCATAGGTGATGCTTCTACACATGTGATTTAAGAAGTAGATACAGTGTTCACCACATGTGACCGATGTGACATCCTGAACTTGTTTGTCTGATAAATGTATCTCGTCACATGACATGTTTAAAAAGTCATAAATCGATTTAGGAAATATTGAATGATTTGGAGCATTTCCAAAACTGTCAAAAAAACACCCAACTCTCTCCAATATATAAACTGCCAGCCAATGCTCTCCAGGCTGGTCAGAGGGGTGTGTGTTAATTATCATAGCACTAGGTCTTATTTGTAGAGGTTGCTGGGGCAGTTTATCACAAGCCAAAACACCTGGCTGTCAGTTCCACAGTATTCATGATGCTTAATAGTAATCAACTAAAACCTGTCTGCGATGGGACACTTCAATCATACTATCATATACCGCATAAATTATTAGATTGATGGTATTAGGCAGCGGGTTCCTGAAACGTGTCTCCAGGCGTATGTTACCACTCTTGATCAATGATAGATGCTGACTATTATCCTCGTCAGGTGTCAGATTAAATGCATAAAGAGTGTACCGTCTCAGGAAATCGTTTCGATCAATGGCCATAGCACTGTTCTTTAAATGTCTCCCTGTTGATAACACCAGTTGATAGAATTCACGAGTCACGCAACCATTAGGGAAGTCCGGTTGTAATGGTTTGGTGGGGAACTGGACACCGTCAACATATATTGCCAGATATTCTAGATTATAATTCTTAAAATTGAATGGGTTCTTGCCATAGTCGCCCGTAAAAGTGTCATTATCAACCATCGCTACCACCACAGACTATGTTATTGTTTGACTAAAACCCCTTGCTTGACTAAATAAAAATGATTGTAATGATACATGAACTCTGATAATTTATTTGACCAACATTTTATTGACTTGCACAATCTTACACAATTTGTCTGAACATGTTGAACACAACTAAACACATTATGAACACACACACGGTTGCAACTTTTTCACAAAACGTGTTACCATTGTGTCATTTTTAAACAGATTAGAAGAATATTTAGATATCAACATATCATAGGTGATGCTTCTACACATGTGATTTAAGAAGTAGATACAGTGTTCACCACATGTGACCGATGTGACATCCTGAACTTGTTTGTCTGATAAATGTATCTCGTCACATGACATGTTTAAAAAGTCATAAATCGATTTAGGAAATATTGAATGATTTGGAGCATTTCCAAAACTGTCAAAAAAACACCCAACTCTCTCCAATATATAAACTGCCAGCCAATGCTCTCCAGGCTGGTCAGAGGGGTGTGTGTTAATTATCATAGCACTAGGTCTTATTTGTAGAGGTTGCTGGGGCAGTTTATCACAAGCCAAAACACCTGGCTGTCAGTTCCACAGTATTCATGATGCTTAATAGTAATCAACTAAAACCTGTCTGCGATGGGACACTTCAATCATACTATCATATACCGCATAAATTATTAGATTGATGGTATTAGGCAGCGGGTTCCTGAAATGTGTCTCCAGGCGTATGTTACCACTCTTGATCAATGATAGATGCTGACTATTATCCTCGTCAGGTGTCAGATTAAATGCATAAAGAGTGTACCGTCTCAGGAAATCGTTTCGATCAATGGCCATAGCACTGTTCTTTAAATGTCTCCCTGTTGATAACACCAGTTGATAGAATTCACGAGTCACGCAACCATTAGGGAAGTCCGGTTGTAATGGTTTGGTGGGGAACTGGACACCGTCAACATATATTGCCAGATATTCTAGATTATAATTCTTAAAATTGAATGGGTTCTTGCCATAGTCGCCCGTAAAAGTGTCATTATCAACCATCGCTACCACCACAGACTATGTTATTGTTTGACTAAAACCCCTTGCTTGACTAAATAAAAATGATTGTAATGATACATGAACTCTGATAATTTATTTGACCAACATTTTATTGACTTGCACAATCTTACACAATTTGTCTGAACATGTTGAACACAACTAAACACATTATGAACACACACACGGTTGCAACTTTTTCACAAAACGTGTTACCATTGTGTCATTTTTAAACAGATTAGAAGAATATTTAGATATCAACATATCATAGGTGATGCTTCTACACATGTGATTTAAGAAGTAGATACAGTGTTCACCACATGTGACCGATGTGACATCCTGAACTTGTTTGTCTGATAAATGTATCTCGTCACATGACATGTTTAAAAAGTCATAAATCGATTTAGGAAATATTGAATGATTTGGAGCATTTCCAAAACTGTCAAAAAAACACCCAACTCTCTCCAATATATAAACTGCCGGCCAATGCTCTCCAGGCTGGTCAGAGGGGTGTGTGTTAATTATCATAGCACTAGGTCTTATTTGTAGAGGTTGCTGGGGCAGTTTATCACAAGCCAAAACACCTGGCTGTCAGTTCCACAGTATTCATGATGCTTAATAGTAATCAACTAAAACCTGTCTGCGATGGGACACTTCAATCATACTATCATATACCGCATAAATTATTAGATTGATGGTATTAGGCAGCGGGTTCCTGAAACGTGTCTCCAGGCGTATGTTACCACTCTTGATCAATGATAGATGCTGACTATTATCCTCGTCAGGTGTCAGATTAAATGCATAAAGAGTGTACCGTCTCAGGAAATCGTTTCGATCAATGGCCATAGCACTGTTCTTTAAATGTCTCCCTGTTGATAACACCAGTTGATAGAATTCACGAGTCACGCAACCATTAGGGAAGTCCGGTTGTAATGGTTTGGTGGGGAACTGGACACCGTCAACATATATTGCCAGATATTCTAGATTATAATTCTTAAAATTGAATGGGTTCTTGCCATAGTCGCCCGTAAAAGTGTCATTATCAACCATCGCTACCACCACAGACTATGTTATTGTTTGACTAAAACCCCTTGCTTGACTAAATAAAAATGATTGTAATGATACATGAACTCTGATAATTTATTTGACCAACATTTTATTGACTTGCACAATCTTACACAATTGTCTGAACATGTTGAACACAACTAAACACATTATGAACACACACACGGTTGCAACTTTTTCACAAAACGTGTTACCATTGTGTCATTTTTAAACAGATTAGAAGAATATTTAGATATCAACATATCATAGGTGATGCTTCTACACATGTGATTTAAGAAGTAGATACAGTGTTCACCACATGTGACCGATGTGACATCCTGAACTTGTTTGTCTGATAAATGTATCTCGTCACATGACATGTTTAAAAAGTCATAAATCGATTTAGGAAATATTGAATGATTTGGAGCATTTCCAAAACTGTCAAAAAAACACCCAACTCTCTCCAATATATAAACTGCCAGCCAATGCTCTCCAGGCTGGTCAGAGGGGTGTGTGTTAATTATCATAGCACTAGGTCTTATTTGTAGAGGTTGCTGGGGCAGTTTATCACAAGCCAAAACACCTGGCTGTCAGTTCCACAGTATTCATGATGCTTAATAGTAATCAACTAAAACCTGTCTGCGATGGGACACTTCAATCATACTATCATATACCGCATAAATTATTAGATTGATGGTATTAGGCAGCGGGTTCCTGAAACGTGTCTCCAGGCGTATGTTACCACTCTTGATCAATGATAGATGCTGACTATTATCCTCGTCAGGTGTCAGATTAAATGCATAAAGAGTGTACCGTCTCAGGAAATCGTTTCGATCAATGGCCATAGCACTGTTCTTTAAATGTCTCCCTGTTGATAACACCAGTTGATAGAATTCACGAGTCACGCAACCATTAGGGAAGTCCGGTTGTAGTGGTTTGGTGGGGAACTGGACACCGTCAACATATATTGCCAGATATTCTAGATTATAATTCTTAAAATTGAATGGGTTCTTGCCATAGTCGCCCGTAAAAGTGTCATTATCAACCATCGCTACCACCACAGACTATGTTATTGTTTGACTAAAACCCCTTGCTTGACTAAATAAAAATGATTGTAATGATACATGAACTCTGATAATTTATTTGACCAACATTTTATTGACTTGCACAATCTTACACAATTGTCTGAACATGTTGAACACAACTAAACACATTATGAACACACACACGGTTGCAACTTTTTCACAAAACGTGTTACCATTGTGTCATTTTTAAACAGATTAGAAGAATATTTAGATATCAACATATCATAGGTGATGCTTCTACACATGTGATTTAAGAAGTAGATACAGTGTTCACCACATGTGACCGATGTGACATCCTGAACTTGTTTGTCTGATAAATGTATCTCGTCACATGACATGTTTAAAAAGTCATAAATCGATTTAGGAAATATTGAATGATTTGGAGCATTTCCAAAACTGTCAAAAAAACACCCAACTCTCTCCAATATATAAACTGCCAGCCAATGCTCTCCAGGCTGGTCAGAGGGGTGTGTGTTAATTATCATAGCACTAGGTCTTATTTGTAGAGGTTGCTGGGGCAGTTTATCACAAGCCAAAACACCTGGCTGTCAGTTCCACAGTATTCATGATGCTTAATAGTAATCAACTAAAACCTGTCTGCGATGGGACACTTCAATCATACTATCATATACCGCATAAATTATTAGATTGATGGTATTAGGCAGCGGGTTCCTGAAACGTGTCTCCAGGCGTATGTTACCACTCTTGATCAATGATAGATGCTGACTATTATCCTCGTCAGGTGTCAGATTAAATGCATAAAGAGTGTACCGTCTCAGGAAATCGTTTCGATCAATGGCCATAGCACTGTTCTTTAAATGTCTCCCTGTTGATAACACCAGTTGATAGAATTCACGAGTCACGCAACCATTAGGGAAGTCCGGTTGTAATGGTTTGGTGGGGAACTGGACACCGTCAACATATATTGCCAGATATTCTAGATTATAATTCTTAAAATTGAATGGGTTCTTGCCATAGTCGCCCGTAAAAGTGTCATTATCAACCATCGCTACCACCACAGACTATGTTATTGTTTGACTAAAACCCCTTGCTTGACTAAATAAAAATGATTGTAATGATACATGAACTCTGATAATTTATTTGACCAACATTTTATTGACTTGCACAATCTTACACAATTGTCTGAACATGTTGAACACAACTAAACACATTATGAACACACACACGGTTGCAACTTTTTCACAAAACGTGTTACCATTGTGTCATTTTTAAACAGATTAGAAGAATATTTAGATATCAACATATCATAGGTGATGCTTCTACACATGTGATTTAAGAAGTAGATACAGTGTTCACCACATGTGACCGATGTGACATCCTGAACTTGTTTGTCTGATAAATGTATCTCGTCACATGACATGTTTAAAAAGTCATAAATCGATTTAGGAAATATTGAATGATTTGGAGCATTTCCAAAACTGTCAAAAAAACACCCAACTCTCTCCAATATATAAACTGCCAGCCAATGCTCTCCAGGCTGGTCAGAGGGGTGTGTGTTAATTATCATAGCACTAGGTCTTATTTGTAGAGGTTGCTGGGGCAGTTTATCACAAGCCAAAACACCTGGCTGTCAGTTCCACAGTATTCATGATGCTTAATAGTAATCAACTAAAACCTGTCTGCGATGGGACACTTCAATCATACTATCATATACCGCATAAATTATTAGATTGATGGTATTAGGCAGCGGGTTCCTGAAACGTGTCTCCAGGCGTATGTTACCACTCTTGATCAATGATAGATGCTGACTATTATCCTCGTCAGGTGTCAGATTAAATGCATAAAGAGTGTACCGTCTCAGGAAATCGTTTCGATCAATGGCCATAGCACTGTTCTTTAAATGTCTCCCTGTTGATAACACCAGTTGATAGAATTCACGAGTCACGCAACCATTAGGGAAGTCCGGTTGTAATGGTTTGGTGGGGAACTGGACACCGTCAACATATATTGCCAGATATTCTAGATTATAATTCTTAAAATTGAATGGGTTCTTGCCATAGTCGCCCGTAAAAGTGTCATTATCAACCATCGCTACCACCACAGACTATGTTATTGTTTGACTAAAACCCCTTGCTTGACTAAATAAAAATGATTGTAATGATACATGAACTCTGATAATTTATTTGACCAACATTTTATTGACTTGCACAATCTTACACAATTGTCTGAACATGTTGAACACAACTAAACACATTATGAACACACACACGGTTGCAACTTTTTCACAAAACGTGTTACCATTGTGTCATTTTTAAACAGATTAGAAGAATATTTAGATATCAACATATCATAGGTGATGCTTCTACACATGTGATTTAAGAAGTAGATACAGTGTTCACCACATGTGACCGATGTGACATCCTGAACTTGTTTGTCTGATAAATGTATCTCGTCACATGACATGTTTAAAAAGTCATAAATCGATTTAGGAAATATTGAATGATTTGGAGCATTTCCAAAACTGTCAAAAAAACACCCAACTCTCTCCAATATATAAACTGCCGGCCAATGCTCTCCAGGCTGGTCAGAGGGGTGTGTGTTAATTATCATAGCACTAGGTCTTATTTGTAGAGGTTGCTGGGGCAGTTTATCACAAGCCAAAACACCTGGCTGTCAGTTCCACAGTATTCATGATGCTTAATAGTAATCAACTAAAACCTGTCTGCGATGGGACACTTCAATCATACTATCATATACCGCATAAATTATTAGATTGATGGTATTAGGCAGCGGGTTCCTGAAACGTGTCTCCAGGCGTATGTTACCACTCTTGATCAATGATAGATGCTGACTATTATCCTCGTCAGGTGTCAGATTAAATGCATAAAGAGTGTACCGTCTCAGGAAATCGTTTCGATCAATGGCCATAGCACTGTTCTTTAAATGTCTCCCTGTTGATAACACCAGTTGATAGAATTCACGAGTCACGCAACCATTAGGGAAGTCCGGTTGTAATGGTTTGGTGGGGAACTGGACACCGTCAACATATATTGCCAGATATTCTAGATTATAATTCTTAAAATTGAATGGGTTCTTGCCATAGTCGCCCGTAAAAGTGTCATTATCAACCATCGCTACCACCACAGACTATGTTATTGTTTGACTAAAACCCCTTGCTTGACTAAATAAAAATGATTGTAATGATACATGAACTCTGATAATTTATTTGACCAACATTTTATTGACTTGCACAATCTTACACAATTGTCTGAACATGTTGAACACAACTAAACACATTATGAACACACACACGGTTGCAACTTTTTCACAAAACGTGTTACCATTGTGTCATTTTTAAACAGATTAGAAGAATATTTAGATATCAACATATCATAGGTGATGCTTCTACACATGTGATTTAAGAAGTAGATACAGTGTTCACCACATGTGACCGATGTGACATCCTGAACTTGTTTGTCTGATAAATGTATCTCGTCACATGACATGTTTAAAAAGTCATAAATCGATTTAGGAAATATTGAATGATTTGGAGCATTTCCAAAACTGTCAAAAAAACACCCAACTCTCTCCAATATATAAACTGCCAGCCAATGCTCTCCAGGCTGGTCAGAGGGGTGTGTGTTAATTATCATAGCACTAGGTCTTATTTGTAGAGGTTGCTGGGGCAGTTTATCACAAGCCAAAACACCTGGCTGTCAGTTCCACAGTATTCATGATGCTTAATAGTAATCAACTAAAACCTGTCTGCGATGGGACACTTCAATCATACTATCATATACCGCATAAATTATTAGATTGATGGTATTAGGCAGCGGGTTCCTGAAACGTGTCTCCAGGCGTATGTTACCACTCTTGATCAATGATAGATGCTGACTATTATCCTCGTCAGGTGTCAGATTAAATGCATAAAGAGTGTACCGTCTCAGGAAATCGTTTCGATCAATGGCCATAGCACTGTTCTTTAAATGTCTCCCTGTTGATAACACCAGTTGATAGAATTCACGAGTCACGCAACCATTAGGGAAGTCCGGTTGTAGTGGTTTGGTGGGGAACTGGACACCGTCAACATATATTGCCAGATATTCTAGATTATAATTCTTAAAATTGAATGGGTTCTTGCCATAGTCGCCCGTAAAAGTGTCATTATCAACCATCGCTACCACCACAGACTATGTTATTGTTTGACTAAAACCCCTTGCTTGACTAAATAAAAATGATTGTAATGATACATGAACTCTGATAATTTATTTGACCAACATTTTATTGACTTGCACAATCTTACACAATTGTCTGAACATGTTGAACACAACTAAACACATTATGAACACACACACGGTTGCAACTTTTTCACAAAACGTGTTACCATTGTGTCATTTTTAAACAGATTAGAAGAATATTTAGATATCAACATATCATAGGTGATGCTTCTACACATGTGATTTAAGAAGTAGATACAGTGTTCACCACATGTGACCGATGTGACATCCTGAACTTGTTTGTCTGATAAATGTATCTCGTCACATGACATGTTTAAAAAGTCATAAATCGATTTAGGAAATATTGAATGATTTGGAGCATTTCCAAAACTGTCAAAAAAACACCCAACTCTCTCCAATATATAAACTGCCAGCCAATGCTCTCCAGGCTGGTCAGAGGGGTGTGTGTTAATTATCATAGCACTAGGTCTTATTTGTAGAGGTTGCTGGGGCAGTTTATCACAAGCCAAAACACCTGGCTGTCAGTTCCACAGTATTCATGATGCTTAATAGTAATCAACTAAAACCTGTCTGCGATGGGACACTTCAATCATACTATCATATACCGCATAAATTATTAGATTGATGGTATTAGGCAGCGGGTTCCTGAAACGTGTCTCCAGGCGTATGTTACCACTCTTGATCAATGATAGATGCTGACTATTATCCTCGTCAGGTGTCAGATTAAATGCATAAAGAGTGTACCGTCTCAGGAAATCGTTTCGATCAATGGCCATAGCACTGTTCTTTAAATGTCTCCCTGTTGATAACACCAGTTGATAGAATTCACGAGTCACGCAACCATTAGGGAAGTCCGGTTGTAATGGTTTGGTGGGGAACTGGACACCGTCAACATATATTGCCAGATATTCTAGATTATAATTCTTAAAATTGAATGGGTTCTTGCCATAGTCGCCCGTAAAAGTGTCATTATCAACCATCGCTACCACCACAGACTATGTTATTGTTTGACTAAAACCCCTTGCTTGACTAAATAAAAATGATTGTAATGATACATGAACTCTGATAATTTATTTGACCAACATTTTATTGACTTGCACAATCTTACACAATTGTCTGAACATGTTGAACACAACTAAACACATTATGAACACACACACGGTTGCAACTTTTTCACAAAACGTGTTACCATTGTGTCATTTTTAAACAGATTAGAAGAATATTTAGATATCAACATATCATAGGTGATGCTTCTACACATGTGATTTAAGAAGTAGATACAGTGTTCACCACATGTGACCGATGTGACATCCTGAACTTGTTTGTCTGATAAATGTATCTCGTCACATGACATGTTTAAAAAGTCATAAATCGATTTAGGAAATATTGAATGATTTGGAGCATTTCCAAAACTGTCAAAAAAACACCCAACTCTCTCCAATATATAAACTGCCGGCCAATGCTCTCCAGGCTGGTCAGAGGGGTGTGTGTTAATTATCATAGCACTAGGTCTTATTTGTAGAGGTTGCTGGGGCAGTTTATCACAAGCCAAAACACCTGGCTGTCAGTTCCACAGTATTCATGATGCTTAATAGTAATCAACTAAAACCTGTCTGCGATGGGACACTTCAATCATACTATCATATACCGCATAAATTATTAGATTGATGGTATTAGGCAGCGGGTTCCTGAAACGTGTCTCCAGGCGTATGTTACCACTCTTGATCAATGATAGATGCTGACTATTATCCTCGTCAGGTGTCAGATTAAATGCATAAAGAGTGTACCGTCTCAGGAAATCGTTTCGATCAATGGCCATAGCACTGTTCTTTAAATGTCTCCCTGTTGATAACACCAGTTGATAGAATTCACGAGTCACGCAACCATTAGGGAAGTCCGGTTGTAGTGGTTTGGTGGGGAACTGGACACCGTCAACATATATTGCCAGATATTCTAGATTATAATTCTTAAAATTGAATGGGTTCTTGCCATAGTCGCCCGTAAAAGTGTCATTATCAACCATCGCTACCACCACAGACTATGTTATTGTTTGACTAAAACCCCTTGCTTGACTAAATAAAAATGATTGTAATGATACATGAACTCTGATAATTTATTTGACCAACATTTTATTGACTTGCACAATCTTACACAATTGTCTGAACATGTTGAACACAACTAAACACATTATGAACACACACACGGTTGCAACTTTTTCACAAAACGTGTTACCATTGTGTCATTTTTAAACAGATTAGAAGAATATTTAGATATCAACATATCATAGGTGATGCTTCTACACATGTGATTTAAGAAGTAGATACAGTGTTCACCACATGTGACCGATGTGACATCCTGAACTTGTTTGTCTGATAAATGTATCTCGTCACATGACATGTTTAAAAAGTCATAAATCGATTTAGGAAATATTGAATGATTTGGAGCATTTCCAAAACTGTCAAAAAAACACCCAACTCTCTCCAATATATAAACTGCCAGCCAATGCTCTCCAGGCTGGTCAGAGGGGTGTGTGTTAATTATCATAGCACTAGGTCTTATTTGTAGAGGTTGCTGGGGCAGTTTATCACAAGCCAAAACACCTGGCTGTCAGTTCCACAGTATTCATGATGCTTAATAGTAATCAACTAAAACCTGTCTGCGATGGGACACTTCAATCATACTATCATATACCGCATAAATTATTAGATTGATGGTATTAGGCAGCGGGTTCCTGAAACGTGTCTCCAGGCGTATGTTACCACTCTTGATCAATGATAGATGCTGACTATTATCCTCGTCAGGTGTCAGATTAAATGCATAAAGAGTGTACCGTCTCAGGAAATCGTTTCGATCAATGGCCATAGCACTGTTCTTTAAATGTCTCCCTGTTGATAACACCAGTTGATAGAATTCACGAGTCACGCAACCATTAGGGAAGTCCGGTTGTAATGGTTTGGTGGGGAACTGGACACCGTCAACATATATTGCCAGATATTCTAGATTATAATTCTTAAAATTGAATGGGTTCTTGCCATAGTCGCCCGTAAAAGTGTCATTATCAACCATCGCTACCACCACAGACTATGTTATTGTTTGACTAAAACCCCTTGCTTGACTAAATAAAAATGATTGTAATGATACATGAACTCTGATAATTTATTTGACCAACATTTTATTGACTTGCACAATCTTACACAATTGTCTGAACATGTTGAACACAACTAAACACATTATGAACACACACACGGTTGCAACTTTTTCACAAAACGTGTTACCATTGTGTCATTTTTAAACAGATTAGAAGAATATTTAGATATCAACATATCATAGGTGATGCTTCTACACATGTGATTTAAGAAGTAGATACAGTGTTCACCACATGTGACCGATGTGACATCCTGAACTTGTTTGTCTGATAAATGTATCTCGTCACATGACATGTTTAAAAAGTCATAAATCGATTTAGGAAATATTGAATGATTTGGAGCATTTCCAAAACTGTCAAAAAAACACCCAACTCTCTCCAATATATAAACTGCCAGCCAATGCTCTCCAGGCTGGTCAGAGGGGTGTGTGTTAATTATCATAGCACTAGGTCTTATTTGTAGAGGTTGCTGGGGCAGTTTATCACAAGCCAAAACACCTGGCTGTCAGTTCCACAGTATTCATGATGCTTAATAGTAATCAACTAAAACCTGTCTGCGATGGGACACTTCAATCATACTATCATATACCGCATAAATTATTAGATTGATGGTATTAGGCAGCGGGTTCCTGAAACGTGTCTCCAGGCGTATGTTACCACTCTTGATCAATGATAGATGCTGACTATTATCCTCGTCAGGTGTCAGATTAAATGCATAAAGAGTGTACCGTCTCAGGAAATCGTTTCGATCAATGGCCATAGCACTGTTCTTTAAATGTCTCCCTGTTGATAACACCAGTTGATAGAATTCACGAGTCACGCAACCATTAGGGAAGTCCGGTTGTAATGGTTTGGTGGGGAACTGGACACCGTCAACATATATTGCCAGATATTCTAGATTATAATTCTTAAAATTGAATGGGTTCTTGCCATAGTCGCCCGTAAAAGTGTCATTATCAACCATCGCTACCACCACAGACTATGTTATTGTTTGACTAAAACCCCTTGCTTGACTAAATAAAAATGATTGTAATGATACATGAACTCTGATAATTTATTTGACCAACATTTTATTGACTTGCACAATCTTACACAATTGTCTGAACATGTTGAACACAACTAAACACATTATGAACACACACACGGTT
Organism: Nansenia antarctica; assembly: GCF_963989245.1. Classification (NCBI taxonomy): domain Eukaryota; kingdom Metazoa; phylum Chordata; class Actinopteri; order Argentiniformes; family Microstomatidae; genus Nansenia; species Nansenia antarctica. Next base: position 82,256,841 of record NC_137674.1, read on the forward strand.
GCAACTTTTTCACAAAACGTGTTACCATTGTGTCATTTTTAAACAGATTAGAAGAATATTTAGATATCAACATATCATAGGTGATGCTTCTACACATGTGATTTAAGAAGTAGATACAGTGTTCACCACATGTGACCGATGTGACATCCTGAACTTGTTTGTCTGATAAATGTATCTCGTCACATGACATGTTTAAAGAGTCATAAATCGATTTAGGAAATATTGAATGATTTGGAGCATTTCCAAAACTGTCAAAAAAACACCCAACTCTCTCCAATATATAAACTGCCAGCCAATGCTCTCCAGGCTGGTCAGAGGGGTGTGTGTTAATTATCATAGCACTAGGTCTTATTTGTAGAGGTTGCTGGGGCAGTTTATCACAAGCCAAAACACCTGGCTGTCAGTTCCACAGTATTCATGATGCTTAATAGTAATCAACTAAAACCTGTCTGCGATGGGACACTTCAATCATACTATCATATACCGCATAAATTATTAGATTGATGGTATTAGGCAGCGGGTTCCTGAAACGTGTCTCCAGGCGTATGTTACCACTCTTGATCAATGATAGATGCTGACTATTATCCTCGTCAGGTGTCAGATTAAATGCATAAAGAGTGTACCGTCTCAGGAAATCGTTTCGATCAATGGCCATAGCACTGTTCTTTAAATGTCTCCCTGTTGATAACACCAGTTGATAGAATTCACGAGTCACGCAACCATTAGGGAAGTCCGGTTGTAATGGTTTGGTGGGGAACTGGACACCGTCAACATATATTGCCAGATATTCTAGATTATAATTCTTAAAATTGAATGGGTTCTTGCCATAGTCGCCCGTAAAAGTGTCATTATCAACCATCGCTACCACCACAGACTATGTTATTGTTTGACTAAAACCCCTTGCTTGACTAAATAAAAATGATTGTAATGATACATGAACTCTGATAATTTATTTGACCAACATTTTATTGACTTGCACAATCTTACACAATTGTCTGAACATGTTGAACACAACTAAACACATTATGAACACACACACGGTTGCAACTTTTTCACAAAACGTGTTACCATTGTGTCATTTTTAAACAGATTAGAAGAATATTTAGATATCAACATATCATAGGTGATGCTTCTACACATGTGATTTAAGAAGTAGATACAGTGTTCACCACATGTGACCGATGTGACATCCTGAACTTGTTTGTCTGATAAATGTATCTCGTCACATGACATGTTTAAAAAGTCATAAATCGATTTAGGAAATATTGAATGATTTGGAGCATTTCCAAAACTGTCAAAAAAACACCCAACTCTCTCCAATATATAAACTGCCAGCCAATGCTCTCCAGGCTGGTCAGAGGGGTGTGTGTTAATTATCATAGCACTAGGTCTTATTTGTAGAGGTTGCTGGGGCAGTTTATCACAAGCCAAAACACCTGGCTGTCAGTTCCACAGTATTCATGATGCTTAATAGTAATCAACTAAAACCTGTCTGCGATGGGACACTTCAATCATACTATCATATACCGCATAAATTATTAGATTGATGGTATTAGGCAGCGGGTTCCTGAAACGTGTCTCCAGGCGTATGTTACCACTCTTGATCAATGATAGATGCTGACTATTATCCTCGTCAGGTGTCAGATTAAATGCATAAAGAGTGTACCGTCTCAGGAAATCGTTTCGATCAATGGCCATAGCACTGTTCTTTAAATGTCTCCCTGTTGATAACACCAGTTGATAGAATTCACGAGTCACGCAACCATTAGGGAAGTCCGGTTGTAATGGTTTGGTGGGGAACTGGACACCGTCAACATATATTGCCAGATATTCTAGATTATAATTCTTAAAATTGAATGGGTTCTTGCCATAGTCGCCCGTAAAAGTGTCATTATCAACCATCGCTACCACCACAGACTATGTTATTGTTTGACTAAAACCCCTTGCTTGACTAAATAAAAATGATTGTAATGATACATGAACTCTGATAATTTATTTGACCAACATTTTATTGACTTGCACAATCTTACACAATTGTCTGAACATGTTGAACACAACTAAACACATTATGAACACACACACGGTTGCAACTTTTTCACAAAACGTGTTACCATTGTGTCATTTTTAAACAGATTAGAAGAATATTTAGATATCAACATATCATAGGTGATGCTTCTACACATGTGATTTAAGAAGTAGATACAGTGTTCACCACATGTGACCGATGTGACATCCTGAACTTGTTTGTCTGATAAATGTATCTCGTCACATGACATGTTTAAAAAGTCATAAATCGATTTAGGAAATATTGAATGATTTGGAGCATTTCCAAAACTGTCAAAAAAACACCCAACTCTCTCCAATATATAAACTGCCAGCCAATGCTCTCCAGGCTGGTCAGAGGGGTGTGTGTTAATTATCATAGCACTAGGTCTTATTTGTAGAGGTTGCTGGGGCAGTTTATCACAAGCCAAAACACCTGGCTGTCAGTTCCACAGTATTCATGATGCTTAATAGTAATCAACTAAAACCTGTCTGCGATGGGACACTTCAATCATACTATCATATACCGCATAAATTATTAGATTGATGGTATTAGGCAGCGGGTTCCTGAAACGTGTCTCCAGGCGTATGTTACCACTCTTGATCAATGATAGATGCTGACTATTATCCTCGTCAGGTGTCAGATTAAATGCATAAAGAGTGTACCGTCTCAGGAAATCGTTTCGATCAATGGCCATAGCACTGTTCTTTAAATGTCTCCCTGTTGATAACACCAGTTGATAGAATTCACGAGTCACGCAACCATTAGGGAAGTCCGGTTGTAATGGTTTGGTGGGGAACTGGACACCGTCAACATATATTGCCAGATATTCTAGATTATAATTCTTAAAATTGAATGGGTTCTTGCCATAGTCGCCCGTAAAAGTGTCATTATCAACCATCGCTACCACCACAGACTATGTTATTGTTTGACTAAAACCCCTTGCTTGACTAAATAAAAATGATTGTAATGATACATGAACTCTGATAATTTATTTGACCAACATTTTATTGACTTGCACAATCTTACACAATTGTCTGAACATGTTGAACACAACTAAACACATTATGAACACACACACACGGTTGCAACTTTTTCACAAAACGTGTTACCATTGTGTCATTTTTAAACAGATTAGAAGAATATTTAGATATCAACATATCATAGGTGATGCTTCTACACATGTGATTTAAGAAGTAGATACAGTGTTCACCACATGTGACCGATGTGACATCCTGAACTTGTTTGTCTGATAAATGTATCTCGTCACATGACATGTTTAAAAAGTCATAAATCGATTTAGGAAATATTGAATGATTTGGAGCATTTCCAAAACTGTCAAAAAAACACCCAACTCTCTCCAATATATAAACTGCCAGCCAATGCTCTCCAGGCTGGTCAGAGGGGTGTGTGTTAATTATCATAGCACTAGGTCTTATTTGTAGAGGTTGCTGGGGCAGTTTATCACAAGCCAAAACACCTGGCTGTCAGTTCCACAGTATTCATGATGCTTAATAGTAATCAACTAAAACCTGTCTGCGATGGGACACTTCAATCATACTATCATATACCGCATAAATTATTAGATTGATGGTATTAGGCAGCGGGTTCCTGAAACGTGTCTCCAGGCGTATGTTACCACTCTTGATCAATGATAGATGCTGACTATTATCCTCGTCAGGTGTCAGATTAAATGCATAAAGAGTGTACCGTCTCAGGAAATCGTTTCGATCAATGGCCATAGCACTGTTCTTTAAATGTCTCCCTGTTGATAACACCAGTTGATAGAATTCACGAGTCACGCAACCATTAGGGAAGTCCGGTTGTAATGGTTTGGTGGGGAACTGGACACCGTCAACATATATTGCCAGATATTCTAGATTATAATTCTTAAAATTGAATGGGTTCTTGCCATAGTCGCCCGTAAAAGTGTCATTATCAACCATCGCTACCACCACAGACTATGTTATTGTTTGACTAAAACCCCTTGCTTGACTAAATAAAAATGATTGTAATGATACATGAACTCTGATAATTTATTTGACCAACATTTTATTGACTTGCACAATCTTACACAATTGTCTGAACATGTTGAACACAACTAAACACATTATGAACACACACACACGGTTGCAACTTTTTCACAAAACGTGTTACCATTGTGTCATTTTTAAACAGATTAGAAGAATATTTAGATATCAACATATCATAGGTGATGCTTCTACACATGTGATTTAAGAAGTAGATACAGTGTTCACCACATGTGACCGATGTGACATCCTGAACTTGTTTGTCTGATAAATGTATCTCGTCACATGACATGTTTAAAAAGTCATAAATCGATTTAGGAAATATTGAATGATTTGGAGCATTTCCAAAACTGTCAAAAAAACACCCAACTCTCTCCAATATATAAACTGCCAGCCAATGCTCTCCAGGCTGGTCAGAGGGGTGTGTGTTAATTATCATAGCACTAGGTCTTATTTGTAGAGGTTGCTGGGGCAGTTTATCACAAGCCAAAACACCTGGCTGTCAGTTCCACAGTATTCATGATGCTTAATAGTAATCAACTAAAACCTGTCTGCGATGGGACACTTCAATCATACTATCATATACCGCATAAATTATTAGATTGATGGTATTAGGCAGCGGGTTCCTGAAACGTGTCTCCAGGCGTATGTTACCACTCTTGATCAATGATAGATGCTGACTATTATCCTCGTCAGGTGTCAGATTAAATGCATAAAGAGTGTACCGTCTCAGGAAATCGTTTCGATCAATGGCCATAGCACTGTTCTTTAAATGTCTCCCTGTTGATAACACCAGTTGATAGAATTCACGAGTCACGCAACCATTAGGGAAGTCCGGTTGTAATGGTTTGGTGGGGAACTGGACACCGTCAACATATATTGCCAGATATTCTAGATTATAATTCTTAAAATTGAATGGGTTCTTGCCATAGTCGCCCGTAAAAGTGTCATTATCAACCATCGCTACCACCACAGACTATGTTATTGTTTGACTAAAACCCCTTGCTTGACTAAATAAAAATGATTGTAATGATACATGAACTCTGATAATTTATTTGACCAACATTTTATTGACTTGCACAATCTTACACAATTGTCTGAACATGTTGAACACAACTAAACACATTATGAACACACACACGGTTGCAACTTTTTCACAAAACGTGTTACCATTGTGTCATTTTTAAACAGATTAGAAGAATATTTAGATATCAACATATCATAGGTGATGCTTCTACACATGTGATTTAAGAAGTAGATACAGTGTTCACCACATGTGACCGATGTGACATCCTGAACTTGTTTGTCTGATAAATGTATCTCGTCACATGACATGTTTAAAAAGTCATAAATCGATTTAGGAAATATTGAATGATTTGGAGCATTTCCAAAACTGTCAAAAAAACACCCAACTCTCTCCAATATATAAACTGCCAGCCAATGCTCTCCAGGCTGGTCAGAGGGGTGTGTGTTAATTATCATAGCACTAGGTCTTATTTGTAGAGGTTGCTGGGGCAGTTTATCACAAGCCAAAACACCTGGCTGTCAGTTCCACAGTATTCATGATGCTTAATAGTAATCAACTAAAACCTGTCTGCGATGGGACACTTCAATCATACTATCATATACCGCATAAATTATTAGATTGATGGTATTAGGCAGCGGGTTCCTGAAACGTGTCTCCAGGCGTATGTTACCACTCTTGATCAATGATAGATGCTGACTATTATCCTCGTCAGGTGTCAGATTAAATGCATAAAGAGTGTACCGTCTCAGGAAATCGTTTCGATCAATGGCCATAGCACTGTTCTTTAAATGTCTCCCTGTTGATAACACCAGTTGATAGAATTCACGAGTCACGCAACCATTAGGGAAGTCCGGTTGTAATGGTTTGGTGGGGAACTGGACACCGTCAACATATATTGCCAGATATTCTAGATTATAATTCTTAAAATTGAATGGGTTCTTGCCATAGTCGCCCGTAAAAGTGTCATTATCAACCATCGCTACCACCACAGACTATGTTATTGTTTGACTAAAACCCCTTGCTTGACTAAATAAAAATGATTGTAATGATACATGAACTCTGATAATTTATTTGACCAACATTTTATTGACTTGCACAATCTTACACAATTGTCTGAACATGTTGAACACAACTAAACACATTATGAACACACACACGGTTGCAACTTTTTCACAAAACGTGTTACCATTGTGTCATTTTTAAACAGATTAGAAGAATATTTAGATATCAACATATCATAGGTGATGCTTCTACACATGTGATTTAAGAAGTAGATACAGTGTTCACCACATGTGACCGATGTGACATCCTGAACTTGTTTGTCTGATAAATGTATCTCGTCACATGACATGTTTAAAAAGTCATAAATCGATTTAGGAAATATTGAATGATTTGGAGCATTTCCAAAACTGTCAAAAAAACACCCAACTCTCTCCAATATATAAACTGCCAGCCAATGCTCTCCAGGCTGGTCAGAGGGGTGTGTGTTAATTATCATAGCACTAGGTCTTATTTGTAGAGGTTGCTGGGGCAGTTTATCACAAGCCAAAACACCTGGCTGTCAGTTCCACAGTATTCATGATGCTTAATAGTAATCAACTAAAACCTGTCTGCGATGGGACACTTCAATCATACTATCATATACCGCATAAATTATTAGATTGATGGTATTAGGCAGCGGGTTCCTGAAACGTGTCTCCAGGCGTATGTTACCACTCTTGATCAATGATAGATGCTGACTATTATCCTCGTCAGGTGTCAGATTAAATGCATAAAGAGTGTACCGTCTCAGGAAATCGTTTCGATCAATGGCCATAGCACTGTTCTTTAAATGTCTCCCTGTTGATAACACCAGTTGATAGAATTCACGAGTCACGCAACCATTAGGGAAGTCCGGTTGTAATGGTTTGGTGGGGAACTGGACACCGTCAACATATATTGCCAGATATTCTAGATTATAATTCTTAAAATTGAATGGGTTCTTGCCATAGTCGCCCGTAAAAGTGTCATTATCAACCATCGCTACCACCACAGACTATGTTATTGTTTGACTAAAACCCCTTGCTTGACTAAATAAAAATGATTGTAATGATACATGAACTCTGATAATTTATTTGACCAACATTTTATTGACTTGCACAATCTTACACAATTGTCTGAACATGTTGAACACAACTAAACACATTATGAACACACACACACGGTTGCAACTTTTTCACAAAACGTGTTACCATTGTGTCATTTTTAAACAGATTAGAAGAATATTTAGATATCAACATATCATAGGTGATGCTTCTACACATGTGATTTAAGAAGTAGATACAGTGTTCACCACATGTGACCGATGTGACATCCTGAACTTGTTTGTCTGATAAATGTATCTCGTCACATGACATGTTTAAAAAGTCATAAATCGATTTAGGAAATATTGAATGATTTGGAGCATTTCCAAAACTGTCAAAAAAACACCCAACTCTCTCCAATATATAAACTGCCAGCCAATGCTCTCCAGGCTGGTCAGAGGGGTGTGTGTTAATTATCATAGCACTAGGTCTTATTTGTAGAGGTTGCTGGGGCAGTTTATCACAAGCCAAAACACCTGGCTGTCAGTTCCACAGTATTCATGATGCTTAATAGTAATCAACTAAAACCTGTCTGCGATGGGACACTTCAATCATACTATCATATACCGCATAAATTATTAGATTGATGGTATTAGGCAGCGGGTTCCTGAAACGTGTCTCCAGGCGTATGTTACCACTCTTGATCAATGATAGATGCTGACTATTATCCTCGTCAGGTGTCAGATTAAATGCATAAAGAGTGTACCGTCTCAGGAAATCGTTTCGATCAATGGCCATAGCACTGTTCTTTAAATGTCTCCCTGTTGATAACACCAGTTGATAGAATTCACGAGTCACGCAACCATTAGGGAAGTCCGGTTGTAATGGTTTGGTGGGGAACTGGACACCGTCAACATATATTGCCAGATATTCTAGATTATAATTCTTAAAATTGAATGGGTTCTTGCCATAGTCGCCCGTAAAAGTGTCATTATCAACCATCGCTACCACCACAGACTATGTTATTGTTTGACTAAAACCCCTTGCTTGACTAAATAAAAATGATTGTAATGATACATGAACTCTGATAATTTATTTGACCAACATTTTATTGACTTGCACAATCTTACACAATTGTCTGAACATGTTGAACACAACTAAACACATTATGAACACACACACGGTTGCAACTTTTTCACAAAACGTGTTACCATTGTGTCATTTTTAAACAGATTAGAAGAATATTTAGATATCAACATATCATAGGTGATGCTTCTACACATGTGATTTAAGAAGTAGATACAGTGTTCACCACATGTGACCGATGTGACATCCTGAACTTGTTTGTCTGATAAATGTATCTCGTCACATGACATGTTTAAAAAGTCATAAATCGATTTAGGAAATATTGAATGATTTGGAGCATTTCCAAAACTGTCAAAAAAACACCCAACTCTCTCCAATATATAAACTGCCAGCCAATGCTCTCCAGGCTGGTCAGAGGGGTGTGTGTTAATTATCATAGCACTAGGTCTTATTTGTAGAGGTTGCTGGGGCAGTTTATCACAAGCCAAAACACCTGGCTGTCAGTTCCACAGTATTCATGATGCTTAATAGTAATCAACTAAAACCTGTCTGCGATGGGACACTTCAATCATACTATCATATACCGCATAAATTATTAGATTGATGGTATTAGGCAGCGGGTTCCTGAAACGTGTCTCCAGGCGTATGTTACCACTCTTGATCAATGATAGATGCTGACTATTATCCTCGTCAGGTGTCAGATTAAATGCATAAAGAGTGTACCGTCTCAGGAAATCGTTTCGATCAATGGCCATAGCACTGTTCTTTAAATGTCTCCCTGTTGATAACACCAGTTGATAGAATTCACGAGTCACGCAACCATTAGGGAAGTCCGGTTGTAATGGTTTGGTGGGGAACTGGACACCGTCAACATATATTGCCAGATATTCTAGATTATAATTCTTAAAATTGAATGGGTTCTTGCCATAGTCGCCCGTAAAAGTGTCATTATCAACCATCGCTACCACCACAGACTATGTTATTGTTTGACTAAAACCCCTTGCTTGACTAAATAAAAATGATTGTAATGATACATGAACTCTGATAATTTATTTGACCAACATTTTATTGACTTGCACAATCTTACACAATTGTCTGAACATGTTGAACACAACTAAACACATTATGAACACACACACGGTTGCAACTTTTTCACAAAACGTGTTACCATTGTGTCATTTTTAAACAGATTAGAAGAATATTTAGATATCAACATATCATAGGTGATGCTTCTACACATGTGATTTAAGAAGTAGATACAGTGTTCACCACATGTGACCGATGTGACATCCTGAACTTGTTTGTCTGATAAATGTATCTCGTCACATGACATGTTTAAAAAGTCATAAATCGATTTAGGAAATATTGAATGATTTGGAGCATTTCCAAAACTGTCAAAAAAACACCCAACTCTCTCCAATATATAAACTGCCAGCCAATGCTCTCCAGGCTGGTCAGAGGGGTGTGTGTTAATTATCATAGCACTAGGTCTTATTTGTAGAGGTTGCTGGGGCAGTTTATCACAAGCCAAAACACCTGGCTGTCAGTTCCACAGTATTCATGATGCTTAATAGTAATCAACTAAAACCTGTCTGCGATGGGACACTTCAATCATACTATCATATACCGCATAAATTATTAGATTGATGGTATTAGGCAGCGGGTTCCTGAAACGTGTCTCCAGGCGTATGTTACCACTCTTGATCAATGATAGATGCTGACTATTATCCTCGTCAGGTGTCAGATTAAATGCATAAAGAGTGTACCGTCTCAGGAAATCGTTTCGATCAATGGCCATAGCACTGTTCTTTAAATGTCTCCCTGTTGATAACACCAGTTGATAGAATTCACGAGTCACGCAACCATTAGGGAAGTCCGGTTGTAATGGTTTGGTGGGGAACTGGACACCGTCAACATATATTGCCAGATATTCTAGATTATAATTCTTAAAATTGAATGGGTTCTTGCCATAGTCGCCCGTAAAAGTGTCATTATCAACCATCGCTACCACCACAGACTATGTTATTGTTTGACTAAAACCCCTTGCTTGACTAAATAAAAATGATTGTAATGATACATGAACTCTGATAATTTATTTGACCAACATTTTATTGACTTGCACAATCTTACACAATTGTCTGAACATGTTGAACACAACTAAACACATTATGAACACACACACACGGTTGCAACTTTTTCACAAAACGTGTTACCATTGTGTCATTTTTAAACAGATTAGAAGAATATTTAGATATCAACATATCATAGGTGATGCTTCTACACATGTGATTTAAGAAGTAGATACAGTGTTCACCACATGTGACCGATGTGACATCCTGAACTTGTTTGTCTGATAAATGTATCTCGTCACATGACATGTTTAAAAAGTCATAAATCGATTTAGGAAATATTGAATGATTTGGAGCATTTCCAAAACTGTCAAAAAAACACCCAACTCTCTCCAATATATAAACTGCCAGCCAATGCTCTCCAGGCTGGTCAGAGGGGTGTGTGTTAATTATCATAGCACTAGGTCTTATTTGTAGAGGTTGCTGGGGCAGTTTATCACAAGCCAAAACACCTGGCTGTCAGTTCCACAGTATTCATGATGCTTAATAGTAATCAACTAAAACCTGTCTGCGATGGGACACTTCAATCATACTATCATATACCGCATAAATTATTAGATTGATGGTATTAGGCAGCGGGTTCCTGAAACGTGTCTCCAGGTGTATGTTACCACTCTTGATCAATGATAGATGCTGACTATTATCCTCGTCAGGTGTCAGATTAAATGCATAAAGAGTGTACCGTCTCAGGAAATCGTTTCGATCAGTGGCCATAGCACTGTTCTTTAAATGTCTCCCTGTTGATAACACCAGTTGATAGAATTCACGAGTCACGCAACCATTAGGGAAGTCCGGTTGTAATGGTTTGGTGGGGAACTGGACACCGTCAACATATATTGCCAGATATTCTAGATTATAATTCTTAAAATTGAATGGGTTCTTGCCATAGTCGCCCGTAAAAGTGTCATTATCAACCATCGCTACCACCACAGACTATGTTATTGTTTGACTAAAACCCCTTGCTTGACTAAATAAAAATGATTGTAATGATACATGAACTCTGATAATTTATTTGACCAACATTTTATTGACTTGCACAATCTTACACAATTGTCTGAACATGTTGAACACAACTAAACACATTATGAACACACACACGGTTGCAACTTTTTCACAAAACGTGTTACCATTGTGTCATTTTTAAACAGATTAGAAGAATATTTAGATATCAACATATCATAGGTGATGCTTCTACACATGTGATTTAAGAAGTAGATACAGTGTTCACCACATGTGACCGATGTGACATCCTGAACTTGTTTGTCTGATAAATGTATCTCGTCACATGACATGTTTAAAAAGTCATAAATCGATTTAGGAAATATTGAATGATTTGGAGCATTTCCAAAACTGTCAAAAAAACACCCAACTCTCTCCAATATATAAACTGCCAGCCAATGCTCTCCAGGCTGGTCAGAGGGGTGTGTGTTAATTATCATAGCACTAGGTCTTATTTGTAGAGGTTGCTGGGGCAGTTTATCACAAGCCAAAACACCTGGCTGTCAGTTCCACAGTATTCATGATGCTTAATAGTAATCAACTAAAACCTGTCTGCGATGGGACACTTCAATCATACTATCATATACCGCATAAATTATTAGATTGATGGTATTAGGCAGCGGGTTCCTGAAACGTGTCTCCAGGCGTATGTTACCACTCTTGATCAATGATAGATGCTGACTATTATCCTCGTCAGGTGTCAGATTAAATGCATAAAGAGTGTACCGTCTCAGGAAATCGTTTCGATCAATGGCCATAGCACTGTTCTTTAAATGTCTCCCTGTTGATAACACCAGTTGATAGAATTCACGAGTCACGCAACCATTAGGGAAGTCCGGTTGTAATGGTTTGGTGGGGAACTGGACACCGTCAACATATATTGCCAGATATTCTAGATTATAATTCTTAAAATTGAATGGGTTCTTGCCATAGTCGCCCGTAAAAGTGTCATTATCAACCATCGCTACCACCACAGACTATGTTATTGTTTGACTAAAACCCCTTGCTTGACTAAATAAAAATGATTGTAATGATACATGAACTCTGATAATTTATTTGACCAACATTTTATTGACTTGCACAATCTTACACAATTGTCTGAACATGTTGAACACAACTAAACACATTATGAACACACACACGGTTGCAACTTTTTCACAAAACGTGTTACCATTGTGTCATTTTTAAACAGATTAGAAGAATATTTAGATATCAACATATCATAGGTGATGCTTCTACACATGTGATTTAAGAAGTAGATACAGTGTTCACCACATGTGACCGATGTGACATCCTGAACTTGTTTGTCTGATAAATGTATCTCGTCACATGACATGTTTAAAAAGTCATAAATCGATTTAGGAAATATTGAATGATTTGGAGCATTTCCAAAACTGTCAAAAAAACACCCAACTCTCTCCAATATATAAACTGCCAGCCAATGCTCTCCAGGCTGGTCAGAGGGGTGTGTGTTAATTATCATAGCACTAGGTCTTATTTGTAGAGGTTGCTGGGGCAGTTTATCACAAGCCAAAACACCTGGCTGTCAGTTCCACAGTATTCATGATGCTTAATAGTAATCAACTAAAACCTGTCTGCGATGGGACACTTCAATCATACTATCATATACCGCATAAATTATTAGATTGATGGTATTAGGCAGCGGGTTCCTGAAACGTGTCTCCAGGCGTATGTTACCACTCTTGATCAATGATAGATGCTGACTATTATCCTCGTCAGGTGTCAGATTAAATGCATAAAGAGTGTACCGTCTCAGGAAATCGTTTCGATCAATGGCCATAGCACTGTTCTTTAAATGTCTCCCTGTTGATAACACCAGTTGATAGAATTCACGAGTCACGCAACCATTAGGGAAGTCCGGTTGTAATGGTTTGGTGGGGAACTGGACACCGTCAACATATATTGCCAGATATTCTAGATTATAATTCTTAAAATTGAATGGGTTCTTGCCATAGTCGCCCGTAAAAGTGTCATTATCAACCATCGCTACCACCACAGACTATGTTATTGTTTGACTAAAACCCCTTGCTTGACTAAATAAAAATGATTGTAATGATACATGAACTCTGATAATTTATTTGACCAACATTTTATTGACTTGCACAATCTTACACAATTGTCTGAACATGTTGAACACAACTAAACACATTATGAACACACACACGGTTGCAACTTTTTCACAAAACGTGTTACCATTGTGTCATTTTTAAACAGATTAGAAGAATATTTAGATATCAACATATCATAGGTGATGCTTCTACACATGTGATTTAAGAAGTAGATACAGTGTTCACCACATGTGACCGATGTGACATCCTGAACTTGTTTGTCTGATAAATGTATCTCGTCACATGACATGTTTAAAAAGTCATAAATCGATTTAGGAAATATTGAATGATTTGGAGCATTTCCAAAACTGTCAAAAAAACACCCAACTCTCTCCAATATATAAACTGCCAGCCAATGCTCTCCAGGCTGGTCAGAGGGGTGTGTGTTAATTATCATAGCACTAGGTCTTATTTGTAGAGGTTGCTGGGGCAGTTTATCACAAGCCAAAACACCTGGCTGTCAGTTCCACAGTATTCATGATGCTTAATAGTAATCAACTAAAACCTGTCTGCGATGGGACACTTCAATCATACTATCATATACCGCATAAATTATTAGATTGATGGTATTAGGCAGCGGGTTCCTGAAACGTGTCTCCAGGCGTATGTTACCACTCTTGATCAATGATAGATGCTGACTATTATCCTCGTCAGGTGTCAGATTAAATGCATAAAGAGTGTACCGTCTCAGGAAATCGTTTCGATCAATGGCCATAGCACTGTTCTTTAAATGTCTCCCTGTTGATAACACCAGTTGATAGAATTCACGAGTCACGCAACCATTAGGGAAGTCCGGTTGTAATGGTTTGGTGGGGAACTGGACACCGTCAACATATATTGCCAGATATTCTAGATTATAATTCTTAAAATTGAATGGGTTCTTGCCATAGTCGCCCGTAAAAGTGTCATTATCAACCATCGCTACCACCACAGACTATGTTATTGTTTGACTAAAACCCCTTGCTTGACTAAATAAAAATGATTGTAATGATACATGAACTCTGATAATTTATTTGACCAACATTTTATTGACTTGCACAATCTTACACAATTGTCTGAACATGTTGAACACAACTAAACACATTATGAACACACACACGGTTGCAACTTTTTCACAAAACGTGTTACCATTGTGTCATTTTTAAACAGATTAGAAGAATATTTAGATATCAACATATCATAGGTGATGCTTCTACACATGTGATTTAAGAAGTAGATACAGTGTTCACCACATGTGACCGATGTGACATCCTGAACTTGTTTGTCTGATAAATGTATCTCGTCACATGACATGTTTAAAAAGTCATAAATCGATTTAGGAAATATTGAATGATTTGGAGCATTTCCAAAACTGTCAAAAAAACACCCAACTCTCTCCAATATATAAACTGCCAGCCAATGCTCTCCAGGCTGGTCAGAGGGGTGTGTGTTAATTATCATAGCACTAGGTCTTATTTGTAGAGGTTGCTGGGGCAGTTTATCACAAGCCAAAACACCTGGCTGTCAGTTCCACAGTATTCATGATGCTTAATAGTAATCAACTAAAACCTGTCTGCGATGGGACACTTCAATCATACTATCATATACCGCATAAATTATTAGATTGATGGTATTAGGCAGCGGGTTCCTGAAACGTGTCTCCAGGCGTATGTTACCACTCTTGATCAATGATAGATGCTGACTATTATCCTCGTCAGGTGTCAGATTAAATGCATAAAGAGTGTACCGTCTCAGGAAATCGTTTCGATCAATGGCCATAGCACTGTTCTTTAAATGTCTCCCTGTTGATAACACCAGTTGATAGAATTCACGAGTCACGCAACCATTAGGGAAGTCCGGTTGTAATGGTTTGGTGGGGAACTGGACACCGTCAACATATATTGCCAGATATTCTAGATTATAATTCTTAAAATTGAATGGGTTCTTGCCATAGTCGCCCGTAAAAGTGTCATTATCAACCATCGCTACCACCACAGACTATGTTATTGTTTGACTAAAACCCCTTGCTTGACTAAATAAAAATGATTGTAATGATACATGAACTCTGATAATTTATTTGACCAACATTTTATTGACTTGCACAATCTTACACAATTGTCTGAACATGTTGAACACAACTAAACACATTATGAACACACACACGGTTGCAACTTTTTCACAAAACGTGTTACCATTGTGTCATTTTTAAACAGATTAGAAGAATATTTAGATATCAACATATCATAGGTGATGCTTCTACACATGTGATTTAAGAAGTAGATACAGTGTTCACCACATGTGACCGATGTGACATCCTGAACTTGTTTGTCTGATAAATGTATCTCGTCACATGACATGTTTAAAAAGTCATAAATCGATTTAGGAAATATTGAATGATTTGGAGCATTTCCAAAACTGTCAAAAAAACACCCAACTCTCTCCAATATATAAACTGCCAGCCAATGCTCTCCAGGCTGGTCAGAGGGGTGTGTGTTAATTATCATAGCACTAGGTCTTATTTGTAGAGGTTGCTGGGGCAGTTTATCACAAGCCAAAACACCTGGCTGTCAGTTCCACAGTATTCATGATGCTTAATAGTAATCAACTAAAACCTGTCTGCGATGGGACACTTCAATCATACTATCATATACCGCATAAATTATTAGATTGATGGTATTAGGCAGCGGGTTCCTGAAACGTGTCTCCAGGCGTATGTTACCACTCTTGATCAATGATAGATGCTGACTATTATCCTCGTCAGGTGTCAGATTAAATGCATAAAGAGTGTACCGTCTCAGGAAATCGTTTCGATCAATGGCCATAGCACTGTTCTTTAAATGTCTCCCTGTTGATAACACCAGTTGATAGAATTCACGAGTCACGCAACCATTAGGGAAGTCCGGTTGTAATGGTTTGGTGGGGAACTGGACACCGTCAACATATATTGCCAGATATTCTAGATTATAATTCTTAAAATTGAATGGGTTCTTGCCATAGTCGCCCGTAAAAGTGTCATTATCAACCATCGCTACCACCACAGACTATGTTATTGTTTGACTAAAACCCCTTGCTTGACTAAATAAAAATGATTGTAATGATACATGAACTCTGATAATTTATTTGACCAACATTTTATTGACTTGCACAATCTTACACAATTGTCTGAACATGTTGAACACAACTAAACACATTATGAACACACACACGGTTGCAACTTTTTCACAAAACGTGTTACCATTGTGTCATTTTTAAACAGATTAGAAGAATATTTAGATATCAACATATCATAGGTGATGCTTCTACACATGTGATTTAAGAAGTAGATACAGTGTTCACCACATGTGACCGATGTGACATCCTGAACTTGTTTGTCTGATAAATGTATCTCGTCACATGACATGTTTAAAAAGTCATAAATCGATTTAGGAAATATTGAATGATTTGGAGCATTTCCAAAACTGTCAAAAAAACACCCAACTCTCTCCAATATATAAACTGCCAGCCAATGCTCTCCAGGCTGGTCAGAGGGGTGTGTGTTAATTATCATAGCACTAGGTCTTATTTGTAGAGGTTGCTGGGGCAGTTTATCACAAGCCAAAACACCTGGCTGTCAGTTCCACAGTATTCATGATGCTTAATAGTAATCAACTAAAACCTGTCTGCGATGGGACACTTCAATCATACTATCATATACCGCATAAATTATTAGATTGATGGTATTAGGCAGCGGGTTCCTGAAACGTGTCTCCAGGCGTATGTTACCACTCTTGATCAATGATAGATGCTGACTATTATCCTCGTCAGGTGTCAGATTAAATGCATAAAGAGTGTACCGTCTCAGGAAATCGTTTCGATCAATGGCCATAGCACTGTTCTTTAAATGTCTCCCTGTTGATAACACCAGTTGATAGAATTCACGAGTCACGCAACCATTAGGGAAGTCCGGTTGTAATGGTTTGGTGGGGAACTGGACACCGTCAACATATATTGCCAGATATTCTAGATTATAATTCTTAAAATTGAATGGGTTCTTGCCATAGTCGCCCGTAAAAGTGTCATTATCAACCATCGCTACCACCACAGACTATGTTATTGTTTGACTAAAACCCCTTGCTTGACTAAATAAAAATGATTGTAATGATACATGAACTCTGATAATTTATTTGACCAACATTTTATTGACTTGCACAATCTTACACAATTGTCTGAACATGTTGAACACAACTAAACACATTATGAACACACACACGGTTGCAACTTTTTCACAAAACGTGTTACCATTGTGTCATTTTTAAACAGATTAGAAGAATATTTAGATATCAACATATCATAGGTGATGCTTCTACACATGTGATTTAAGAAGTAGATACAGTGTTCACCACATGTGACCGATGTGACATCCTGAACTTGTTTGTCTGATAAATGTATCTCGTCACATGACATGTTTAAAAAGTCATAAATCGATTTAGGAAATATTGAATGATTTGGAGCATTTCCAAAACTGTCAAAAAAACACCCAACTCTCTCCAATATATAAACTGCCAGCCAATGCTCTCCAGGCTGGTCAGAGGGGTGTGTGTTAATTATCATAGCACTAGGTCTTATTTGTAGAGGTTGCTGGGGCAGTTTATCACAAGCCAAAACACCTGGCTGTCAGTTCCACAGTATTCATGATGCTTAATAGTAATCAACTAAAACCTGTCTGCGATGGGACACTTCAATCATACTATCATATACCGCATAAATTATTAGATTGATGGTATTAGGCAGCGGGTTCCTGAAACGTGTCTCCAGGCGTATGTTACCACTCTTGATCAATGATAGATGCTGACTATTATCCTCGTCAGGTGTCAGATTAAATGCATAAAGAGTGTACCGTCTCAGGAAATCGTTTCGATCAATGGCCATAGCACTGTTCTTTAAATGTCTCCCTGTTGATAACACCAGTTGATAGAATTCACGAGTCACGCAACCATTAGGGAAGTCCGGTTGTAATGGTTTGGTGGGGAACTGGACACCGTCAACATATATTGCCAGATATTCTAGATTATAATTCTTAAAATTGAATGGGTTCTTGCCATAGTCGCCCGTAAAAGTGTCATTATCAACCATCGCTACCACCACAGACTATGTTATTGTTTGACTAAAACCCCTTGCTTGACTAAATAAAAATGATTGTAATGATACATGAACTCTGATAATTTATTTGACCAACATTTTATTGACTTGCACAATCTTACACAATTGTCTGAACATGTTGAACACAACTAAACACATTATGAACACACACACGGTTGCAACTTTTTCACAAAACGTGTTACCATTGTGTCATTTTTAAACAGATTAGAAGAATATTTAGATATCAACATATCATAGGTGATGCTTCTACACATGTGATTTAAGAAGTAGATACAGTGTTCACCACATGTAACCGATGTGACATCCTGAACTTGTTTGTCTGATAAATGTATCTCGTCACATGACATGTTTAAAAAGTCATAAATCGATTTAGGAAATATTGAATGATTTGGAGCATTTCCAAAACTGTCAAAAAAACACCCAACTCTCTCCAATATATAAACTGCCAGCCAATGCTCTCCAGGCTGGTCAGAGGGGTGTGTGTTAATTATCATAGCACTAGGTCTTATTTGTAGAGGTTGCTGGGGCAGTTTATCACAAGCCAAAACACCTGGCTGTCAGTTCCACAGTATTCATGATGCTTAATAGTAATCAACTAAAACCTGTCTGCGATGGGACACTTCAATCATACTATCATATACCGCATAAATTATTAGATTGATGGTATTAGGCAGCGGGTTCCTGAAACGTGTCTCCAGGCGTATGTTACCACTCTTGATCAATGATAGATGCTGACTATTATCCTCGTCAGGTGTCAGATTAAATGCATAAAGAGTGTACCGTCTCAGGAAATCGTTTCGATCAATGGCCATAGCACTGTTCTTTAAATGTCTCCCTGTTGATAACACCATTTGATAGAATTCACGAGTCACGCAACCATTAGGGAAGTCCGGTTGTAATGGTTTGGTGGGGAACTGGACACCGTCAACATATATTGCCAGATATTCTAGATTATAATTCTTAAAATTGAATGGGTTCTTGCCATAGTCGCCCGTAAAAGTGTCATTATCAACCATCGCTACCACCACAGACTATGTTATTGTTTGACTAAAACCCCTTGCTTGACTAAATAAAAATGATTGTAATGATACATGAACTCTGATAATTTATTTGACCAACATTTTATTGACTTGCACAATCTTACACAATTGTCTGAACATGTTGAACACAACTAAACACATTATGAACACACACACGGTTGCAACTTTTTCACAAAACGTGTTACCATTGTGTCATTTTTAAACAGATTAGAAGAATATTTAGATATCAACATATCATAGGTGATGCTTCTACACATGTGATTTAAGAAGTAGATACAGTGTTCACCACATGTGACCGATGTGACATCCTGAACTTGTTTGTCTGATAAATGTATCTCGTCACATGACATGTTTAAAAAGTCATAAATCGATTTAGGAAATATTGAATGATTTGGAGCATTTCCAAAACTGTCAAAAAAACACCCAACTCTCTCCAATATATAAACTGCCAGCCAATGCTCTCCAGGCTGGTCAGAGGGGTGTGTGTTAATTATCATAGCACTAGGTCTTATTTGTAGAGGTTGCTGGGGCAGTTTATCACAAGCCAAAACACCTGGCTGTCAGTTCCACAGTATTCATGATGCTTAATAGTAATCAACTAAAACCTGTCTGCGATGGGACACTTCAATCATACTATCATATACCGCATAAATTATTAGATTGATGGTATTAGGCAGCGGGTTCCTGAAACGTGTCTCCAGGCGTATGTTACCACTCTTGATCAATGATAGATGCTGACTATTATCCTCGTCAGGTGTCAGATTAAATGCATAAAGAGTGTACCGTCTCAGGAAATCGTTTCGATCAATGGCCATAGCACTGTTCTTTAAATGTCTCCCTGTTGATAACACCAGTTGATAGAATTCACGAGTCACGCAACCATTAGGGAAGTCCGGTTGTAATGGTTTGGTGGGGAACTGGACACCGTCAACATATATTGCCAGATATTCTAGATTATAATTCTTAAAATTGAATGGGTTCTTGCCATAGTCGCCCGTAAAAGTGTCATTATCAACCATCGCTACCACCACAGACTATGTTATTGTTTGACTAAAACCCCTTGCTTGACTAAATAAAAATGATTGTAATGATACATGAACTCTGATAATTTATTTGACCAACATTTTATTGACTTGCACAATCTTACACAATTGTCTGAACATGTTGAACACAACTAAACACATTATGAACACACACACGGTTGCAACTTTTTCACAAAACGTGTTACCATTGTGTCATTTTTAAACAGATTAGAAGAATATTTAGATATCAACATATCATAGGTGATGCTTCTACACATGTGATTTAAGAAGTAGATACAGTGTTCACCACATGTGACCGATGTGACATCCTGAACTTGTTTGTCTGATAAATGTATCTCGTCACATGACATGTTTAAAAAGTCATAAATCGATTTAGGAAATATTGAATGATTTGGAGCATTTCCAAAACTGTCAAAAAAACACCCAACTCTCTCCAATATATAAACTGCCAGCCAATGCTCTCCAGGCTGGTCAGAGGGGTGTGTGTTAATTATCATAGCACTAGGTCTTATTTGTAGAGGTTGCTGGGGCAGTTTATCACAAGCCAAAACACCTGGCTGTCAGTTCCACAGTATTCATGATGCTTAATAGTAATCAACTAAAACCTGTCTGCGATGGGACACTTCAATCATACTATCATATACCGCATAAATTATTAGATTGATGGTATTAGGCAGCGGGTTCCTGAAACGTGTCTCCAGGCGTATGTTACCACTCTTGATCAATGATAGATGCTGACTATTATCCTCGTCAGGTGTCAGATTAAATGCATAAAGAGTGTACCGTCTCAGGAAATCGTTTCGATCAATGGCCATAGCACTGTTCTTTAAATGTCTCCCTGTTGATAACACCAGTTGATAGAATTCACGAGTCACGCAACCATTAGGGAAGTCCGGTTGTAATGGTTTGGTGGGGAACTGGACACCGTCAACATATATTGCCAGATATTCTAGATTATAATTCTTAAAATTGAATGGGTTCTTGCCATAGTCGCCCGTAAAAGTGTCATTATCAACCATCGCTACCACCACAGACTATGTTATTGTTTGACTAAAACCCCTTGCTTGACTAAATAAAAATGATTGTAATGATACATGAACTCTGATAATTTATTTGACCAACATTTTATTGACTTGCACAATCTTACACAATTGTCTGAACATGTTGAACACAACTAAACACATTATGAACACACACACGGTTGCAACTTTTTCACAAAACGTGTTACCATTGTGTCATTTTTAAACAGATTAGAAGAATATTTAGATATCAACATATCATAGGTGATGCTTCTACACATGTGATTTAAGAAGTAGATACAGTGTTCACCACATGTGACCGATGTGACATCCTGAACTTGTTTGTCTGATAAATGTATCTCGTCACATGACATGTTTAAAAAGTCATAAATCGATTTAGGAAATATTGAATGATTTGGAGCATTTCCAAAACTGTCAAAAAAACACCCAACTCTCTCCAATATATAAACTGCCAGCCAATGCTCTCCAGGCTGGTCAGAGGGGTGTGTGTTAATTATCATAGCACTAGGTCTTATTTGTAGAGGTTGCTGGGGCAGTTTATCACAAGCCAAAACACCTGGCTGTCAGTTCCACAGTATTCATGATGCTTAATAGTAATCAACTAAAACCTGTCTGCGATGGGACACTTCAATCATACTATCATATACCGCATAAATTATTAGATTGATGGTATTAGGCAGCGGGTTCCTGAAACGTGTCTCCAGGCGTATGTTACCACTCTTGATCAATGATAGATGCTGACTATTATCCTCGTCAGGTGTCAGATTAAATGCATAAAGAGTGTACCGTCTCAGGAAATCGTTTCGATCAATGGCCATAGCACTGTTCTTTAAATGTCTCCCTGTTGATAACACCAGTTGATAGAATTCACGAGTCACGCAACCATTAGGGAAGTCCGGTTGTAATGGTTTGGTGGGGAACTGGACACCGTCAACATATATTGCCAGATATTCTAGATTATAATTCTTAAAATTGAATGGGTTCTTGCCATAGTCGCCCGTAAAAGTGTCATTATCAACCATCGCTACCACCACAGACTATGTTATTGTTTGACTAAAACCCCTTGCTTGACTAAATAAAAATGATTGTAATGATACATGAACTCTGATAATTTATTTGACCAACATTTTATTGACTTGCACAATCTTACACAATTTGTCTGAACATGTTGAACACAACTAAACACATTATGAACACACACACGGTTGCAACTTTTTCACAAAACGTGTTACCATTGTGTCATTTTTAAACAGATTAGAAGAATATTTAGATATCAACATATCATAGGTGATGCTTCTACACATGTGATTTAAGAAGTAGATACAGTGTTCACCACATGTGACCGATGTGACATCCTGAACTTGTTTGTCTGATAAATGTATCTCGTCACATGACATGTTTAAAAAGTCATAAATCGATTTAGGAAATATTGAATGATTTGGAGCATTTCCAAAACTGTCAAAAAAACACCCAACTCTCTCCAATATATAAACTGCCAGCCAATGCTCTCCAGGCTGGTCAGAGGGGTGTGTGTTAATTATCATAGCACTAGGTCTTATTTGTAGAGGTTGCTGGGGCAGTTTATCACAAGCCAAAACACCTGGCTGTCAGTTCCACAGTATTCATGATGCTTAATAGTAATCAACTAAAACCTGTCTGCGATGGGACACTTCAATCATACTATCATATACCGCATAAATTATTAGATTGATGGTATTAGGCAGCGGGTTCCTGAAACGTGTCTCCAGGCGTATGTTACCACTCTTGATCAATGATAGATGCTGACTATTATCCTCGTCAGGTGTCAGATTAAATGCATAAAGAGTGTACCGTCTCAGGAAATCGTTTCGATCAATGGCCATAGCACTGTTCTTTAAATGTCTCCCTGTTGATAACACCAGTTGATAGAATTCACGAGTCACGCAACCATTAGGGAAGTCCGGTTGTAATGGTTTGGTGGGGAACTGGACACCGTCAACATATATTGCCAGATATTCTAGATTATAATTCTTAAAATTGAATGGGTTCTTGCCATAGTCGCCCGTAAAAGTGTCATTATCAACCATCGCTACCACCACAGACTATGTTATTGTTTGACTAAAACCCCTTGCTTGACTAAATAAAAATGATTGTAATGATACATGAACTCTGATAATTTATTTGACCAACATTTTATTGACTTGCACAATCTTACACAATTGTCTGAACATGTTGAACACAACTAAACACATTATGAACACACACACGGTTGCAACTTTTTCACAAAACGTGTTACCATTGTGTCATTTTTAAACAGATTAGAAGAATATTTAGATATCAACATATCATAGGTGATGCTTCTACACATGTGATTTAAGAAGTAGATACAGTGTTCACCACATGTGACCGATGTGACATCCTGAACTTGTTTGTCTGATAAATGTATCTCGTCACATGACATGTTTAAAAAGTCATAAATCGATTTAGGAAATATTGAATGATTTGGAGCATTTCCAAAACTGTCAAAAAAACACCCAACTCTCTCCAATATATAAACTGCCAGCCAATGCTCTCCAGGCTGGTCAGAGGGGTGTGTGTTAATTATCATAGCACTAGGTCTTATTTGTAGAGGTTGCTGGGGCAGTTTATCACAAGCCAAAACACCTGGCTGTCAGTTCCACAGTATTCATGATGCTTAATAGTAATCAACTAAAACCTGTCTGCGATGGGACACTTCAATCATACTATCATATACCGCATAAATTATTAGATTGATGGTATTAGGCAGCGGGTTCCTGAAACGTGTCTCCAGGCGTATGTTACCACTCTTGATCAATGATAGATGCTGACTATTATCCTCGTCAGGTGTCAGATTAAATGCATAAAGAGTGTACCGTCTCAGGAAATCGTTTCGATCAATGGCCATAGCACTGTTCTTTAAATGTCTCCCTGTTGATAACACCAGTTGATAGAATTCACGAGTCACGCAACCATTAGGGAAGTCCGGTTGTAATGGTTTGGTGGGGAACTGGACACCGTCAACATATATTGCCAGATATTCTAGATTATAATTCTTAAAATTGAATGGGTTCTTGCCATAGTCGCCCGTAAAAGTGTCATTATCAACCATCGCTACCACCACAGACTATGTTATTGTTTGACTAAAACCCCTTGCTTGACTAAATAAAAATGATTGTAATGATACATGAACTCTGATAATTTATTTGACCAACATTTTATTGACTTGCACAATCTTACACAATTTGTCTGAACATGTTGAACACAACTAAACACATTATGAACACACACACGGTTGCAACTTTTTCACAAAACGTGTTACCATTGTGTCATTTTTAAACAGATTAGAAGAATATTTAGATATCAACATATCATAGGTGATGCTTCTACACATGTGATTTAAGAAGTAGATACAGTGTTCACCACATGTGACCGATGTGACATCCTGAACTTGTTTGTCTGATAAATGTATCTCGTCACATGACATGTTTAAAAAGTCATAAATCGATTTAGGAAATATTGAATGATTTGGAGCATTTCCAAAACTGTCAAAAAAACACCCAACTCTCTCCAATATATAAACTGCCAGCCAATGCTCTCCAGGCTGGTCAGAGGGGTGTGTGTTAATTATCATAGCACTAGGTCTTATTTGTAGAGGTTGCTGGGGCAGTTTATCACAAGCCAAAACACCTGGCTGTCAGTTCCACAGTATTCATGATGCTTAATAGTAATCAACTAAAACCTGTCTGCGATGGGACACTTCAATCATACTATCATATACCGCATAAATTATTAGATTGATGGTATTAGGCAGCGGGTTCCTGAAACGTGTCTCCAGGCGTATGTTACCACTCTTGATCAATGATAGATGCTGACTATTATCCTCGTCAGGTGTCAGATTAAATGCATAAAGAGTGTACCGTCTCAGGAAATCGTTTCGATCAATGGCCATAGCACTGTTCTTTAAATGTCTCCCTGTTGATAACACCAGTTGATAGAATTCACGAGTCACGCAACCATTAGGGAAGTCCGGTTGTAATGGTTTGGTGGGGAACTGGACACCGTCAACATATATTGCCAGATATTCTAGATTATAATTCTTAAAATTGAATGGGTTCTTGCCATAGTCGCCCGTAAAAGTGTCATTATCAACCATCGCTACCACCACAGACTATGTTATTGTTTGACTAAAACCCCTTGCTTGACTAAATAAAAATGATTGTAATGATACATGAACTCTGATAATTTATTTGACCAACATTTTATTGACTTGCACAATCTTACACAATTTGTCTGAACATGTTGAACACAACTAAACACATTATGAACACACACACGGTTGCAACTTTTTCACAAAACGTGTTACCATTGTGTCATTTTTAAACAGATTAGAAGAATATTTAGATATCAACATATCATAGGTGATGCTTCTACACATGTGATTTAAGAAGTAGATACAGTGTTCACCACATGTGACCGATGTGACATCCTGAACTTGTTTGTCTGATAAATGTATCTCGTCACATGACATGTTTAAAAAGTCATAAATCGATTTAGGAAATATTGAATGATTTGGAGCATTTCCAAAACTGTCAAAAAAACACCCAACTCTCTCCAATATATAAACTGCCAGCCAATGCTCTCCAGGCTGGTCAGAGGGGTGTGTGTTAATTATCATAGCACTAGGTCTTATTTGTAGAGGTTGCTGGGGCAGTTTATCACAAGCCAAAACACCTGGCTGTCAGTTCCACAGTATTCATGATGCTTAATAGTAATCAACTAAAACCTGTCTGCGATGGGACACTTCAATCATACTATCATATACCGCATAAATTATTAGATTGATGGTATTAGGCAGCGGGTTCCTGAAACGTGTCTCCAGGCGTATGTTACCACTCTTGATCAATGATAGATGCTGACTATTATCCTCGTCAGGTGTCAGATTAAATGCATAAAGAGTGTACCGTCTCAGGAAATCGTTTCGATCAATGGCCATAGCACTGTTCTTTAAATGTCTCCCTGTTGATAACACCAGTTGATAGAATTCACGAGTCACGCAACCATTAGGGAAGTCCGGTTGTAATGGTTTGGTGGGGAACTGGACACCGTCAACATATATTGCCAGATATTCTAGATTATAATTCTTAAAATTGAATGGGTTCTTGCCATAGTCGCCCGTAAAAGTGTCATTATCAACCATCGCTACCACCACAGACTATGTTATTGTTTGACTAAAACCCCTTGCTTGACTAAATAAAAATGATTGTAATGATACATGAACTCTGATAATTTATTTGACCAACATTTTATTGACTTGCACAATCTTACACAATTTGTCTGAACATGTTGAACACAACTAAACACATTATGAACACACACACGGTTGCAACTTTTTCACAAAACGTGTTACCATTGTGTCATTTTTAAACAGATTAGAAGAATATTTAGATATCAACATATCATAGGTGATGCTTCTACACATGTGATTTAAGAAGTAGATACAGTGTTCACCACATGTGACCGATGTGACATCCTGAACTTGTTTGTCTGATAAATGTATCTCGTCACATG
This sequence comes from Nansenia antarctica, assembly GCF_963989245.1. NCBI lineage: Eukaryota > Metazoa > Chordata > Actinopteri > Argentiniformes > Microstomatidae > Nansenia > Nansenia antarctica. Next base: position 82,284,157 of record NC_137674.1, read on the forward strand.
ACATGTTTAAAAAGTCATAAATCGATTTAGGAAATATTGAATGATTTGGAGCATTTCCAAAACTGTCAAAAAAACACCCAACTCTCTCCAATATATAAACTGCCAGCCAATGCTCTCCAGGCTGGTCAGAGGGGTGTGTGTTAATTATCATAGCACTAGGTCTTATTTGTAGAGGTTGCTGGGGCAGTTTATCACAAGCCAAAACACCTGGCTGTCAGTTCCACAGTATTCATGATGCTTAATAGTAATCAACTAAAACCTGTCTGCGATGGGACACTTCAATCATACTATCATATACCGCATAAATTATTAGATTGATGGTATTAGGCAGCGGGTTCCTGAAACGTGTCTCCAGGCGTATGTTACCACTCTTGATCAATGATAGATGCTGACTATTATCCTCGTCAGGTGTCAGATTAAATGCATAAAGAGTGTACCGTCTCAGGAAATCGTTTCGATCAATGGCCATAGCACTGTTCTTTAAATGTCTCCCTGTTGATAACACCAGTTGATAGAATTCACGAGTCACGCAACCATTAGGGAAGTCCGGTTGTAATGGTTTGGTGGGGAACTGGACACCGTCAACATATATTGCCAGATATTCTAGATTATAATTCTTAAAATTGAATGGGTTCTTGCCATAGTCGCCCGTAAAAGTGTCATTATCAACCATCGCTACCACCACAGACTATGTTATTGTTTGACTAAAACCCCTTGCTTGACTAAATAAAAATGATTGTAATGATACATGAACTCTGATAATTTATTTGACCAACATTTTATTGACTTGCACAATCTTACACAATTTGTCTGAACATGTTGAACACAACTAAACACATTATGAACACACACACGGTTGCAACTTTTTCACAAAACGTGTTACCATTGTGTCATTTTTAAACAGATTAGAAGAATATTTAGATATCAACATATCATAGGTGATGCTTCTACACATGTGATTTAAGAAGTAGATACAGTGTTCACCACATGTGACCGATGTGACATCCTGAACTTGTTTGTCTGATAAATGTATCTCGTCACATGACATGTTTAAAAAGTCATAAATCGATTTAGGAAATATTGAATGATTTGGAGCATTTCCAAAACTGTCAAAAAAACACCCAACTCTCTCCAATATATAAACTGCCAGCCAATGCTCTCCAGGCTGGTCAGAGGGGTGTGTGTTAATTATCATAGCACTAGGTCTTATTTGTAGAGGTTGCTGGGGCAGTTTATCACAAGCCAAAACACCTGGCTGTCAGTTCCACAGTATTCATGATGCTTAATAGTAATCAACTAAAACCTGTCTGCGATGGGACACTTCAATCATACTATCATATACCGCATAAATTATTAGATTGATGGTATTAGGCAGCGGGTTCCTGAAACGTGTCTCCAGGCGTATGTTACCACTCTTGATCAATGATAGATGCTGACTATTATCCTCGTCAGGTGTCAGATTAAATGCATAAAGAGTGTACCGTCTCAGGAAATCGTTTCGATCAATGGCCATAGCACTGTTCTTTAAATGTCTCCCTGTTGATAACACCAGTTGATAGAATTCACGAGTCACGCAACCATTAGGGAAGTCCGGTTGTAATGGTTTGGTGGGGAACTGGACACCGTCAACATATATTGCCAGATATTCTAGATTATAATTCTTAAAATTGAATGGGTTCTTGCCATAGTCGCCCGTAAAAGTGTCATTATCAACCATCGCTACCACCACAGACTATGTTATTGTTTGACTAAAACCCCTTGCTTGACTAAATAAAAATGATTGTAATGATACATGAACTCTGATAATTTATTTGACCAACATTTTATTGACTTGCACAATCTTACACAATTGTCTGAACATGTTGAACACAACTAAACACATTATGAACACACACACGGTTGCAACTTTTTCACAAAACGTGTTACCATTGTGTCATTTTTAAACAGATTAGAAGAATATTTAGATATCAACATATCATAGGTGATGCTTCTACACATGTGATTTAAGAAGTAGATACAGTGTTCACCACATGTGACCGATGTGACATCCTGAACTTGTTTGTCTGATAAATGTATCTCGTCACATGACATGTTTAAAGAGTCATAAATCGATTTAGGAAATATTGAATGATTTGGAGCATTTCCAAAACTGTCAAAAAAACACCCAACTCTCTCCAATATATAAACTGCCAGCCAATGCTCTCCAGGCTGGTCAGAGGGGTGTGTGTTAATTATCATAGCACTAGGTCTTATTTGTAGAGGTTGCTGGGGCAGTTTATCACAAGCCAAAACACCTGGCTGTCAGTTCCACAGTATTCATGATGCTTAATAGTAATCAACTAAAACCTGTCTGCGATGGGACACTTCAATCATACTATCATATACCGCATAAATTATTAGATTGATGGTATTAGGCAGCGGGTTCCTGAAACGTGTCTCCAGGCGTATGTTACCACTCTTGATCAATGATAGATGCTGACTATTATCCTCGTCAGGTGTCAGATTAAATGCATAAAGAGTGTACCGTCTCAGGAAATCGTTTCGATCAATGGCCATAGCACTGTTCTTTAAATGTCTCCCTGTTGATAACACCAGTTGATAGAATTCACGAGTCACGCAACCATTAGGGAAGTCCGGTTGTAATGGTTTGGTGGGGAACTGGACACCGTCAACATATATTGCCAGATATTCTAGATTATAATTCTTAAAATTGAATGGGTTCTTGCCATAGTCGCCCGTAAAAGTGTCATTATCAACCATCGCTACCACCACAGACTATGTTATTGTTTGACTAAAACCCCTTGCTTGACTAAATAAAAATGATTGTAATGATACATGAACTCTGATAATTTATTTGACCAACATTTTATTGACTTGCACAATCTTACACAATTGTCTGAACATGTTGAACACAACTAAACACATTATGAACACACACACGGTTGCAACTTTTTCACAAAACGTGTTACCATTGTGTCATTTTTAAACAGATTAGAAGAATATTTAGATATCAACATATCATAGGTGATGCTTCTACACATGTGATTTAAGAAGTAGATACAGTGTTCACCACATGTGACCGATGTGACATCCTGAACTTGTTTGTCTGATAAATGTATCTCGTCACATGACATGTTTAAAGAGTCATAAATCGATTTAGGAAATATTGAATGATTTGGAGCATTTCCAAAACTGTCAAAAAAACACCCAACTCTCTCCAATATATAAACTGCCGGCCAATGCTCTCCAGGCTGGTCAGAGGGGTGTGTGTTAATTATCATAGCACTAGGTCTTATTTGTAGAGGTTGCTGGGGCAGTTTATCACAAGCCAAAACACCTGGCTGTCAGTTCCACAGTATTCATGATGCTTAATAGTAATCAACTAAAACCTGTCTGCGATGGGACACTTCAATCATACTATCATATACCGCATAAATTATTAGATTGATGGTATTAGGCAGCGGGTTCCTGAAACGTGTCTCCAGGCGTATGTTACCACTCTTGATCAATGATAGATGCTGACTATTATCCTCGTCAGGTGTCAGATTAAATGCATAAAGAGTGTACCGTCTCAGGAAATCGTTTCGATCAATGGCCATAGCACTGTTCTTTAAATGTCTCCCTGTTGATAACACCAGTTGATAGAATTCACGAGTCACGCAACCATTAGGGAAGTCCGGTTGTAATGGTTTGGTGGGGAACTGGACACCGTCAACATATATTGCCAGATATTCTAGATTATAATTCTTAAAATTGAATGGGTTCTTGCCATAGTCGCCCGTAAAAGTGTCATTATCAACCATCGCTACCACCACAGACTATGTTATTGTTTGACTAAAACCCCTTGCTTGACTAAATAAAAATGATTGTAATGATACATGAACTCTGATAATTTATTTGACCAACATTTTATTGACTTGCACAATCTTACACAATTGTCTGAACATGTTGAACACAACTAAACACATTATGAACACACACACGGTTGCAACTTTTTCACAAAACGTGTTACCATTGTGTCATTTTTAAACAGATTAGAAGAATATTTAGATATCAACATATCATAGGTGATGCTTCTACACATGTGATTTAAGAAGTAGATACAGTGTTCACCACATGTGACCGATGTGACATCCTGAACTTGTTTGTCTGATAAATGTATCTCGTCACATGACATGTTTAAAAAGTCATAAATCGATTTAGGAAATATTGAATGATTTGGAGCATTTCCAAAACTGTCAAAAAAACACCCAACTCTCTCCAATATATAAACTGCCGGCCAATGCTCTCCAGGCTGGTCAGAGGGGTGTGTGTTAATTATCATAGCACTAGGTCTTATTTGTAGAGGTTGCTGGGGCAGTTTATCACAAGCCAAAACACCTGGCTGTCAGTTCCACAGTATTCATGATGCTTAATAGTAATCAACTAAAACCTGTCTGCGATGGGACACTTCAATCATACTATCATATACCGCATAAATTATTAGATTGATGGTATTAGGCAGCGGGTTCCTGAAACGTGTCTCCAGGCGTATGTTACCACTCTTGATCAATGATAGATGCTGACTATTATCCTCGTCAGGTGTCAGATTAAATGCATAAAGAGTGTACCGTCTCAGGAAATCGTTTCGATCAATGGCCATAGCACTGTTCTTTAAATGTCTCCCTGTTGATAACACCAGTTGATAGAATTCACGAGTCACGCAACCATTAGGGAAGTCCGGTTGTAATGGTTTGGTGGGGAACTGGACACCGTCAACATATATTGCCAGATATTCTAGATTATAATTCTTAAAATTGAATGGGTTCTTGCCATAGTCGCCCGTAAAAGTGTCATTATCAACCATCGCTACCACCACAGACTATGTTATTGTTTGACTAAAACCCCTTGCTTGACTAAATAAAAATGATTGTAATGATACATGAACTCTGATAATTTATTTGACCAACATTTTATTGACTTGCACAATCTTACACAATTGTCTGAACATGTTGAACACAACTAAACACATTATGAACACACACACGGTTGCAACTTTTTCACAAAACGTGTTACCATTGTGTCATTTTTAAACAGATTAGAAGAATATTTAGATATCAACATATCATAGGTGATGCTTCTACACATGTGATTTAAGAAGTAGATACAGTGTTCACCACATGTGACCGATGTGACATCCTGAACTTGTTTGTCTGATAAATGTATCTCGTCACATGACATGTTTAAAAAGTCATAAATCGATTTAGGAAATATTGAATGATTTGGAGCATTTCCAAAACTGTCAAAAAAACACCCAACTCTCTCCAATATATAAACTGCCAGCCAATGCTCTCCAGGCTGGTCAGAGGGGTGTGTGTTAATTATCATAGCACTAGGTCTTATTTGTAGAGGTTGCTGGGGCAGTTTATCACAAGCCAAAACACCTGGCTGTCAGTTCCACAGTATTCATGATGCTTAATAGTAATCAACTAAAACCTGTCTGCGATGGGACACTTCAATCATACTATCATATACCGCATAAATTATTAGATTGATGGTATTAGGCAGCGGGTTCCTGAAACGTGTCTCCAGGCGTATGTTACCACTCTTGATCAATGATAGATGCTGACTATTATCCTCGTCAGGTGTCAGATTAAATGCATAAAGAGTGTACCGTCTCAGGAAATCGTTTCGATCAATGGCCATAGCACTGTTCTTTAAATGTCTCCCTGTTGATAACACCAGTTGATAGAATTCACGAGTCACGCAACCATTAGGGAAGTCCGGTTGTAATGGTTTGGTGGGGAACTGGACACCGTCAACATATATTGCCAGATATTCTAGATTATAATTCTTAAAATTGAATGGGTTCTTGCCATAGTCGCCCGTAAAAGTGTCATTATCAACCATCGCTACCACCACAGACTATGTTATTGTTTGACTAAAACCCCTTGCTTGACTAAATAAAAATGATTGTAATGATACATGAACTCTGATAATTTATTTGACCAACATTTTATTGACTTGCACAATCTTACACAATTGTCTGAACATGTTGAACACAACTAAACACATTATGAACACACACACGGTTGCAACTTTTTCACAAAACGTGTTACCATTGTGTCATTTTTAAACAGATTAGAAGAATATTTAGATATCAACATATCATAGGTGATGCTTCTACACATGTGATTTAAGAAGTAGATACAGTGTTCACCACATGTGACCGATGTGACATCCTGAACTTGTTTGTCTGATAAATGTATCTCGTCACATGACATGTTTAAAAAGTCATAAATCGATTTAGGAAATATTGAATGATTTGGAGCATTTCCAAAACTGTCAAAAAAACACCCAACTCTCTCCAATATATAAACTGCCGGCCAATGCTCTCCAGGCTGGTCAGAGGGGTGTGTGTTAATTATCATAGCACTAGGTCTTATTTGTAGAGGTTGCTGGGGCAGTTTATCACAAGCCAAAACACCTGGCTGTCAGTTCCACAGTATTCATGATGCTTAATAGTAATCAACTAAAACCTGTCTGCGATGGGACACTTCAATCATACTATCATATACCGCATAAATTATTAGATTGATGGTATTAGGCAGCGGGTTCCTGAAACGTGTCTCCAGGCGTATGTTACCACTCTTGATCAATGATAGATGCTGACTATTATCCTCGTCAGGTGTCAGATTAAATGCATAAAGAGTGTACCGTCTCAGGAAATCGTTTCGATCAATGGCCATAGCACTGTTCTTTAAATGTCTCCCTGTTGATAACACCAGTTGATAGAATTCACGAGTCACGCAACCATTAGGGAAGTCCGGTTGTAATGGTTTGGTGGGGAACTGGACACCGTCAACATATATTGCCAGATATTCTAGATTATAATTCTTAAAATTGAATGGGTTCTTGCCATAGTCGCCCGTAAAAGTGTCATTATCAACCATCGCTACCACCACAGACTATGTTATTGTTTGACTAAAACCCCTTGCTTGACTAAATAAAAATGATTGTAATGATACATGAACTCTGATAATTTATTTGACCAACATTTTATTGACTTGCACAATCTTACACAATTTGTCTGAACATGTTGAACACAACTAAACACATTATGAACACACACACGGTTGCAACTTTTTCACAAAACGTGTTACCATTGTGTCATTTTTAAACAGATTAGAAGAATATTTAGATATCAACATATCATAGGTGATGCTTCTACACATGTGATTTAAGAAGTAGATACAGTGTTCACCACATGTGACCGATGTGACATCCTGAACTTGTTTGTCTGATAAATGTATCTCGTCACATGACATGTTTAAAAAGTCATAAATCGATTTAGGAAATATTGAATGATTTGGAGCATTTCCAAAACTGTCAAAAAAACACCCAACTCTCTCCAATATATAAACTGCCAGCCAATGCTCTCCAGGCTGGTCAGAGGGGTGTGTGTTAATTATCATAGCACTAGGTCTTATTTGTAGAGGTTGCTGGGGCAGTTTATCACAAGCCAAAACACCTGGCTGTCAGTTCCACAGTATTCATGATGCTTAATAGTAATCAACTAAAACCTGTCTGCGATGGGACACTTCAATCATACTATCATATACCGCATAAATTATTAGATTGATGGTATTAGGCAGCGGGTTCCTGAAACGTGTCTCCAGGCGTATGTTACCACTCTTGATCAATGATAGATGCTGACTATTATCCTCGTCAGGTGTCAGATTAAATGCATAAAGAGTGTACCGTCTCAGGAAATCGTTTCGATCAATGGCCATAGCACTGTTCTTTAAATGTCTCCCTGTTGATAACACCAGTTGATAGAATTCACGAGTCACGCAACCATTAGGGAAGTCCGGTTGTAATGGTTTGGTGGGGAACTGGACACCGTCAACATATATTGCCAGATATTCTAGATTATAATTCTTAAAATTGAATGGGTTCTTGCCATAGTCGCCCGTAAAAGTGTCATTATCAACCATCGCTACCACCACAGACTATGTTATTGTTTGACTAAAACCCCTTGCTTGACTAAATAAAAATGATTGTAATGATACATGAACTCTGATAATTTATTTGACCAACATTTTATTGACTTGCACAATCTTACACAATTTGTCTGAACATGTTGAACACAACTAAACACATTATGAACACACACACGGTTGCAACTTTTTCACAAAACGTGTTACCATTGTGTCATTTTTAAACAGATTAGAAGAATATTTAGATATCAACATATCATAGGTGATGCTTCTACACATGTGATTTAAGAAGTAGATACAGTGTTCACCACATGTGACCGATGTGACATCCTGAACTTGTTTGTCTGATAAATGTATCTCGTCACATGACATGTTTAAAAGTCATAAATCGATTTAGGAAATATTGAATGATTTGGAGCATTTCCAAAACTGTCAAAAAAACACCCAACTCTCTCCAATATATAAACTGCCAGCCAATGCTCTCCAGGCTGGTCAGAGGGGTGTGTGTTAATTATCATAGCACTAGGTCTTATTTGTAGAGGTTGCTGGGGCAGTTTATCACAAGCCAAAACACCTGGCTGTCAGTTCCACAGTATTCATGATGCTTAATAGTAATCAACTAAAACCTGTCTGCGATGGGACACTTCAATCATACTATCATATACCGCATAAATTATTAGATTGATGGTATTAGGCAGCGGGTTCCTGAAACGTGTCTCCAGGCGTATGTTACCACTCTTGATCAATGATAGATGCTGACTATTATCCTCGTCAGGTGTCAGATTAAATGCATAAAGAGTGTACCGTCTCAGGAAATCGTTTCGATCAATGGCCATAGCACTGTTCTTTAAATGTCTCCCTGTTGATAACACCAGTTGATAGAATTCACGAGTCACGCAACCATTAGGGAAGTCCGGTTGTAATGGTTTGGTGGGGAACTGGACACCGTCAACATATATTGCCAGATATTCTAGATTATAATTCTTAAAATTGAATGGGTTCTTGCCATAGTCGCCCGTAAAAGTGTCATTATCAACCATCGCTACCACCACAGACTATGTTATTGTTTGACTAAAACCCCTTGCTTGACTAAATAAAAATGATTGTAATGATACATGAACTCTGATAATTTATTTGACCAACATTTTATTGACTTGCACAATCTTACACAATTTGTCTGAACATGTTGAACACAACTAAACACATTATGAACACACACACGGTTGCAACTTTTTCACAAAACGTGTTACCATTGTGTCATTTTTAAACAGATTAGAAGAATATTTAGATATCAACATATCATAGGTGATGCTTCTACACATGTGATTTAAGAAGTAGATACAGTGTTCACCACATGTGACCGAT